>NC_080470.1:13387500-13755000 GCF_030265055.1 Doryrhamphus excisus
GACCGGGGAAAGGTAAAGAAAACAGCATGGCAAAGCAGAGCAGCGGCAAACCTCTCGCCCACCGTGACTGTGTAACCCACATAGAAGTTATGCATCCTTGGAAAATAATGAAAATATATTTTATAATAAAATTATTAAATATTTATATAATATAAAAATATTCCCCGGTCTTTTATAACGTCTGTGAATGCAACCCAGTCACATGACGGAAAACATTTGATGCAAAGGTGTCCTGTGGTTGGTTAGCTCAGTTGGTCAGAGTGTGGTGCTAATAACGCCAAGGTCACGGGTTCAACCCCCATACTGACCATCCATCTTTATGTGCTCCAGGAACAACAAAAGCCCACGGCGACAACCCACTGGTCTCCATAACCAACATCACCCCACCCACCTGTGAAACACCCTCGACAAGACTGCCGAAAGACCGGGGAAAGGTAAAGAAAACAGCATGTCAAAGCAGAGCGGCAACTAACCTCTTGGTCACCAAGACTGCAAGGAGCAGATCAAAGGTGGCAGTAGACCCTATTATCCTCTACCCAAAATTTTACATCACGAGTGCAGAGAATGCGGACCGTGAAGGAACAAAAAAGCCCTCGTCCACAACACCCCGCCCCTCATAACCCCCCCGGTCCTCATAACCAACAGCGCACAACCCAGTCAACTGAGAAAACACCCGCATCATGGCCGCCAACTGACCGGGGAAAGGTAAGTATTTACCCAAGCAGGGGCTTGTTGGTCTAGTGGTATGATTCTTGCTTAGGGTGCAAGAGGTCCCGAGTTCAATTCTCGGACAAGCCCTCCCTGCCCCTGAATTACTTTTCTACACAATTCCCAGAACACCACCATCAGTGAAGTTATATCAACGCTAATGTAATCTGACAGGATGTACTTCAGGGCACGGCGCTGTCTGTACCCTTGCAGGTTCCGTGGTGTAATGGTTAGCACCCCGGACTTTGAATCCAGTGGTCTAAGTTCAAGTCTTGTTGCCCTTGTATTTTGAGGGCAAAAAGGAGACGTTTGCAAGTGGACCTGAGACCCTGTCACTGGTCACCTGAACAGGGACTTGAATCCGGGACACTCAGATCAAAAATCTAACCTTCAGGTGACTGGCTCAGCCTTTGCTGATATTTGGCTTGTCCATGTGGGCAGTTTATAACCTCAGTCGATCTTGGAGGTGTCAATTCCGGGACCTGCCTCTTTCATTCCACTTCTTCTTCCTCCTCCAGTCATCCCCACCCACCGCGGCTGAAGCAGTGGCAATACAGCCTGGACAACAGTGTCAGCGTGAGCCCATAGAGGGTTACCTGAAACCCTCTTTGACAGAGCCCCTCTTGAAATTGACTTTTAATTACTGAAGTTTGTGTGAGGGTTGCCTTGCTTTTATGCTTTTAAGGATGTTCATTTTTGTTGGCAGGTGCTGAGGGCCCAGAGCGGCAGCGGTTTCCCTGTTGGTCCCTTTTTTTCCACTTTTGGTTTGCTGAGTCACGGGTGCAGTGTGGTTTGGATCCCTCCCTTTATGTTACCGCTGTCGTGGTAAGCCCCAGCCCAGGCCTCTTTTCTTCAATGGAAGCAGTCAACTTGTGGAGTACGTCAGTGTTTGAAGAGCTGATCAACTGGTGCAGTTGCTTCTGAATGCTTCGCTGCAACTCGCGTGCTGACATCTTGGATCACAATGGTGGTGTGTCTGTCCATGAACTGATGACAGGTTCAATGGATTGATGATTTGCTGCGCTCTAGGACACAGAAATCATCCCGGACGACCCCCAAAATGTTGCCCCTCCACCACCTGGAGGGGTTGTATGCCTTGAAAATCCTGTGGTACAGAATAAGGACGACAATCCACGATGACTTGACGTATATTCACCCTCAGGATTTATTCTTCCTCTGTCGTTTTGTCACCTACTCTATACCGCCATCGCTGCTAGCACCCCCTAATGGCCTTTGCGGTATTACACTCAAACGCCAACAATGGAGATTTGGTTATTTTAGACACAAATATATAAAAAATAGTAGGGTGTCTTTTTTTTCTTTTACAAGTGAATTTGATATGTATGACATGAACTATTACTACTCTTAAATGCTCTAACCATATTTATACATTTTAAACTGTTTTTTTTAAACCATGTTACCTTAACTTTTATGTACCTTACACTCACACCACCCTTTTCTGCTTATAGCATGTCAACTGCCATGCAAGTCTGGAAGGCCATCAGAGAAGTAGATAAATGCTACACTAACTGCGCTGAACGCTTCAGTTTGATTAGAGAGACGCTGAATGTTATAATGCAGATAATGAATCCCTTCGGTATTTCGGTTAATGGAAATCAAAGGGATGATAGAAGCAAAACTGGATATAACCTGATCTATAATTTTATACTCCTCTGGGACGCCACGAGGGATACCTATGGCGTCAATGTACGTCGGGTTGGGGGTGTCTAACCAGGGTGAGGTTGACACACCTCGCCTGGTCCTCAGGACGGCCGGTGGCACCCTACGGAAGTAGCACTATGCACTAGGCGCTCCACATCTACTGACAATACTGTCATTGGAAGAAGGAAAGAAATCGGGGCACAAACACCAGTCATGTTCTCGGTCGGTAACCTATCACTCACGCCGGGTCCACCGCACCACCACCAGAGGTCAGCCCTGAGTATCGGCCGGAAGAAGGCATCCATCTCTAAGGTAGAATTACACCAAGAGATATTAATGCCGGGTTGTACCAATGGGAACCTGTGGAAACGGTAATGCACATAAATTTACCTTCCGCCACTGTGCTGCTGAATATGGGCTTACCTTTGACCTCTGTAACCTCGGGGTGCTCTATGGCGAATGGCCGACAATTAGCCGAGGCTGCTTCTGGAGCAGTGGATGTATTCATCAGGGACACTCGGCGGAAATCACAGCGGGAACTATTTGCAATAAGGGGCCCACTCCCAGGCACGCTAAACAATCTGTTTTCCTTGTTTTAGCTTGTTCCACCATCAAAAGCCAATTGTTAAACTGTCCCGAAATACCTGTCAAGAGCACAAACAAGGTGTCCACCAGGTACCCACTTATCGCTCTCAGACCCCAGCGTAGCGATTGAGTCTGCTTCGGGGTACATAAAATTAAAAAAAACATAAAATATTGCAATGGTGTCCAGTGGCCGGTTAGCTCAGTTGGTCAGAGCGTGGTGCTAATAACGCCAAGGTCACGGGTTCAACCCCCGTACTAGCCACTCTTCTTTATGTGCTCCAGGAAAACACAAAAGCCCAGGGCGGCAACTTACCGGCCCCCATAACCGACATCACACCACCCACCCTCGACAAGGCCGGGGAAAGGTAAAGAAAACAGCATGTCAAAGCAGAGCGGCAAAAAACCTCCTGGTCACCAAGACTCAAGGAGCAGATCAATGGGGGCAGTGCACCCCATTATCCTCTTCAGACCACGAGTACAGAGAATGCGGACCGTGAAGAGACAACAAAAGCCCCCGTTGACAACAACTAACAGTACACCACCACAAGGAAAACAGCATGGCGGCGACAAAAGCCCAAACCCCCCCAGGCCCCATAACCAACAGCGCACAACCCAGTCAACTGCGAAACACCCCCATCAAGGCTGCCAACCGACCGGGGAAAGGTAAAGAAAACAGCATGGCAAAGCAGAGCAGCGGCAAACCTCTCGCCCACCGTGACTGCATGATCAATGGGGGCAGATGACCCCATTGTCTGAGAACCAAAATTTCGACCACGAGCACAGAGAATGCGGTCTGTTAAGGATGAGTTAGTTGATTTGAGCTGGAAACATTTGATGCAAAGGTGTCCTGTGGTTGGTTAGCTCAGTTGGTCAGAGCGTGGTGCTAATAACGCCAAGGTCACGGGTTCAACCCCCATACTGACCATCCATCTTTATGTGCTCCAGGAACAACAAAAGCCCACGGCGACAACCCACTGGTCTCCATAACCAACATCACCCCACCCACCTGTGAAACACCCTCGACAAGACTGCCGAAAGACCGGGGAAAGGTAAAGAAAACAGCACGTCAAAGCAGAGCGGCAACTAACCTCTTGGTCACCAAGACTGCAAGGAGCAGATCAAAGGTGGCAGTAGACCCTATTATCCTCTACCCAAAATTTTACATCACGAGTGCAGAGAATGCGGACCGTGAAGGAACAAAAAAGCCCTCGTCCACAACACCCCGCCCCTCATAACCCCCCCGGTCCCCATAACCAACAGCGCACAACCCAGTCAACTGAGAAAACACCCGCATCATGGCCGCCAACTGACCGGGGAAAGGTAAGTATTTACCCAAGCAGGGGCTTGTTGGTCTAGTGGTATGATTCTTGCTTAGGGTGCAAGAGGTCCCGAGTTCAATTCTCGGACAAGCCCTCCCTGCCCCTGAATTACTTTTCTACACAATTCCCAGAACACCACCATCAGTGAAGTTATATCAACGCTAATGTAATCTGACAGGATGTACTTCAGGGCCCGGCGCTGTCTGTACCCTTGCAGGTTCCGTGGTGTAATGGTTAGCACCCCGGACTTTGAATCCAGTGGTCTAAGTTCAAGTCTTGGTGGAACCAAGGGATTGTCCTGTTGCCCTTGTATTTTGAGGGCAAAAAGGAGGCATTTGCAAGTGGACCTGAGACCCTGTCACTGGTCACCTGAACAGGGACTTGAATCCGGGACACTCAGATCAAAAATCTAACCTTCAGGTGACTGGCTCAACCTTTGCTGATATTTGGCTTGTCCATGTGGGCAGTTTAAGACCTCATTCGATCTTGGAGGTGTCAATTCCGGGACCTGCCTCTTTCATTCCACTTCTTCTTCCTCCTCCAGTCATCCCCACCCACCGCGGCTGAAGCAGTGGCAATACAGCCTGGACAACAGTGTCAGTGTGAGCCCATAGAGGGTTACCTGAATCCCTCTTTGACAGAGCCCCTCTTGAAATGGACTTTTTTTTTTTTTTTGTCCCGTCCAGCCATTGGGGCAGATAGTATTGTTGATCTAAATGCCCTTACATGCTAAACAGATTTGCTCTGTGTCAGGAAAGGTGTTGGCTCCAACTTTCCTGTACCATGAAATTTTATTTGCCGTTATTTGATGTTTTTTTTTATGCGCATTTGGAGCGACCGGACCGGAGCAAGAAGAAACACAGAAAAGAAGAAGAGAAGGTGGGGTGGGGTGGGGGGGGGGCAGTAGAGAGAGAGACAAAAACAGCAGCAACAAGAATTCCCATAACAACAACAGTGACAAACAGAACAGTTAAATGTCAATGATGGCTAAGGGTCACAATAGAGATGATATCAGTGAAGTGAAACAGTCCAACTTACCAGTAGCAATAGTAACAATGAAGACATGACCCATGATAGTAAACACAATTACAGCCATACAGTTACAGTAATTAAAATCTCACTGCTTGACATCATTTTTACTGTAATAATAGCATACCAATAGCATATAGACATCAGGGATAAGATGGTAGATTGTGTAGAGAAGCACCCATGTGCTGTGAGTGTCCATATGGAGGTGTGTACTTCTGTGTATATATTCATATATGTGTGCGTAAGCGTGCTTGTGTATGTGAATGCGAGTGTGTGAATGTGTAATTGTCACTGAGAATGACAAAAGGAGAGAGACTGCCTTCTGCCACCCAGCAAACCCCGCCCCGCGCAGCCAGGTCAAGCCCCCACCGCCAGAGATCCTCCGGCCCCGTGGGTGTGGGCAAAGCCAGGGCCGACTCCCCAAGACCCGCCCCCGAAGCATCTCCCTGAAGAGACCAGCAAGAGGCCATGGAGGAGCAATCCCAACCGGCAACAGGGCGCCAGCAGGCCGGAGGAGAGCCGCACCCCCGAGACCAGCGGGAGACCATACCCCACTAGGGCAGAAGGGCATCGAGGGCCACACACCTGTGGGCACAGGGGTGCCCCCGCCAACCGGGAGGGAGCCCATCCACGGCCGGAGGCGCCGCCCCCCCGCCCCCCACACACCCCCAGGAAGCAGAACCCGGCCCGCCCCAGGTAACCCCAGGCCTGACTACCGACATAGGACCGCCCCGGCCAGGACAGAAGAGGCCCGGGCACACTGCCCCATGGAGGACCGGGCGGTAGAGATGGAACGCCCTGCGCCAGACCCCCGCAGAGCCCCCCCATATATCTACATAGCCATATACACATTATTTAAAACAATAAATACATAAAATAATCTCAGACACACGCAAGCACACACTGTGGACGTCCCCGGGTTGGGCGTCCGGGGCATCACAGGCGGGGGACCCAGGGGTCCCAGACCCACAACCAGGCCCCGAGCCCAGGGAGGTACGGACGGCCAAGGGATAGCACCCCCAGACTCCCCTCGACCATGGCATCGAGGCTACGGCAGTGTGGCAGACAAAGGAGCGGGCGAGGGGAGGAGGCCCGCACATGAGCAAGCGGAGGGGGCGTGAAGGCGAGTGGTAAGGCGCTCCACCGCGCCGGCCGACACCCGCCGGGCAGCTCACCCCCGTGAGGGAGAGCCATAGCTCCAAGTCATGGGGAGGCCAAGCACCAGAGCCGAGGAGTTAAGACCAGCGCAAGGCCACCGACGGACCCCACCATCCACCGGGAGGGCCGACCTCCCCCCCGCCCCCAGAACCAGCAGCGCTCCACCCACGTACCGGAGAACCATCCCTGACGAGCCCTAAGGCAAGACTGGGGATGGGCAAAGACAGGGACAGCGATGCAGCAGAGCATAGGACCAGTGGCAGCAGACACCCAAACGCCCAGAACAGCACCGTCCCCCCAGCAGGCCCCACTCCAAGGAGCATGTCCCCCATCCCCACACGCCACCCAGGCCCCCGTCCCCATGAGCAGGATCAGGCCCCCTCCCAACACACAGCCCGGTCCCCGCAGCAGCCACCAAAGCACAGCAACCCCAAGCCACCACCGTAGACTTCAGGCCACCAGCAGCGCGGACCCCACTGCCTGGAGGCCGGTGAACGCCCCCCCAAGGGCACGTTGGTGCCCGCGACCCAGGACAGACCCAGGGAGGTAGTGCCAACCATGACCCTAGGGCAAGCCCCGGCGTCAGCTGGTTTGAAATTGACTTTTAATTACTGAAGTGTGTGAGGGTTGCCTTGCTTTTATGCTTTTAAGGATGTTCTTTTTCGTTGGCAGGTGCTGAGGGCCCAGAGCGGCAGCGGTTTCCCTGTTGGTCCCCTTTTTTCCCACCTTTGGTTTACTGAGTCACGGGTGCAGTGTGGTTTGGATCCCTCCCATTATGTTACCGCTGTCGTGGTAAGCCCCAGCCCAGGCCTCTTTTCTTTTTGACTCCTCCCATCACCATTTTATTTGTATTATTCATGGTTTGTCACTCATTTTAAGATAATCGTTTAATAAAATAACTACTTTTATCATTGTAAATCACGATCTTGTTCTGTGGGATTTTGGGGATTAATGTAGAGTTTGTGATTGATCAAACCTGTTTGAAGGAAGAGATTGTTATTTGTGTTGTCCTGAGCTGACCCACATGGCTATGCAATGCATGTTTTGTACTTTTTTTTTACACTCATATACTTGTTTTTGCCCGCTTCTATTTGACAGCTATATAACTTGCTTCGCACACTTTTTGACTTTTCACACTCATATAACTTGTTTTTAACTTGTTCCGGCAACGGGATAAATATTATTCCCATATCCTGATAACGAACTAGAATGTTGTGAGAAACGAACTAGAATGTTGTGAGACATTGAGGTGCCTGAGGCAGAGGACGGAGGTGATGAGTCCTCTCCTGCGGAGACAGGCTGGCCACCTGTTTTCGCACGGGCGAGTCTATAAAGCATTTGTTTTCTCAATCCCGGTTAGAGTCTGCTGTGAACTGTGCACGAGTGTCCAGCTTTCGGTTTCCAGATTACTCTACCGGGGTGTTTTGGCTCTCCGCCCTCTGTCAACGGTAAGGTATGCTATTCTGGATCTGAACTGTGTTGATTGGAGTGTTATGTGGGGGCATGGGGGTGACAGCTTGTGTCTAGCATAATAACTTATGATGGGAAATGTTGTGAACTGCTGTGTGTTTTATCATTAAATATCATTAATATACATACAGTCCTGGTTTGTGATCATTTCTCTGCTGCGATCTCTCCGAACCTGTAACAAGCTATTTCATAAAACATTTTGGTGTCACGAACCTGTAACTTTTTGAAAAGGAGAGACTCAGTGAGAGAAATGGTTAGGAAAAAGGAAAATACTCCCGCCGCGGAGAGCAGAGTTGTTCCGGGGTGGGGGGCAGCGCCGTGGAAGACGGTAGCTGATAAGTTGTTGCAAGCGGGGAGTTCTGGTCCGGAAGCATGGACAGAAAATACCGCTGGTGTTCCTAGGGTTGTGGTGAAACCCAAAGCTCCGCTTGGAGGAGCTGTTAAGTGCATGTGGGCATGCGCGCAGGCATGGAAAATTCAGACAGAAAAATACACTAGCCTGGAGCATGAAATGTTGAAACTAAGAGGACAAGTTGATAAAGTTAACATGGAGAATCAGATGTTACAAACTAAAATAACATTGCTGGAGTGCAAAAAAGCTAATTTACAGCGGATGTGTGAGAAGGCTGTTGCTAGCACGAGGCATGTTACTTGCAAGCAGAGGAAAAATCTCAGGGGTGATGAGGTGAAAATACGAACTTTTGTGGTAAGTGGGGAGGAAGCAAAGCAGCGCCTCACTCGCCTTATGGTAAGAGAAGCATTGTTCATAGGGAAGCTGGACCATGTATATGATTCAACACTCCCAAAAAATGTGAGGGATTTGATGATTCGAATGGCACCCTCACATTATAAACTCACTGTTCTGACTGTGTTGATGGGCAACACAGATCAGCCCCTTAGTCAGATATTGGCTTTGTTGACAGATCTGGGCTCGCTCGGGATGTGGGAGAGACAGGGTAAGAACCCCCTTTCGGAAGGCGGTGGTCTTTACCCCTCCTTAGCTGAGTTTGAATAGGATGGGGGTCAAGCCCCGGAGGCAGCGGCCAAATTTGTACCCCGCTGGTCGCAAGAAGACCCTAGGCCTCATGTAAATATGATTATTCATTGGAAAAGCTCAGATCAGGAAGTAAGAGCTTTAGTTGATACAGGGGCGGAGACCACGATAATTTCAGGCAATCCTGCTAAATTCAAGGGACCGAAAATATCCATGATTGGACTGGGAGGAGCATGTGTTTTGTTTTTCAGTCACAGCCTGGTGGCGAGCGTCGGAGCGTGGATGTTGAGGCTGCTGGTGGGACGTCCGGCGGAAGGGGCCCGAGGATCACCGTACCATGGAGATGGCCATGTCGTTGGTTGGGGCACTCTCCTGGCTGTCCTGCCTGCATGCGGCCCGAGGAACACACACTCTTGGATGACACCGGTGGAAGGAGCTCCTCGCTTGCCTCGCGTGGTTCGAGTGGGATGGAAGAACAGCACCAATAATCGCACGCAGGATAACTTCCGCTGCCCTGCGTGGTCCGTCTGCCAGACTGCAAACATCACCATGGATTGCGACCCCTACCAAGGACCACATGCATGGTCCATGATCCTGAGAACGGGATGCAATGTTACCGTTGAAGCTGAAGTAAGCCTCTGTCGATTAACGGGAAATCCCTTCCTGACGGAAAATCCCTTCACATTTCGTGAGGACGTATCATGCTCATCGACCAATGGGACGCAATGGACGGTAACATCAGGCGACACTGACATCTGGATTTCAAACTCAACGGAGATCACGGGACGCAGGTCAACAATCTGGGTCATTTTGGTAGTACCACAACATCAGCAGGTGACACACCCTACGTTAGTGCCAATAGCGACATCATGCACACACATGGCTTACCAGATGACACATAATGAGATTCATTGGGAGATAAGGTTACCATCGATACCAACCTGCAAGCCACGAAGGAACAAACGAGCGTGGTATGATACACTGTTAGGGGGAGCGCATATCATAGACGCATTTCTGGGTTGGAACATTGATATGTGGGATGCAACATCAGAAGTTTTACACAATGTTAGGATCGCGTTGAATAGTACCAAATGTACCTTGCAAATGCTTAATGCTAAAGTTCAGCAGGAACGTTTGTTGAGAACATTGACCTCCTCAGCAGTGCAGCCGTGGAGACACTTATGGAACATATCGGACCGCGTATGGTTACAACTTAAACCTAGCCTGACTCAATGCAATGAAACACACTGTCAAGGAATGTGGTTGGAAGTAAACGTAACCCGACCCATGACCATATGCAGATATCGGATTTTGCCATTAATAGTGGGAAACCATTATTATTTCTTGAAAACGCATGGGGACTGGTTTAGTCCACAGACTAACCTGACTTATGATCTGGAAGGTTGTGACATAATGGACAAGGGGACTGTATGCTTACAAATGCAAATATATCGAGACCCATGTTTTACGAATGACACGGCACTGTGTGACTGGAATGTGGAGAAGCCTGAGGACTTGCTATACCAGATAGGGCCCCACTCTATTTGTGTAGCAACAGTGAATCCACATCCCCAGTTGCCAACGACACCGTTTTCCGGATGTTTATGGGACGTGCATCTGTTTACCTGGCACAATCAATCGTTTCGATTGACAAATTTCAGTTGGACCAACCGACTGTCTGCTGTGCAGTGGCAAGCCCTATCGCTGCCTTGGCAGGTGGATCTGACACGCTTCAGCAGCGCACTGAACCGTTCGGAGACACTCAAGCATCTTGTGAAAACTCATTTGGCAGATGTGTCCAGGTTGCAGGTGTCCACCATGATCGCCCGGAATGAGGTGGTACATGCCGCCAGAACGATTGAGCAATCTTCGGCTCATCACTGGTGGGATATATTTGCAAGAATGTCGATAACAGCACGGCAACACTTAGCCCCTCCATTATTGGTTCTTATCATATGCTTGGCTTTGATGACTTTAGTTAACTGCTGCATGTTTTGGTATATTAGACGCACCCGAGCTATTTTGTCGCGACGACTTTATAACGCAGTTTCTTGAATAATGAAAATAGAGCTATACGATGATTTGGGGCCGTTTGGGAGGGAGATAACAAAGATGGTTGTGGAAGCTGACCCTCCGGGTCATCATGTATCCTGGTGGCCAAGGCGTTCGGACCCCCTGCATTTACCATTTCCCGATCGTATTTTTATGTCTCAATTTGTTTTTGGGCACATGTTAGGCTGGAGTCATGACATCATGATGTTGTTTCACCAGGGGGATGCCTATGTTAATTGGATGTTTGAAAATGAGGATGATCTACCTGAACGGTTTATCAATTAAGTGGTGGTTTCAGCTCAGGCCACAGGGTGGAATGAAGGAAGAGATTGTTATTTGTGTTGTCCTGAGCTGACCCACATGGCTATGCAATGCCTGTTTTGTACTTTTTTTTTACACTCATATACTTGTTTTTGCCCGCTTCTATTTGACAGCTATATAACTTGCTTCGCACACTTTTTGACTTTTCACACTCATATAACTTGTTTTTAACTTGTTCCGGCAACGGGATAAATATTATTCCCATATCCTGATAACGAACTAGAATGTTGTGAGAAACGAACTAGAATGTTGTGAGACATTGAGGTGCCTGAGGCAGAGGACGGAGGTGATGAGTCCTCTCCTGCGGAGACAGGCTGGCCACCTGTTTTCGCACGGGCGAGTCTATAAAGCATTTGTTTTCTCAATCCCGGTTAGAGTCTGCTGTGAACTGTGCACGAGTGTCCAGCTTTCGGTTTCCAGATTACTCTACCGGGGTGTTTTGGCTCTCCGCCCTCTGTCAACGGTAAGGTATGCTATTCTGGATCTGAACTGTGTTGATTGGAGTGTTATGTGGGGGCATGGGGGTGACAGCTTGTGTCTAGCATAATAACTCATGATGGGAAATGTTGTGAACTGCTGTGTGTTTTATCATTAAATATCATTAATATGCATACAGTCCTGGTTTGTGATCATTTCTCTGCTGCGATCTCTCCGAACCTGTAACAAGCTATTTCATAAAACACTGTTACATCCAGGGGTGAAAGTCCCCAGGTGGCGTTGTCAGCAAACTACCTACCCCGCTCGCTTTGCCACACACGCAATGACACCACAGCCCCTCCATGCAGGCCAGTGATGCACCCAATCAGTCATCTGGGAAATATGGATTGTGTGTCCAAACTGGGGACAGATGCTTGTGTATACACCTTCAGAGATCAAGCACATGTCCTTGTTCCCATGTTTTTGTAAAAGTAGGAATTGAACGGCATTGTTTCCACCCAGTTTCGAACCGGGGATCTTTTACATGTGAATGGGGATCAATGGGGAATGGTCTGTGAAGAGGACTGGCGAGGTCACAAAGCAGTTGCCAAACAATGAATCACGACGACGTGTCCAAAGTGGGGGCAGAATGACAATTGTCCAAACTGACTTCTCCTTTGTAGGGAAAATTGTAGTTCATATAACATGTTCCAGAAATAATGGGCTTTTTTTCAACAAAACAAGAAATCACAATTGGAAATGAGGCTTGAAAGGTTTAAAAGCCAGCTGTGAAGAAAGCACCTGAGCCAACCTCAGGCTCATCTTAATGTCTCAGTGAACTCAAGGTTGGCTGGATGGGCGGGATTTTTAAGTTAAGGTCCTTTTTCCAAACTATTTGCCAAGTCACAATGCAAATCAGGATTATGCTGAAAACCGTGCTTGAACCAGGGACCTTTAGATCTTCAGTATAACGCCCTCCTACCTGAGATATTTCAGCTGCTAAAGTGGCTCTCAGTCTGGGCTAAAAGTAGGGCAGTGTGACACTGGGTCTGTGCCACATAAGTTGCTGTGTCCCTGGTCTAGTATGTTGTCATCTTGGGTTGGAATGTCCCCATGCTGGTAACGGGTGGGGAATACAGTCCGTTGATGAGAATAAGCGACAAGAGAGGGAGCGCAAGCAGAAGCTGGGTCGCAGGTCCGGCCTACTGCTACGGCTACGAAACAACCCACATAAGCCACCCCTGCCCAGCCTGTACCTCACCAACGCCAGATCCATTACCCACAAAAAGGACGACCTGGAGTTACAGCTCGAGGGAAACCGCTACATTCGTGACTGTTGTGTTCTAATCATCACAGAGACCTGGCTCAAACCGACGATCCCCGATGCTAGCGTGCAGCTAGCCGGCCGCTCTCTACACCGCTGGGATCGAACAGAGGACTCCGGTAAGAGCAGAGGTGGGGGGGTCTGTATTTACGTGCATGAGGATTGGTGCAACAACAGCAAGATCATAGAGACTCACTGCTCCCCTGACATTGAGTACATGTCCGTAAGATGCCGGCCGTATTTTCTCCCGAGGGAGCTTACTGTTGTGATCGTCACCGCTGTTTACATCCCACCGGGTGCTAACGCTAGCACGCTAGCCATCAGCGGGCCCACCCTGATTGCGTTCATATTATAGCCGGGGACTTTAATAAGGCCAATTTAAAGACTGTACTCCCGAAGTTTCATCAGCATGTCAAGTGTCCAACGCGAGGACCAAACACTCTTGATCATGTTTGCTCAAACATAAAGCACGGCTACAGAGCAACACCACTCCCCCACCTCGGACAGTCAGACCATCTCTCCCTGCTGCTCACTCCTGCATACACCCCCCTCAGACGCAGATCCAGACCCACCAAAAGATCATCACCACATTGCCGGAAAATGCACACAGTGAACTTCAGGACTGCCTCCAACACACAGACTGGGACCTATTTCAACATCAGGACCTGGAAACATACACAGTGACAGTACTAGACTATATCAAGTTTTGTATGGGAACTGTGTCTGTGGACAAAGTCATCCGGATTTTTCCAAACCAGAAACCCTGGATGACCAGCCAGGTCCGCTCCCTCCCCAAAGCCCGCGACTCTGCCTTCAGGTCAGGCGACAGAGCTCTGTACAGTACGGCTCGAGCTGACCTGAGAAGAGGAATAAAAACAGCCAAAGCGGACTACAACAGGAGGATAGAGTCCCACCTCTCCAGCAATAGACCACGAGAGGTGTGGCAGGGACTGCAGAGCATCACTAACTTCAGAGGACGTGATGTGATGTCAGGAGACCTGAGCGTGTCTCTGGCAGAGGAGCTCAACAGTTTCTTTGCCCGCTTTGAAACACCACAGCCACACTCATCTTCTCCAGCCCTGCCCCAAGCCCCTCCCGGCCCCACGACGACCCCCCCATTAACTGTAGGAGAGCATGACGTGAGGCGTGTGCTCCAAGCAGTGGACCCGAGGAAGGCCCCGGGCCCTGACAGCGTACTTGGAAAGGTTCTCCGAGCATGTGCACACCAGCTGTCCGGAGTCTTCTGCAGGATTTTCAACCTCTCCCTGGCCCAAGCAGTCATCCCCACCTGCCTGAAATCCGCCACAATCATCCCCATCCCGAAAAAGTCACCCGCATCCAGCCTCAGTGACTATCGCCCTGTTGCCCTCACACCCATAATCATGAAGTGCTTTGAGAGACTGGTCCTCCATCACATAAAAGGCTGTCCCCCCCCCCACTCGACCCCCACCAGTTTGCATACCGGGCGAACAGATCCACAGAGGACGCCATCGCCATAGCCCTGCACGCGGTGCTGAACCACCTGGAACAACAGCACAGCTATGCCAGGATGCTCTTTGTGGATTACAGCTCGGCCTTCAACACCATCATCCCGGACATCCTAACTACAAAACTGGACACCCTAGGCCTCCCTCCCCTCACATGCAGATGGATCAAGGACTTCCTAACAAACAGACCCCAGACTGTGAGACTCGGCCCCCACCTTTCCTCCACCCGCAGTCTGAGCACCGGATCACCACAGGGCTGCGTGCTGAACCCCCTCCTGTACTGCCTCTACACACACGACTGCAGTCCGGCCCATGAGAGCAACATCATCGTCAAGTTTGCTGACGACACCACAGTGGTCGGACTGATCTCACAGGGAGACGAGGCAGCTTACAGGGAGGAGGTCCAGAGGCTGACGACCTGGTGCTCCGACAACAACCTAGCCCCGAACACGCACAAAACAAAGGAGATCATCGTGGACTTCAGAAGGAACAGAAGTGACCCGCCCCCCCCTCTACATCAATGGCGAGTGTGTGGAAAGGGTCCACACATTCAGGTTCCTGGGAGTCCAGATCTCCGGCGACCTCTCCTGGACAGACAACATCACAGCTGTCATAAAGAAGGCCCAGCAGTGTCTACACTTCCTGAGAGTCCTCAGGAGGAACAACCCGAACAGGGAGCTGCTACTGGCCTTCTACCACTCGTCCATCCAGAGCCTGCTGACCTACTGCGTTTCCACCTGGTACGGAAGCTGCACTGAGGCGGACAGAGGGAGGCTTCAGAGGACAGTCACGGCAGCGCAGCGCATCATCGGCTGCCCTCTCCCCTCCCTGACGGACATCTACTCCACCCGGTGCCTCAGCAGAGCTCGCAACATCATCAAGGACAATTTACATCCCGGTGCTCAGCTGTTTGACCTGCTGCCCTCTGGCAGACGCTACAGGTGCATCAAGGCAAAAACAAGCCGACTGAGAAACAGCTTCTTCCCAAGAGCCATCACCACCCTGAACTCAGACATACAATGTACAAATGTGCAATATTTTCCATCACTGCCTCAGTTACTATCTCAATCATATTTATTTATTTAACAACCATTACAATACACTCATATGTGACTTTACTCATCTGTATACACCAGACATTATTTGCACTATGACCCATTGATCATTGCACTAAAATTAATATATCTGCTCCTGCATATGCTCTTGTGCAATACTATGTGTATATTTTGGATATCTTGTATATATCTTGTTAAATAGTCTTTTTTTCTCTACTTTATATAGTTTTTTGTTTCTTTAAACTTGACTACTTCACTGGAAGGAGAAGCTCTCCAATTTCGTTGTACATCTTGTATAATGACAATAAAGGCCATTCCATTCCTATGGAACTTTATGCTGAGCCATGCGAGGTACGCCATATGGCTGAGACGGAACCTCACAAAGTTTGAAAAAAAGAAGATACCCGTATGGACATACTTTGAGGCTAATGTAAAGAAGGCCATGTCGATATGCCGGGCCGCCGACCAAGAAAGCTTCGAGAACTCTTTTACAGAAGGGAGCAGCCTAATCTCAGTAGCAGACAATGGCAAAATAATGTTCAACTTATTCAAAATAATAGTGATAATAATAATGACAACAATTACAAATATACATATATATATATATATATATATATATATATATATATATATATATATATATATATATATATATATATATATGATTTTTAAAAAATAATAATTAAAAAAAACGCATATCTGTGATGTACTGTTGTAAGTTCTATAATAATATTAAAAAAAAAAACGTCCGATCTCAGACGCTAAGCGGGGGCGGGCCTGGTTAGTACTTGGATGGGAGACCGCCTGGGAATACCAGGTGCTGTAAGCTTTTTATGGTTTCTGCTCTTGCCTGACAGCAGAGGGCGCTGTTTGACACTTTTTGCTGGAGTCTAGTTTGGCCTGCGTCGTCTTCAAATAGGATCTTTTCAGTTAACCTGGTAGCTTATGGCCATGCTACCCTGAAAACGCCCGATCTCGTCAGATCTCGGAAGCTAAGCAGGGGCGTGGTTAGTACTTGGATGGGAGACCACCTGGGAATACCCTAACCCTATCTTGAAGGTTAGAATCACATGGACTGTGAATTTAGCCATGGCACCAATGACAACAAGGTAAATGAAATGTACCCCCTACTTGTGGCAGGTGGCAGCGATGACAGTGATGATGACTAGGACAGCTATTATAGATAAGCTCCTGACTTGTTTCTGACTTGTACTTTGACTCAGATGACGAGAACACTTCCGTTTAGGTGTAAGCACATTTTCTGACAAAGATGACCTGCGAGGTAAAAACCGAGAGGACAGCCTAGGAGCGACTGCAAACAGATAAAAGCGTGATAAACGGGAGGGAAATGTTAGAATAAAATGTAGATACAAGTATTATTTTGTTAGTTATCACCCTTATATCAATTTGCTAAGACAATAGAAAGTGTTTGAATGTGCTGAAGAAGGAATGTTCCCGTGACCCTGATCAGAGACCCACAGCGACCCCCAGGTCCTGGAGGTGCCTGGATGCGCCAACAGCGACCCTGCAGATGCTCTTGCCTGACAGCAGAGGGTGCTGTTTGACACTTTTTTTCTGGAGTCTAGTTTGGCCTGCATCGCCTTCAAATAGGATCTTTTCAGTTGACCTGGCACCTTACGGCCATGCTACCCTGAAAAAAAACGGTGAGAGCAGTTGGAGAGTAGATCACAGAGAGATATTTTTTGAGATATATTCAGTTTTTTCTTTTCTATTGAAAGTGTTTTTTTTTCTTAAAAATTCTGTTTGTGAATGTTCAGGGAGTGGGCCCGCTCCCCCCTCCCTGTCCTTCCCCACCCCCCAAATTTGTGGCTGGTGGGGGGAGGGGCACTTTTTGTTTTAAACAAGGAGCACAAGTCAAGCTGGTAGCCAGGGAGCCATCAGACAAGGCTGCTGCCTATCCTAGGCAATTAGCTGTGGCAGTGGAAGTCGTGGGTGAGGGGGCCATTGCACCACTGGACAAGGGAATTGTTCTAAACTGTGGAACCATGACAGGATGCAGATTTAAAGGAAGAAATAGATATGAAGTCACAATGAAGGCTTTTATTATGCTAAGAAATGTCGGTAGATCTCTGGCGCATCACAGGTGGCCCCCCTCCTCTCCTTGTCCGACGTCTTCTCACCAACGCAGGGCGGGCGGGGTGGAGCGGTGGAGCCAGCCGTTATCGACAGGCCATGGCTGCCGACGTCATGCTCTACCGTTATCTGTTGTTAGTCAAAATTGTGGATGTCTAGGAGAGCTCCGGAACTGTATGTGCCTGAAAGCGATTATGTGTCCTGTGATTTGCCCAAGGCTGCTTGGTTCTACTTGATTAAATGTAGTGCATAGTTATATGAGTGAGACACAAACAATAGGAGACAAACACACATGAAATCCTTCAATACTGAAGACAGTGAAATAATTAAGAAACTGGAGGACTGGGGAGTGACAGTTGTGTCACCAATAAAGAGGAGAAAGTGGCCAGGAACGGACATTTTGGATGGCACACGCTTCTGCCGCGTCAAATTCAATGAAAGGGTCCGCTCACTCCCCTTCGCAACCAAATTCTCGACACTTGAAGGGGAAGAATATTTCAAGGTGATGCACGATAGGCAGGTCAAGGTGTGCAGGCTGTGTATTCAACCTGGGCACATCCTAAGAGAGTGCCCGGAATTCAAGTGCTTCAGCTGCGGTGCACAGGGCCACTACGCCAGGGAGTGCCGTCAATCAAGCGACCCAGCGGGAGATGAGGAGATGCCGGAAGCCAGAATCTAAGCAGAGGCGGTCAGCATGGAGGAGGAAGAGGGGCAAAGGCCTCAGAACGTCAGGATCACTGCAGCAGCAAGGATGGAAGACGAGGAACAGAGTCCGTGAGGGTTCGTGAGGACGGCGCAAACGAGACAGCAGAGCTGAAGCGCAAAAGGAGCGACGGGAATGAAGAGAGTGTGGAAGAGCTAACAGCAGGACGAGAAGACGAGACAACAGGAGAGGACACGGTCAACGAAAGTAAGAATGACATTGTTGACAAGAGGCATAATCATGGGGAGGAAAGAGGGAGGAGAGTGATTGATGGGTTCAAGGTGATTGAGGGAATTTGGGGAGAGGAAAGGGAGCTGGAAGTGTGTGGGGCAACAACGAGTAAAACTAGAGAGAGTCTAAAAGATGTATCGAGTGAGGGAGAAAAGGGTAACAGGGAAGAGACGAAGGGAACATTACATCATTCCCAAGTGAGGAGTCGGATAAGGGGCAGGAGGGTTTGACAGTGCAAGAGGAGATCAAGGGGAGAACAGCTGATCGGAAGGAGACAAAGAAACTGATCAGATTAATGTAGAATTAAAAGTGGGGGGTGTCAGACTTTTCTCCTTCTCACTTGAAGTCAATGCTGACGCTTTCCTCATTCAATGGGAACGGACTAAGAAATAAAGAGAGACTGCTTTATGCAATGCAAATATGTAAAGAGGACATTGTTTGTCTGCAAGAGACTAACTGGGATGGGGGGTTATAGATTATATAGAGAAAGAGTGGATTGGGGAAATATTTGTTAATAATGGAGAGAAGAATGCGAGGGGTGTGGCAATATTAGTTAGGCAGGGAGTGGTGGAAGATGTAAAGGAGTGTGGGAAGGATGGGAAGGGGAGGGTTTTAGGGATTGAGTTTCATTATGGTGGCAAAACATATCAGCTATGGAACATCTATGCACCGAACGATGAGAGGGAAAGGAAGGTTTTTTTGGGAGTTTGAAGGAGTTCATGGAAGGGAACTGTGTGATGGTCGGGGATTTCAATGTGTGGTGTGGGAGGTTGGATGTGTGCACAGGGATGAGGTTCAGGGATGACAGCTCAAGGGGGGTTCTACTGCAAAATATGAGAGCAAATGGAATGGTGGATGTATGGCGGGAACGAAACCCAGCAGGGAAGGTGTTCACAAGGAAACAAGTGGTAGGGGGGGTGCTCAAACAAAGCAGAATAGATTTGGTTTGGGCAAAAAAAAACATCTTAAACAAGATAGGATCAATCAAATATAAGATGACTGCAATCAGCGATCATGCAATTGTGTGTTTGACTTTATCACAAGGGAGGGAGGGGAGGGGAGGCGGGGTGTGGTGTTTGAATGGAAGCCTACTGCACGACACTAAATATAAAAATCAAGTGGAGACATGCATTGCAATATGGATGAATGATAGTATGTATGAGGATAATGTTGGGGAATGGTGGGAAAGGGTCAAAAGAGCAATTAAAATATTGAGCATAAAATATGGGAGAGATAAGAGCAGGAGAGAGAAAGAAAGAGAAAGGAGGCTGAGGGATGAGCTGGACAAGGAGAATGAAAAAATAGACAATGGGGGAAGTGATCTAACAAAATACATAGCCCTAAAATATGAATTAGAGGATATAGAGGAGAGGAAGTGTAGAGGGGCGATGGTGAGAAGTAGTGCAAGATATGTGATTGAGGGAGAAAAATGTAGTGGATATTTTCTGGGCTAGGAAAAAACAAACCAGAAAAGGAGCTTCATAGGGGAGATAGAGGATGGGGACGGGGGGATCATCACAGATGGATTTGGAATAGTGGAGAGGGTAGAGCAGTTTTATAGGGACCTATTTAAAGAGGAAAAGGTCGACAATAGAGTCATGGAACAGCTTCTCGAAAAGGTGAGGGTCAAGGTCAGCGAGGGAGATAAATTAATAAGTGAAAAAGAAATAGATAGAAGAGAGATAGATAGAGCAATTAGCGAATTAAAAAGGAATAAAAGTCCAGGTTCGGATGGACTGATAGGAGAATTTTACATTGAGTTTAAAACCATACTAACTCCAGTACTATATAGATTATTTAAGTGGATGGAGGAGACAGGGGAGATGCCAAATAGTATAAGAATGGGGGTTATAAGTTTAGTATATAAAAAGGGTGGGAGGGAAAAATTAGAAAACTATAGACCAATTAGTATGTTGAATAATGATTATAAAATACTGGCAAAAGTAATCACAAACAGGTTGAAGAGATTCATAGGGAAAATTATAGGAAAAACACAATCTTACGGCATACCTGGAAGGGACATCACAGACACAATATGTAGTATTAAGGATGTAATTGATTATATGAAAAAAGGCGGTGGAGGGATTATCATGAGCATAGATTTAAATAAGGCTTTTGACAGGGTGAATCTCGAATATTTATTTACATTACTTAAAAGAATATGGTTTGGCTGGTAGGCTGGATTAAAAGAATGTATAAAAATGTCGTAAGCGTTATAAAAGTTAACGGCGTTCTAACAGGGTTAATAAGATTAGAAAGGTCTGTCAGACAGGGCTGCCCGATGTCGGCCTTATTATACTCTCTATCAGCCGAACCGCTGGCATGGCTATTGCAAGGGAACAATAATATTAGAGGGATAAATATACCAGGAGGACAGAGGAGCTTAGTATACCAATATGCAGATGACACAACTATCACAGTAAAAGATGAGGAGAGTGTAGGAGAAGTACTGGAAAGTATAAAAGCCTATGGTAGGGCATCGGGGGCAAAGGTCAACATTGGGAAGTCGGAGATGATGTATATAGGAGTAAGTGAATCAGGGAAGAATGAGATGGGGTTAAAGGTGAAGAAGGACTATATGAAGATCTTAGGGATAAATGTGGGGATAGAGGGAGTAGAAGGAAGGGATAGACAGTACGAAGGAATAATAAACAGTATGAAGAATACATTGAAATTTTGGAAAAAGAGAGGACTAAAATTAAAAGGGAAAGTGGTGGTGGTGAATGCACTGCTAATGAGTAAAATGATCTACGCAATGAGAGTGTTGGATGTGCCTGACAGAGTGGTGAAAGAAGTGGAGGGGTTGGTGAATGACTTTTTGTGGGATGGGAAAGGGGCCAGAATAGCACGGGAGGTTTTAGAGAACGAATACAAGGATGGTGGATTAAAACTAGTAAGTCTAGAATGCAAAAAGAAGGCAATGAGGGTGAAGACAATGGTGAACTATTTAGCTGCTAAGAATGATCACGTGTGGAAGGCTTTTCTGAAGGAAGCAATCAGTCAATGTGGGGGGTGCGGAGAGAGTGGTGTATACATGAAAATGATAAAAGGAATGTTAAATGGAGTGAATGAGTTTCACAAAGAGGTGTTGAGTGCATGGGGGGAGTTTGTAAAGAACATAAGCTATGAATGTCAAAATCTAAAACAAATATGGGAACAACCTCTCTTCTTAAATCCAAAAATCACAAGCGACGGAAGAATGATGGACAATATGCTGATCAGGAGGGCAGGTATAAGCAAAGTCAGAGATATAGTGTATGAATATGTACCTGGTTTCATGTCAGCACAGGTGATGGTGGATGAAGTGAAATTGAGGGGGGATGACATTGGGGTGGGAGAGGTGGAAAAAGTGATGGGCAAAATTAAAGATGGGATGCCGAGGGAGTGGAGAATGATGATTGAAAGAGGGCATAAGGTGGGGGATGACTGTGAGCTGGAACTCTATGTGGGAGAAGGGAAAAGTAAGAAAAGACTGGAGAATGTAAAAACTAAGATATTGTATGCATATAGAAGCAATAGAAAAAGCAATAGAAGGAATGGATGTAAGGAAAATATGGGCAAATATGAGAGTGAAATGGAACACCAGTGAATGTGAGCACATGGACTTCATGCTAAGACACAATAGAATATTCAATAATCTAATTATAAGCAAATTTGATGAGAATGTAAGCAAAGAATGTGAAGTATGTGAAAAGAAGGTAGAAACATTTATGCATGAGTTCATAGAATGTGAAGGGTTAATAACATATTTTGACAAAATGAGAAAGCTCATAACGAGTTGTTGGGGAGGAAGATTTGTAAGGGACATGGACTGGAAAGAACTGTGGTTATTTGGTGTAAATAAAAGGGTGGGAGAATGTAATGCAAATCTGTTAAACTATACATTGAGCCATGCAAGATATGCTGTTAAAGTACGAAGAAATATGATTCACTATGACAAGAGAAATGTGGATGTATGGCAAACTTTTAAAAGTAAAATGAAAAAAGACATTTCCATTTTGTATTATTACTTGGAGGAGGGGGAATTCTATCATGCTTTTGTCAAAGGGAATACAATGGTGTATATAAATGAAGAAATGGGACTGAAATTCAGAATTGATGTGTAAAGTATGTTGAATGTATGAAAATAATAATAAAAAAAAAGCATTCAGTGCTCTCACCGCCGCAGCCCGGTTTCGATTCCCGGTCAGGGAATTGACATTTGGATAGGTTTTTACTGGACATAGGATTTGTCTTGGGCCTCGGTGGAATGGTTGGGGTCACCTTGAAGCGCTACTTGGGAACAATAAATCACGAACTGGGTTTCTTCACTATTACATGACAAGATACTGGATTAGGTTTGAGGGATTTGTCTGACACTGATGGATAGATCCTGGACTCATTTCCGATACCACATCTCTTTTACAAAATACAAAGGATTCCTTGGAGAATGCGGGTATCGATTCGGTGAGAGCACCAAGTCCTAGCCACTAGACAACCAGGGACTGCATCATGGCTGCACTCTGAAAGGCAGAGACTGTGTCGCTTTGACGTACTCCAGCAAAGGAACCAAAATAGTTATGAGACTGGACCTTCTCTGCCAACAATGCAACAGCAGGGGAATTAGCTCAAATGGTAGAGCGCTTGCTTAGCATGTGAGAGGTAGCAGGATCAATTCCCACATTCTCCAAGAAATCCTTTGTATTTTGTAAAAGAGGTGTGGGATCGGAAATGAGTCCAAGATCTTTCCCTTCGGCGTCAGACAAATACCCCAAACCTCTTCCTGGTTGTGTTCTCGAGACCAGTCTCTTGTCATGTAGTGAAGAAAACCAGTCTGTGATTTATTGTTCCCAAGTATCTCTTCATGGTGACCCCAACCATTCCACCGAGGCCGAAGACAAATCCTATCTCCAGTCAAAACCTATCCAAATGTCAATTTCCTGACCGGGAATCGAACCCGGGCCGCGGCGGTGAGAGCACCGAATCCACGCCACCAGACCACCAGGCACTGCTTTAGGTCTGCAGAGGTTGGTTTCCTCCTTGATAGATGAGGACAATGAAGACAATATGAAAACAAAATCTTCTGGCCTACTGTACTTCTCCTTGCAGAGATGAAGAAGCCCCGGTCCCGAAATGTCCACCTCCAAGATGGACTGAGGTCTTAAACTACCCACATGGACAAGCCAAATATCTTCCGGAAAAAAAAAGAGTTAATGGTCAGACAAGACAAAGGTTGAGCCGGTCACCCGAAATGGAAACTTTTGATCTGAGTGTCCAGGATTCAAGTCCCTGTTCAGGTGACCAGGTCTGAGGTCCACTTGCAAACGCAAACTTTTTGCCCTCAAAATACAAGGGCAAAAGGACAAAAGGCCTTGGTACTTTATGGAAACTACATTTGGAGCCTGGCTTTTAACTGGAACTGGAAAGACTTGTGGCCTTTGAACCCACGCCTCATTAGAGACTGCAACCTGAATGCAGCGCCTTCGACTGCTCGGCCATCCTGACCGTGCAGGTCTCGCTCCTTCTGTTCCCTTAGAAACAAGGTCAACTGTGGAATTGATCAAACATCAGGATGGCCACATCAATTAAAACAGAAAAAGGTCTGATTAGCTCAGTCGGTAGAGCATGCGACGCTTAAGCTCATATTGGGCGATTCAGCAGTTTTATTGATAAATCTGAAAGATATCTTTCCTGTCGAAAATTGTTCAACATGCAGAAAACATTTCATTCCAAATACACAAAAACAAATCTTCTGACCAAAGGCCTGGGGGCTCACTTCGTAGGGCATCAGACTCTGAGTATCAAGAGTTCAAGTCCCTTCAGAGATCAAGCACATGTCCTTGTTCCTATTTGTCACCTTGACTTTTTTTTGTAAAAGAAGGACTTGAAAGGCCATCTTTCCACCCAGTTTCGAAATGGGGACCGTTTGCCTGTTAGGCAAATGTGATAACCATTACACTATGGAAACCTGAAGGAAGGGGCTTTTAAGGGGACTGGTGAAGTCACAAAGCAGTTGCCAAACAATGAAACACAACGATGTGTCCAAAGTGGGGGCAGATTGACAATTGTCCAAATGGACAAAGATGTCTCCTTTGTAGGGAAAATTGTTCCAGAAATAATGGGCTTTTCTTCAACAAAACAAGACATCACAATCGCGGCTTGAAAGAAACACCTTAGCCACCCTCGGGGTCACTTTGATATCTCGATGGACTCAACTTGTGCCCTTGGAGTCAATGGTTTGTAAATAGGCTTGTAATCTCCTCTAACCTTGTCTGGATGGCTGGATGTCTGGCCTTTTGAAGAATGAAGTTAAGGTCCTTTCACCCAGCCAATAAACATTTTCAAACTATTTGCCAAGTCACAAAATAAACAGGGATTGTTCTGAAAACCGGGCTTGAACCAGGGACCTTTAGAACTTCAGTCTAACGTTCTCCTAAGTGAGTATTTCAGCTTCTGACGTAGTGTTCTGCTTTTTCAGTCGTGGGTAAATGTGGGGGCAGGATGAAGCTGTGTCTGTGCCACGTATGTTGCTGTGTACCTGGTCCAGTGTGTTCTCATCTTGGGTTGGAATGTCCCCATGCTGGTAAAGGGTGGGGAATACAGTCCGTTGATGAGGATAAGAGCTACAGAAAATGGGAAGGATTTCACTGGTTGAAGTCTCCAGCTACCATAAAAACGATCATGGGCCACAAGCCTGTTCTGAATCCCGCTTTGGCCAATCGACACTACATCGACTCAGCAGCATTCCTTGTTAGTATAGTGGCCAGTATCTCCACCTGTCACATGGAAGATTGCGCGGTTCGATTCCCAGATGGGGAGTTCCTGTTTTGTATGTCACGTTGAACCTTGAGTAGGGTTGCGGTTGCAACAACCAGTCCGGGAGAACAAGACCTCTATTCATCTTCTTCTCCAAGTGCTCAGCTGTGTTGTACAATCTGACAGTCCTTTGCTACCAAATCATTCCAGTCGTGGATAATGGACCTGACCAGGAAAATGACAGCTGTGGGATTTCAACCAGTGGCTCCTGAGCGAAAGGAGCCTTAATCTGGTGCTTTAGACCACTCATCCACACAACCCAAAACGGTGCCCTGATCAGGAAAAAACTGTGACCTTGTGAGGTTCGCTGACAACGGAGGACACTGAAATGGAGCCACACAAAGGAGGGTACCTGCACTGTTTACGTGTCCGTTGACCAGGGCCCCGTTTCAAGAAGCAGGTTCAACCAACTCTGGAGTCTAACCCTGAACTCTGAGTTGATCTACTCTGAGACAGGAAACTCTGACTTACGGGTTTCAGAACAGGTGATTTCAATTGGTTCAATCAACACAGAGTTTGTTCACTCTGAGTTAAGCGCGTGCACCACGACTTTAAAAAGCCCTGATCAATGGAGCCCCGTTCCCTCGATTCACCATGGCAACGAGTGAGAAGAAAAGATCGTCGTATTTCAGTCCTCTGGAACTGGATATATTAATGCGGTCATACGGCAAATTTGAAAGCGTTTTTAAAAAGAAAAGCAACATTGAAAGCGTTTTTAAAAAGAAAAGCAACACGGCTGCAGCAGCGAAAGAACGCGAGTCGGCGTGGGAGAAGATTAGTGCTCGAGTCAATGCGTAAGTTTAAATTTATTATATACATTTATGCAATCACAATAATATTAGGCTACAGATGCAAACAAGTAGAATGGTGTTACAGCTACAATTTATGTCACTTAGATGTAATCCCACCGGCGAAAAAAGAACGTGGAAGCAGCTGAAGATGAAATATAAAAACATTGTTCAAACAGGTAAACCCTCAGCATAACAGTCAGGGTGCCTTTTTTTAATCATGTTTACCACTAAATATCATTCAGCAGCTGTTTCAGTGTGCATTATCTCCAACATAATATTGTTTTCACACACATAAATGTCCTCGCCTGTATACAGTTAAATCAGACTATGAAAAGCAACATCTAACTTCTACTCAGCCAACAGAAAGCGGGCATCTGCCCGCAAAACTGGCGGAGGACCACCCCCACCACGTCTGACCGAGGCAGAGGAGCTGGCCATGAGTCAGACTGTCGGGAGGCCAGTCGCAGAGGGGATCCCTGGAGGAACCTCATCCTCGGACATGATTACACAGGAGCCACCAGCCTTGATAAGATGCAATAGGCCTAGGCCTCAAACTTCTTTTCGGCCTATAGTTCAATGTTAATTTCCCTTTCATGTGTTTTTCTTTTGTCTCAACAGATTCTGAAGACGTACTTGGTCTAGTGGATCCATGTGCCACTTTAACTGTAAGTAGCCAATAGTCCAGAGATTATGCCATATTTAAAGTATAGCATAGTGAAACACAACACTCTAAACAGGATGATGAAGATGATGGGACCACAATGTCTGCTGCCCTCTCTGTGGTGTCTGAGAGGGAGCCTGAGAGGCCTACAGAGGTAAAATCTTGATGTTACTGATTTCCTCTCCATTCACATGTGTTTACATGCTTTTGTGGATTATAGTGACTTTTAGCCTACACTGAAGTATTAACGGATTCTTATCCATTTTAGCAGAGCATGGCTGGGCAGCAGGAAGAGGGTCCCTCAACCTCCACAGCACAGATTGACACAGTGAGATACGTATTCAGTAAATTCCAGAGGTTAATTCAGTGGAATTCATGTGCAACTGGATAATGTCATCCTTATGTGTTCCCAGCTACCACTAAAAGAAATCTACAAAGTGCATTTATTAAAAACAGTACAAAAAACAGAAAAAGAAATGGTGCTGCTGGACCGCCAGATAACTAAAACGGATCTGGAAATTGAATTATTAAAACACAAGTTAGAGGTGGGTGCATGGTCATAGGTGAATTGTGTTGATGATTGTAACAATTAAAAAGTAAGAAACCATTTTTTTTTCTTATTTGTAGGAAATAAAGAAGACCAAATAAAAATTTTTTTGTCTTTCTGTTTATTTTACTGCTGTTGGTGATGGTGATTATGAAAAACGACCAAACTGGCTTTAAACACGCGCGACAATGAATGAATCACACCGGAGACAGAAAGAAACTCGAGGTTCATTGAAGAAAACCTGGTCCCGACCAGGTTATGTTCACAGAGTCTGTTGCCATAGTAACTGACACCGAGGTTAAGTTACCTCTCTCTGTGAAACAGGCTGGAGTTACTCCTCTGTCTCTGGTTTGACTTACCTCCCTTTTTGAAACGGAAAACTCAGAGTTTCCCTCATTTCAGGGTTAACATACTCCCGAGTTTTCACTAAACCTGCTTTGTGAAACGGGGCCCAGGTTGCAGATGGATTGCCTTTGTTCCTTTTGAAAATCCACATTTTACCACCCCATTTATGAAAGACGTAAAGACCATCAGGAGGTAGACTGGGATTCGATTGGCAGACTTGGAATTGTTTTTATGTGCAGTGACAGCAGTTCACAGATAGCGCTGAAAGATGACCCGAACCGTTCGACCGAGGACCAAGACAAATCCTATCTCCACTCAAAACCTAACCAAATGTCAGTTCCCTGACCGGGAATCGAACAACGGCCGCGGTGGTGAGAGCACCAAGTCCCAGCCACTAGACAACCAGGGACTGCATCATGGCTGCACTCTGAAAGGCAGAGACTGTGTCGCTTTGACGTACTCCAGCAAAGGAACCAAAATAGTTATGAGACTGGACCTTCTCTGCCAAAGCTGCATCCGCAGGGGAATTAGCTCAAATGGTAGCGCGCTCGCTTAGCATGTGAGAGGTAGCGGGATCAATCCCTGCATTCTCCATAAACTCCTTCGTTTTTTTGATGAAATGTTCCCAAGTAGCGAATACTAATCCGGGCCCCAATCCCGATATCTAGGCCAAACACAGCCATCTGTATCACCCTAAACCCAGTCCTAACTGCATTCTCCCCTCTAGCACCTTGTCTTATCTTGTTGTGGGATCAATGCCCGCAGTCTCCAAGGAGTTCTTTGCCCTCTGTAGAAGAGATGTTGGGATTGGATCTACCCCTTAGCATCCGACAAATACCCCAAACCAGGGGAATTACCTCAAATAATAAAGTGCTTGCTGAGCATGCGAGAAGTAGCAGAGTCGATACCCGCATTCTCCAAGGACTCCTTTGTATTTTGTAAAAGAGATGTGGGATCGGAAATGAGTCCAGGATCTATCCCTCAGCGTCAGACAAATACCCCAAACCTAATCTTGGCCGCGTTCTCTAGATTGGTCTCTTATCATGGAATAGTGAAGAAACCCAGTACGTGATTTATTGTTCTAAAGTAGCGCATCAAGGTGACCCCAACCATTCCACCGAGGCCTTGCAGAGATGAAGAGGCCCCAGTCCCGAAATGTCCACCTCCAAGATGGACTGAGGTCTTAAACTACCCACATGGACAAGCCAAATATCTTCTGGACAAAAAGAGTTCATGGTCAGACACGACAAAGGTTGAGCCGGTCACCCGAACATGAAACTTTTGATCTGAGTGTCCGGGATTCAAGTCCCTGTTCAGGTGACCAGGTCTGAGGTCCACTTGCAAACGCCTCCTTTTTGCCCTCAATATACGAGGGCAACAGGACAATCCCTTGGTACTCTATGGAAACTACATGAGGAGCCTGGCTTTTAACTGGAACTGGAAAGACTTGAGGCCCCGCACACGAACCAAGTATCTTCTGATCAGCTGATCCTTGACATCAGCTGTCACAGACATTGGCGTCATTTGGGGACCTCATCCTGATCCACGGTTACCACTGATTTGTAGAGTAAGTCAATAAGTCATCATACTCTTACTGTTAAAGGAAGACACAGTCCAAACACTTGATTGCTGCAGGGCAAGTAGGTTCCACCAAGACTTGAACTTGGATCACTGGATTCAGAGTCCAGAGTGCTAACCATTACACCATGGAACCCTTTGTTCACAAAGCACAAAGTATTTTTGGGTACAATCCAGGGGGTCTTGTGCTCTCACGGAAATGGCTGTCCTTTTCCAACAGGAGTTGAGATTAAATGTATTCAAATAGACAAACTGCATTGATCACTCAATCAGAATTTCTCAGTTTGCCAATTTCAGACTGCGTGACAAAGACTCAAGTCCAACTCCATCGACAGGGAAGCGGAGGTCCTTCAGACAAGACGGTATTGCCATTCTTTCCTGGCAGACATAACATGAGCAAAGGGCTTGTCCTTCGAGCCGGACTTGAACCAGCTACCTTAGGATGCCAGCTTGAACCACTTCAGTACTCCGCTCTTCCAACTGAGCTATCGAAGGTCTTGCTGTTTTGAGGCTAGTGAGTACGGCCGAGCGTTCGACGGCGTCGCATTGAGGTTGTCGCTGAGAATGCCACTATTGACAGAATTTGGATTAGATAATCAAGTCTTGTGGTGGAGAGTCTCAGGTGGAGAGTCTCAGGTCGAGAGGTGTGACGTTTCTGATCGAATTCAGAGGTCATCAGTTGGTCCTGAAAACGGTCTTGGCACTTTGTTTCACGATGAAAGGTATGAAAACAGCCCTGTTGCATTGGCCGGGAATCGGACGCGGGTCTACCACGTGGATCGATACTGGACTCATTTCCGATCGTAACATCGCTTTTACAAAAGGCAAATAACTCCTAGAAGACTGCGGGCATTGATCCCACAGCAAGACAAGACAAGGTGATACCTATGGCTGTATTTGGCCTAGATATCGGGATTGGGGCCCGGATTAGTGTTTGGTACTTGGGAACATTTAATCACAAAAAACAAAAGAGATTTTGGAGAATGCGGGCATTGATCCCGCTCCCTCTCACATGCGAAGCGAGCGCTCTACCATTTGAGCTAATTCCCCTGCTGTTGCAGCATTGGCAGAGAAGGTCCAGTCTTATAACTATTTTGGTTCCTTTGCTGGACTACGTCAAAGGGACACAGACTCTGCCTTTCTGAGTGCAAGCCTAAAGCAGTCCCTGGTGGTCTAGTGGCTAGGATTCTGCGCTTTCACCGCTGCGTCCCGGTTCGATTCCCGGTCAGGGAATTGACATTTGGCTAGGTTTTGACTGGAGATAGAGTCGCCAGATCGTCAACCTCCCACCAGGAGGCGAACTCGTCGCCCACAGTACCGAGGCCATGTCGGCGAAGACGGCAGTACATGGCACAGACACAGCTTCACCCTTCCCCCACTTTAGGCCCCGACTGAAAAAGCAGAACCCCCCATCGCAGCTAAAATAGCCCACTTGGGAGAGCGTTGGACTGGACTTCTAAAGGTCCTCACAATAAACCTCACTCCTCCTGATGGTTGTTACGTCTTTCAATAATGGGGTGTTAAAATGTGGATTGTCAAAAGGAAAAAAGACAATCCATCTGCAACCTGGTCAACGGACACGTCAACAGTGCAGGTACCCTGCTTTGTGCGGCTCCTTTTCAGTGTCCTCCATTGTCAGCGAACCTCACAAGGTCACAGTTTTTTCCTGATCAGGGCACCGTTTTAGGTTGTGTGGATGAGTGGTCTAAAGCACCAGATGAAGGCTCTTTTTGCTCAGGGGGCACTGGTTGAAATCCCACAGCTGCCATTTTCCTGGTCAGGTCCATTATCCACGACTGGAATGATTTGGCAGCAAAGGACTGTCAGATTGTACAACACACCCGAGTACCTCATGAGCAGAGTTATCCTTTTCCGGGCAAGAACCAAAAACTCTGACTCGAAGGTGCTGATTGCTGCTCCCAGTTGCTTCTAATTCGTCTGCGAGCAAAAATTGAATTTTAGAGTCTGGTTAATTGAAAAGATTTGCTAGCTAGCCAGGAGTTGAAACTTGAATCTTCTGAGATGAGTTATCCTTTGCCCCACTATTCGTACAACAAAAGGACCTGTCATTTAAGGTTAGCTTCTGGATTTTCACTGTTTCGCCAAGACTACAATTGGGTTGAGAGAAAAGTACTTTTTAGACAAGACAATAACAAAAGCAACACATACCTGCCATGACCCAGGGTTGGTGCGGACACAACAATGAGTACGAACCACGATATGATTACAGCTGTCTAACCCGTAGACAACACGTCATCCACTGTGCCACTAGTCATTCAACAAAATAACCTGGAGTTTAAGGTTGGGTTCTAACTAGGCTGTGTGGCTGAAACTAGTGCACAAGGAATAACTTGTTTAAGTAAACCTTTTGGACCTCGATGACCCATCAAGAAGTCAACCTTTGTTGCTTCAATTCTCCCAGTCACCATGAGGATGTGTGCTGGTTTAGTGCATATGCAGATGGTTCCCATCGTGTAACCATGCTTGGTGTGTGAGAGGGGGTATAGCTCAGTGGTAGAGCATTTGACTGCAGATCAAGAGGTCTCCGGTTCAAATCCGGATGCCCCCTGATGCACTCCTTTGGTTTAAGAATAGTCTAAGAGTACATGAATGCATGGCTCATAATAGCAACAACTTCGGTGTAATATAACTCGAGATTGTTTCCCTTTTTGCATGGCTCCTTTCTACATTCTTCACACTGACATGAAATTTCTGCAGTGGCTTTTGTCCAATTTCCTCGCGGATGTCTAAGAGAAAGTCCAGCCGCACCACAAAACAAAGTCATTTCAGCTGCTTTTACCCACGATCTTATCTTTTCCATGCTGACTCAAAGCTCAGGACCATCGGACCAGAGCTCTGCCTTTGGGTTCAGCTCCCACATCACTGTGGCGGACCAGTGGAGCATCCAACGTAGATCAACTGGTAAACTGTTGTTTGTCATGTTAGATGCCAAGAACAAGACGCCAAGGTACCTTGAACTCCTCCAGTGGGGGTCAGATCTCATAATTTTTCCATAAATTAGTGGTTATCCAGGTTGCCTCACACGCATAAGGCCCCCTGTTTAAAACTGGGTGGAAACATGGCCTTTCTATTCCCTGTTTTACAAAATAACTGGTGGTCTAGTGGCTAGGGTTCGGTGCTCTCACCGCCGCGGCCCGGTTTTGATTCCCGGTCAGGGAATTGACATTTGGATAGGTTTTTACTGGAGAGAGGATTTGTCTTCGGCCTCGGTGGAATGGTTGAGGTCATCTTGAAGCGCTATTTGGGAACAATAACTCGCGGACTCGGTTTCTTCACTATTACATGACAAGAGACTGGTCTAGAGAACGCGGCCAGGATGAGGTTTGGGGTATTTGTCTGACGCTGATGGATAGATCCTGGACTCATTTCCGATCCCACATCTCTTTTACAAAATACAAAGGATTCCTTGGAGAATGCGGGTATCGATTCTGCTGCATCTCGCATGCTAAGCAAGCACTTTACCATTTGAGGTAATTCCCCTGGTTTGGGGTATTTGTCGGATGCTAAGGGGTAGATCCAATCCCAACATCTCTTCTACAAAAGGTGAAGAACACCTTGGAGACTGTGGGCATTGATCCCAAACAAGACAAGACAAGGTGCTAGACAGGAGAATGCAGTTAGGACTGGGTTTAGGGTGATACCTATGGCTGTATTTGGCCTAGATATTGGGATTGGGGCCCGGATTAGTGTTTGGTACTTGGGAACATTTAATCACAAAAAAACAAAAGAGGTTTTGGAGAATGCGGGCATTGATCCCACTACCTCTCACATGCAAAGCGAGCGCTCTACCATTTGAGCTAATTCCCCTGCTGTTGCAGCATTGGCAGAGAAGTCTTCTGGCATACTCTACTTGTCCTTGCAGAGATGAAGTGGCCCTGGTCCCGAAATGTCCACCTCCAAGATGGACTGAGGTCTTAAACTACCCACATGGACAAGCCAAATATCTTCTGGACAAAAAGAGTTCATGGTCAGACACGACAAAGGTTGAGCCGGTCACCCGAACATGAAACTTTTGATCTGAGTGTCCGGGATTCAAGTCCCTGTTCAGGTGACCAGGTCTGAGGTCCACTTGCAAACGCCTCCTTTTTGCCCTCAATATACGAGGGCAACAGGACAATCCCTTGGTACTCTATGGAAACTATATGAGGAGCCTGGCTTTTAACTGGAACTGGAAAGACTTGTGGCCCCGCACACAAACCAAGTATCTTCTGATCAGCTGATCCTTGACATCAGCTGTCACAGACATTGGCGTCGTTTGGGGACCTCATCCTGATCCACGGTTACCACTGATTTGTAGAGTAAGTCAATAAGTCATCATACTCTTACTGTTAAAGGAAGACACAGTCCAAACACTAGATTGCTGCAAGGCAAGTAGGTTCCACCAAGACTTGAACTTGGATCACTGGATTCAGAGTCCAGAGTGCTAACCATTACACCATGGAACCCTTTGTTTTGGATGTGACTGGCACCTTCTGGCGTAACAATGGAGGCTTTGCAAACCAGGACACCAACTTTCCTCTTTGATGAGCACAAAGTATTTTTGGGTACAATCCAGGGGTCTTGTGCTCTCACGGAAATGGCTGTCCTTTTCCAACAGGAGTTGAGATTAAATGTATTCAAATAGACAAACTGCATTGATCACTCAATCAGAATTTCTCAGTTTGCCAATTTCAGACTGCGTGACAAAGACTCAAGTCCAACTCCATCGACAGGGAAGCGGAGGTCCTTCAGACAAGACGGTATTGCCATTCTTTCCTGGCAGACATAACATGAGCAAAGGGCTTGTCCTTCGAGCCGGACTTGAACCAGCTACCTAAGGATGCCAGCTTGAACCACTTGAGTACTCCGCTCTTCCAACTGAGCTATCGAAGGTCTTGCTGTTTTGAGGCTAGTGAGTACGGCCGAGCGTTCGACGGCGTCTCATTGAGGTTGTGGCTGAGAATGCCACTATTGACAGAATTTGGATTAGATAATCAAGTCTTGTGGTGGAGAGTCTCAGGTGGAGAGTCTCAGGTCGAGAGGTGTGACGTTTCTGATCGAATTCAGAGGTCATCAGTTGGTCCTGAAAACGGTCTTGGCACTTTTTTTCACGATGAAAGGTATGAAAACAGCCCTGTTGCATTGGCTGGGAATCGGACGCGGGTCTACCACGTGGATCGATCCTGGACTCATTTCCGATCGTAACATCGCTTTTACAAAAGGCAAAGAACTCCTAGAAGACTGCGGGCATTGATCCCACAGCAAGACAAGACAAGGTGATACCTATGGCTGTATTTGGCCTAGATATCGGGATTGGGGCCCGGATTAGTGTTTGGTACTTGGGAACATTCAATCACAAAAAACAAAAGAGACTTTGGAGAATGCGGGCATTGATCCCGCTCCCTCTCACATGCGAAGCGAGCGCTCTACCATTTGAGCTAATTCCCCTGCTGTTGCAGCATTGGCAGAGAAGGTCCAGTCTTATAACTATTTTGGTTCCTTTGCTGGACTACGTCAAAGCGACACAGACTCTGCCTTTCTGAGTGCAAAACTAAAGCAGTCCCTGGTGGTCTAGTGGCTAGGATTCGGCGCTTTCACCGCTGCGGCCTGGGTTCGATTCCCGGTCAGGGAATTGACATTTGGCTAGGTTTTAACTGGAGATAGAGTCGCCAGATCGTCAACCTCCCACCTGGAGGCGAACTCGTCGCCCACAGTACCGAGGCCATGTCGGCGAAGACGGCAGTACATGGCACAGACACAGCTTCACCCTTCCCCACTTTAGGCCCCGACTGAAAAAGCAGAACCCCCCATCGCAGCTAAAATAGCCCACTTGGGAGAGCGTTGGACTGGAGTTCTAAAGGTCCTCACAATAAACCTCACTCCTCCTGATGGTCGTTACGTCTTTCAATAATGGGGTGTTAAAATGTGGATTGTCAAAAGGAACAAAGACAATCCATCTGCAACCTGGTCAACGGACACGTCAACAGTGCAGGTACCCTGCTTTGTGCGGCTCCTTTTGAGTGTCCTCCATTGTCAGCGAACCTCACAAGGTCACAGTTTTTTCCTGATCAGGGCACCGTTTTAGGTTGTGTGGATGAGTGGTCTAAAGCACCAGATGAAGGCTCCTTTTGCTCAGGGGGCACTGGTTGAAATTCCACAGCTGGCATTTTCCTGGTCAGGTCCATTATCCACGACTGGAATGATTTGGCAGCAAAGGACTGTCAGATTGTACAACACACCTGAGCACCTCATGAGCAGAGTTATCCTTTTCCGGGCAAGAACCAAAAACTCTGACTCGAAGGTGCTGATTGCTGCTCCCAGTTGCTTCTAATTCGTCTGCGAGCAAAAATTGAATTTTAGAGTCTGGTTAATTGAAAAGATTTGCTAGCTAGCCAGGAGTTGAAACTTGAATCTTCTGAGATGAGTTATCCTTTGCCCCACTATTCGTACAACAAAAGGACCTGTCATTTAAGGTTAGCTTCTGGATTGTCACTGTTTCGCCAAGACTACAATTGGGTTGAGAGAAAAGTACTTTTTAGACAAGACAATAACAAAAGCAACACAAACCTGCCATGACCCAGGGTTGGTGCGGACACAACAATGAGTACGAACCACGATATGATTACAGCTGTCTAACCCGTAGACAACACGTCATCCACTGTGCCACTAGCCATTCAACAAAATAACCTGGAGTTTAAGGTTGGGTTCTAACTAGGCTACCACAGTTGAGATGAAATGTATTCAAATAGACAAACTGCATTGATCACTCAATCAGAATTTCTCAGTTTGCCAATTTCAGACTGCGTGACAAAGACTCAAGTCCAACTCCATCGACAGGGAAGCGGAGGTCCTTCAGACAAGACGGTATTGCCATTCTTTCCTGGCAGACATAACATGAGCAAAGGGCTTGTCCTTCGAGCCGGACTTGAACCAGCTACCTTAGGATGCCAGCTTGAACCACTTCAGTACTCCGCTCTTCCAACTGAGCTATCGAAGGTCTTGCTGTTTTGAGGCTAGTGAGTACGGCCGAGCGTTCGACGGCGTCGCATTGAGGTTGTCGCTGAGAATGCCACTATTGACAGAATTTGGATTAGATAATCAAGTCTTGTGGTGGAGAGTCTCAGGTGGAGAGTCTCAGGTCGAGAGGTGTGACGTTTCTGATCGAATTCAGAGGTCATCAGTTGGTCCTGAAAACGGTCTTGGCACTTTGTTTCACGATGAAAGGTATGAAAACAGCCCTGTTGCATTGGCCGGGAATCGGACGCGGGTCTACCACGTGGATCGATACTGGACTCATTTCCGATCGTAACATCGCTTTTACAAAAGGCAAATAACTCCTAGAAGACTGCGGGCATTGATCCCACAGCAAGACAAGACAAGGTGATACCTATGGCTGTATTTGGCCTAGATATCGGGATTGGGGCCCGGATTAGTGTTTGGTACTTGGGAACATTTAATCACAAAAAACAAAAGAGATTTTGGAGAATGCGGGCATTGATCCCGCTCCCTCTCACATGCGAAGCGAGCGCTCTACCATTTGAGCTAATTCCCCTGCTGTTGCAGCATTGGCAGAGAAGGTCCAGTCTTATAACTATTTTGGTTCCTTTGCTGGACTACGTCAAAGGGACACAGACTCTGCCTTTCTGAGTGCAAGCCTAAAGCAGTCCCTGGTGGTCTAGTGGCTAGGATTCTGCGCTTTCACCGCTGCGTCCCGGGTTCGATTCCCGGTCAGGGAATTGACATTTGGCTAGGTTTTTCACCTGCCATGACCCAGGGTTGGTGCGGACACAACAATGAGTACGAACCACGATATGATTACAGCTGTCTAACCCGTAGACAACACGTCATCCACTGTGCCACTAGTCATTCAACAAAATAACCTGGAGTTTAAGGTTGGGTTCTAACTAGGCTGTGTGGCTGAAACTAGTGCACAAGGAATAACTTGTTTAAGTAAACCTTTTGGACCTCGATGACCCATCAAGAAGTCAACCTTTGTTGCTTCAATTCTCCCAGTCACCATGAGGATGTGTGCTGGTTTAGTGCATATGCAGATGGTTCCCATCGTGTAACCATGCTTGGTGTGTGAGAGGGGGTATAGCTCAGTGGTAGAGCATTTGACTGCAGATCAAGAGGTCTCCGGTTCAAATCCGGATGCCCCCTGATGCACTCCTTTGGTTTAAGAATAGTCTAAGAGTACATGAATGCATGGCTCATAATAGCAACAACTTCGGTGTAATATAACTCGAGATTGTTTCCCTTTTTGCATGGCTCCTTTCTACATTCTTCACACTGACATGAAATTTCTGCAGTGGCTTTTGTCCAATTTCCTCGCGGATGTCTAAGAGAAAGTCCAGCCGCACCACAAAACAAAGTCATTTCAGCTGCTTTTACCCACGATCTTATCTTTTCCATGCTGACTCAAAGCTCAGGACCATCGGACCAGAGCTCTGCCTTTGGGTTCAGCTCCCACATCACTGTGGCGGACCAGTGGAGCATCCAACGTAGATCAACTGGTAAACTGTTGTTTGTCATGTTAGATGCCAAGAACAAGACGCCAAGGTACCTTGAACTCCTCCAGTGGGGGTCAGATCTCATAATTTTTCCATAAATTAGTGGTTATCCAGGTTGCCTCACACGCATAAGGCCCCCTGTTTAAAACTGGGTGGAAACATGGCCTTTCTATTCCCTGTTTTACAAAATAACTGGTGGTCTAGTGGCTAGGGTTCGGTGCTCTCACCGCCGCGGCCCGGTTTTGATTCCCGGTCAGGGAATTGACATTTGGATAGGTTTTTACTGGAGAGAGGATTTGTCTTCGGCCTCGGTGGAATGGTTGAGGTCATCTTGAAGCGCTATTTGGGAACAATAACTCGCGGACTCGGTTTCTTCACTATTACATGACAAGAGACTGGTCTAGAGAACGCGGCCAGGATGAGGTTTGGGGTATTTGTCTGACGCTGATGGATAGATCCTGGACTCATTTCCGATCCCACATCTCTTTTACAAAATACAAAGGATTCCTTGGAGAATGCGGGTATCGATTCTGCTGCATCTCGCATGCTAAGCAAGCACTTTACCATTTGAGGTAATTCCCCTGGTTTGGGGTATTTGTCGGATGCTAAGGGGTAGATCCAATCCCAACATCTCTTCTACAAAAGGTGAAGAACACCTTGGAGACTGTGGGCATTGATCCCAAACAAGACAAGACAAGGTGCTAGACAGGAGCATGCAGTTAGGACTGGGTTTAGGGTGATACCTATGGCTGTATTTGGCCTAGATATTGGGATTGGGGCCCGGATTAGTGTTTGGTACTTGGGAACATTTAATCACAAAAAAACAAAAGAGGTTTTGGAGAATGCGGGCATTGATCCCACTACCTCTCACATGCAAAGCGAGCGCTCTACCATTTGAGCTAATTCCCCTGCTGTTGCAGCATTGGCAGAGAAATCTTCTGGCATACTCTACTTGTCCTTGCAGAGATGAAGTGGCCCTGGTCCCGAAATGTCCACCTCCAAGATGGACTGAGGTCTTAAACTACCCACATGGACAAGCCAAATATCTTCTGGACAAAAAGAGTTCATGGTCAGACACGACAAAGGTTGAGCCGGTCACCCGAACATGAAACTTTTGATCTGAGTGTCCGGGATTCAAGTCCCTGTTCAGGTGACCAGGTCTGAGGTCCACTTGCAAACGCCTCCTTTTTGCCCTCAATATACGAGGGCAACAGGACAATCCCTTGGTACTCTATGGAAACTATATGAGGAGCCTGGCTTTTAACTGGAACTGGAAAGACTTGTGGCCCCGCACACAAACCAAGTATCTTCTGATCAGCTGATCCTTGACATCAGCTGTCACAGACATTGGCGTCGTTTGGGGACCTCATCCTGATCCACGGTTACCACTGATTTGTAGAGTAAGTCAATAAGTCATCATACTCTTACTGTTAAAGGAAGACACAGTCCAAACACTAGATTGCTGCAAGGCAAGTAGGTTCCACCAAGACTTGAACTTGGATCACTGGATTCAGAGTCCAGAGTGCTAACCATTACACCATGGAACCCTTTGTTTTGGATGTGACTGGCACCTTCTGGCGTAACAATGGAGGCTTTGCAAACCAGGACACCAACTTTCCTCTTTGATGAGCACAAAGTATTTTTGGGTACAATCCAGGGGTCTTGTGCTCTCACGGAAATGGCTGTCCTTTTCCAACAGGAGTTGAGATTAAATGTATTCAAATAGACAAACTGCATTGATCACTCAATCAGAATTTCTCAGTTTGCCAATTTCAGACTGCGTGACAAAGACTCAAGTCCAACTCCATCGACAGGGAAGCGGAGGTCCTTCAGACAAGACGGTATTGCCATTCTTTCCTGGCAGACATAACATGAGCAAAGGGCTTGTCCTTCGAGCCGGACTTGAACCAGCTACCTAAGGATGCCAGCTTGAACCACTTGAGTACTCCGCTCTTCCAACTGAGCTATCGAAGGTCTTGCTGTTTTGAGGCTAGTGAGTACGGCCGAGCGTTCGACGGCGTCTCATTGAGGTTGTGGCTGAGAATGCCACTATTGACAGAATTTGGATTAGATAATCAAGTCTTGTGGTGGAGAGTCTCAGGTGGAGAGTCTCAGGTCGAGAGGTGTGACGTTTCTGATCGAATTCAGAGGTCATCAGTTGGTCCTGAAAACGGTCTTGGCACTTTTTTTCACGATGAAAGGTATGAAAACAGCCCATTGGCTGGGAATCGGACGCGGGTCTACCACGTGGATCGATCCTGGACTCATTTCCGATCGTAACATCGCTTTTACAAAAGGCAAAGAACTCCTAGAAGACTGCGGGCATTGATCCCACAGCAAGACAAGACAAGGTGATACCTATGGCTGTATTTGGCCTAGATATCGGGATTGGGGCCCGGATTAGTGTTTGGTACTTGGGAACATTCAATCACAAAAAACAAAAGAGACTTTGGAGAATGCGGGCATTGATCCCGCTCCCTCTCACATGCGAAGCGAGCGCTCTACCATTTGAGCTAATTCCCCTGCTGTTGCAGCATTGGCAGAGAAGGTCCAGTCTTATAACTATTTTGGTTCCTTTGCTGGACTACGTCAAAGCGACACAGACTCTGCCTTTCTGAGTGCAAAACTAAAGCAGTCCCTGGTGGTCTAGTGGCTAGGATTCGGCGCTTTCACTGCTGCGGCCTGGGTTCGATTCCCGGTCAGGGAATTGACATTTGGCTAGGTTTTAACTGGAGATAGAGTCGCCAGATCGTCAACCTCCCACCTGGAGGCGAACTCGTCGCCCACAGTACCGAGGCCATGTCGGCGAAGACGGCAGTACATGGCACAGACACAGCTTCACCCTTCCCCACTTTAGGCCCCGACTGAAAAAGCAGAACCCCCCATCGCAGCTAAAATAGCCCACTTGGGAGAGCGTTGGACTGGAGTTCTAAAGGTCCTCACAATAAACCTCACTCCTCCTGATGGTCGTTACGTCTTTCAATAATGGGGTGTTAAAATGTGGATTGTCAAAAGGAACAAAGACAATCCATCTGCAACCTGGTCAACGGACACGTCAACAGTGCAGGTACCCTGCTTTGTGCGGCTCCTTTTGAGTGTCCTCCATTGTCAGCGAACCTCACAAGGTCACAGTTTTTTCCTGATCAGGGCACCGTTTTAGGTTGTGTGGATGAGTGGTCTAAAGCACCAGATGAAGGCTCCTTTTGCTCAGGGGGCACTGGTTGAAATCCCACAGCTGGCATTTTCCTGGTCAGGTCCATTATCCACGACTGGAATGATTTGGCAGCAAAGGACTGTCAGATTGTACAACACACCTGAGCACCTCATGAGCAGAGTTATCCTTTTCCGGGCAAGAACCAAAAACTCTGACTCGAAGGTGCTGATTGCTGCTCCCAGTTGCTTCTAATTCGTCTGCGAGCAAAAATTGAATTTTAGAGTCTGGTTAATTGAAAAGATTTGCTAGCTAGCCAGGAGTTGAAACTTGAATCTTCTGAGATGAGTTATCCTTTGCCCCACTATTCGTACAACAAAAGGACCTGTCATTTAAGGTTAGCTTCTGGATTGTCACTGTTTCGCCAAGACTACAATTGGGTTGAGAAAAAAGTACTTTTTAGACAAGACAATAACAAAAGCAACACAAACCTGCCATGACCCAGGGTTGGTGCGGACACAACAATGAGTACGAACCACGATATGATTACAGCTGTCTAACCCGTAGACAACACGTCATCCACTGTGCCACTAGCCATTCAACAAAATAACCTGGAGTTTAAGGTTGGGTTCTAACTAGGCTACCACAGTTGAGATGAAATGTATTCAAATAGACAAACTGCATTGATCACTCAATCAGAATTTCTCAGTTTGCCAATTTCAGACTGCGTGACAAAGACTCAAGTCCAACTCCATCGACAGGGAAGCGGAGGTCCTTCAGACAAGACGGTATTGCCATTCTTTCCTGGCAGACATAACATGAGCAAAGGGCTTGTCCTTCGAGCCGGACTTGAACCAGCTACCTTAGGATGCCAGCTTGAACCACTTCAGTACTCCGCTCTTCCAACTGAGCTATCGAAGGTCTTGCTGTTTTGAGGCTAGTGAGTACGGCCGAGCGTTCGACGGCGTCGCATTGAGGTTGTCGCTGAGAATGCCACTATTGACAGAATTTGGATTAGATAATCAAGTCTTGTGGTGGAGAGTCTCAGGTGGAGAGTCTCAGGTCGAGAGGTGTGACGTTTCTGATCGAATTCAGAGGTCATCAGTTGGTCCTGAAAACGGTCTTGGCACTTTGTTTCACGATGAAAGGTATGAAAACAGCCCTGTTGCATTGGCCGGGAATCGGACGCGGGTCTACCACGTGGATCGATACTGGACTCATTTCCGATCGTAACATCGCTTTTACAAAAGGCAAATAACTCCTAGAAGACTGCGGGCATTGATCCCACAGCAAGACAAGACAAGGTGATACCTATGGCTGTATTTGGCCTAGATATCGGGATTGGGGCCCGGATTAGTGTTTGGTACTTGGGAACATTTAGTCACAAAAAACAAAAGAGATTTTGGAGAATGCGGGCATTGATCCCGCTCCCTCTCACATGCGAAGCGAGCGCTCTACCATTTGAGCTAATTCCCCTGCTGTTGCAGCATTGGCAGAGAAGGTCCAGTCTTATAACTATTTTGGTTCCTTTGCTGGACTACGTCAAAGGGACACAGACTCTGCCTTTCTGAGTGCAAGCCTAAAGCAGTCCCTGGTGGTCTAGTGGCTAGGATTCTGCGCTTTCACCGCTGCGTCCCGGGTTCGATTCCCGGTCAGGGAATTGACATTTGGCTAGGTTTTGACTGGAGATAGAGTCGCCAGATCGTCAACCTCCCACCAGGAGGCGAACTCGTCGCCCACAGTACCGAGGCCATGTCGGCGAAGACGGCAGTACATGGCACAGACACAGCTTCACCCTTCCCCCACTTTAGGCCCCGACTGAAAAAGCAGAACCCCCCATCGCAGCTAAAATAGCCCACTTGGGAGAGCGTTGGACTGGAGTTCTAAAGGTCCTCACAATAAACCTCACTCCTCCTGATGGTTGTTACGTCTTTCAATAATGGGGTGTTAAAATGTGGATTGTCAAAATGAACAAAGACAATCCATCTGCAACCTGGTCAACGGACACGTCAACAGTGCAGGTACCCTGCTTTGTGCGGCTCCTTTTCAGTGTCCTCCATTGTCAGCGAACCTCACAAGGTCACAGTTTTTTCCTGATCAGGGCACCGTTTTAGGTTGTGTGGATGAGTGGTCTAAAGCACCAGATGAAGGCTCTTTTTGCTCAGGGGGCACTGGTTGAAATCCCACAGCTGCCATTTTCCTGGTCAGGTCCATTATCCACGACTGGAATGATTTGGCAGCAAAGGACTGTCAGATTGTACAACACACCCGAGTACCTCATGAGCAGAGTTATCCTTTTCCGGGCAAGAACCAAAAACTCTGACTCGAAGGTGCTGATTGCTGCTCCCAGTTGCTTCTAATTCGTCTGCGAGCAAAAATTGAATTTTAGAGTCTGGTTAATTGAAAAGATTTGCTAGCTAGCCAGGAGTTGAAACTTGAATCTTCTGAGATGAGTTATCCTTTGCCCCACTATTCGTACAACAAAAGGACCTGTCATTTAAGGTTAGCTTCTGGATTTTCACTGTTTCGCCAAGACTACAATTGGGTTGAGAGAAAAGTACTTTTTAGACAAGACAATAACAAAAGCAACACATACCTGCCATGACCCAGGGTTGGTGCGGACACAACAATGAGTACGAACCACGATATGATTACAGCTGTCTAACCCGTAGACAACACGTCATCCACTGTGCCACTAGTCATTCAACAAAATAACCTGGAGTTTAAGGTTGGGTTCTAACTAGGCTGTGTGGCTGAAACTAGTGCACAAGGAATAACTTGTTTAAGTAAACCTTTTGGACCTCGATGACCCATCAAGAAGTCAACCTTTGTTGGTTCAATTCTCCCAGTCACCATGAGGATGTGTGCTGGTTTAGTGCATATGCAGATGGTTCCCATCGTGTAACCATGCTTGGTGTGTGAGAGGGGGTATAGCTCAGTGGTAGAGCATTTGACTGCAGATCAAGAGGTCTCCGGTTCAAATCCGGATGCCCCCTGATGCACTCCTTTGGTTTAAGAATAGTCTAAGAGTACATGAATGCATGGCTCATAATAGCAACAACTTCGGTGTAATATAACTCGAGATTGTTTCCCTTTTTGCATGGCTCCTTTCTACATTCTTCACACTGACATGAAATTTCTGCAGTGGCTTTTGTCCAATTTCCTCGCGGATGTCTAAGAGAAAGTCCAGCCGCACCACAAAACAAAGTCATTTCAGCTGCTTTTACCCACGATCTTATCTTTTCCATGCTGACTCAAAGCTCAGGACCATCGGACCAGAGCTCTGCCTTTGGGTTCAGCTCCCACATCACTGTGGCGGACCAGTGGAGCATCCAACGTAGATCAACTGGTAAACTGTTGTTTGTCATGTTAGATGCCAAGAACAAGACGCCAAGGTACCTTGAACTCCTCCAGTGGGGGTCAGATCTCATAATTTTTCCATAAATTAGTGGTTATCCAGGTTGCCTCACACGCATAAGGCCCCCTGTTTAAAACTGGGTGGAAACATGGCCTTTCTATTCCCTGTTTTACAAAATAACTGGTGGTCTAGTGGCTAGGGTTCGGTGCTCTCACCGCCGCGGCCCGGTTTTGATTCCCGGTCAGGGAATTGACATTTGGATAGGTTTTTACTGGAGAGAGGATTTGTCTTCGGCCTCGGTGGAATGGTTGAGGTCATCTTGAAGCGCTATTTGGGAACAATAACTCGCGGACTCGGTTTCTTCACTATTACATGACAAGAGACTGGTCTAGAGAACGCGGCCAGGATGAGGTTTGGGGTATTTGTCTGACGCTGATGGATAGATCCTGGACTCATTTCCGATCCCACATCTCTTTTACAAAATACAAAGGATTCCTTGGAGAATGCGGGTATCGATTCTGCTGCATCTCGCATGCTAAGCAAGCACTTTACCATTTGAGGTAATTCCCCTGGTTTGGGGTATTTGTCGGATGCTAAGGGGTAGATCCAATCCCAACATCTCTTCTACAAAAGGTGAAGAACACCTTGGAGACTGTGGGCATTGATCCCAAACAAGACAAGACAAGGTGCTAGACAGGAGAATGCAGTTAGGACTGGGTTTAGGGTGATACCTATGGCTGTATTTGGCCTAGATATTGGGATTGGGGCCCGGATTAGTGTTTGGTACTTGGGAACATTTAATCACAAAAAAACAAAAGAGGTTTTGGAAAATGCGGGCATTGATCCCACTACCTCTCACATGCAAAGCGAGCGCTCTACCATTTGAGCTAATTCCCCTGCTGTTGCAGCATTGGCAGAGAAATCTTCTGGCATACTCTACTTGTCCTTGCAGAGATGAAGTGGCCCTGGTCCCGAAATGTCCACCTCCAAGATGGACTGAGGTCTTAAACTACCCACATGGACAAGCCAAATATCTTCTGGACAAAAAGAGTTCATGGTCAGACACGACAAAGGTTGAGCCGGTCACCCGAACATGAAACTTTTGATCTGAGTGTCCGGGATTCAAGTCCCTGTTCAGGTGACCAGGTCTGAGGTCCACTTGCAAACGCCTCCTTTTTGCCCTCAATATACGAGGGCAACAGGACAATCCCTTGGTACTCTATGGAAACTATATGAGGAGCCTGGCTTTTAACTGGAACTGGAAAGACTTGTGGCCCCGCACACAAACCAAGTATCTTCTGATCAGCTGATCCTTGACATCAGCTGTCACAGACATTGGCGTCGTTTGGGGACCTCATCCTGATCCACGGTTACCACTGATTTGTAGAGTAAGTCAATAAGTCATCATACTCTTACTGTTAAAGGAAGACACAGTCCAAACACTAGATTGCTGCAAGGCAAGTAGGTTCCACCAAGACTTGTACTTGGATCACTGGATTCAGAGTCCAGAGTGCTAACCATTACACCATGGAACCCTTTGTTTTGGATGTGACTGGCACCTTCTGGCGTAACAATGGAGGCTTTGCAAACCAGGACACCAACTTTCCTCTTTGATGAGCACAAAGTATTTTTGGGTACAATCCAGGGGTCTTGTGCTCTCACGGAAATGGCTGGTCCTTTTCCAACAGGAGTTGAGATTAAATGTATTCAAATAGACAAACTGCATTGATCACTCAATCAGAATTTCTCAGTTTGCCAATTTCAGACTGCGTGACAAAGACTCAAGTCCAACTCCATCGACAGGGAAGTGGAGGTCCTTCAGACAAGACGGTATTGCCATTCTTTCCTGGCAGACATAACATGAGCAAAGGGCTTGTCCTTCGAGCCGGACTTGAACCAGCTACCTAAGGATGCCAGCTTGAACCACTTCAGTACTCCGCTCTTCCAACTGAGCTATCGAAGGTCTTGCTGTTTTGAGGCTAGTGAGTACGGCCGAGCGTTCGACGGCGTCTCATTGAGGTTGTGGCTGAGAATGCCACTATTGACAGAATTTGGATTAGATAATCAAGTCTTGTGGTGGAGAGTCTCAGGTGGAGAGTCTCAGGTCGAGAGGTGTGACGTTTCTGATCGAATTCAGAGGTCATCAGTTGGTCCTGAAAACGGTCTTGGCACTTTTTTTCACGATGAAAGGTATGAAAACTGCCCTGTTGCATTGGCCGGGAATCGGACGCGGGTCTACCACGTGGATCGATCCTGGACTCATTTCCGATCGTAACATCGCTTTTACAAAAGGCAAAGAACTCCTAGAAGACTGCGGGCATTGATCCCACAGCAAGACAAGACAAGGTGATACCTATGGCTGTATTTGGCCTAGATATCGGGATTGGGGCCCGGATTAGTGTTTGGTACTTGGGAACATTTAATCACAAAAAACAAAAGAGATTTTGGAGAATGCGGGCATTGATCCCGCTCCCTCTCACATGCGAAGCGAGCGCTCTACCATTTGAGCTAATTCCCCTGCTGTTGCAGCATTGGCAGAGAAGGTCCAGTCTTATAACTATTTTGGTTCCTTTGCTGGACTACGTCAAAGCGACACAGACTCTGCCTTTCTGAGTGCAAGCCTAAAGCAGTCCCTGGTGGTCTAGTGGCTAGGATTCTGCGCTTTCACCGCTGCGTCCCGGGTTCGATTCCCGGTCAGGGAATTGACATTTGGCTAGGTTTTGACTGGAGATAGAGTCGCCAGATCGTCAACCTCCCACCAGGAGGCGAACTCGTCGCCCACAGTACCGAGGCCATGTCGGCGAAGACGGCAGTACATGGCACAGACACAGCTCCACTTTAGGCCCCGACTGAAAAAGCAGAACCCCCATCGCAGCTAAAATAGCCCACTTGGGAGAGCGTTGGACTGGAGTTCTAAAGGTCCTCACAATAAACCTCACTCCTCCTGATGGTTGTTACGTCTTTCAATAATGGGGTGTTAAAATGTGGATTGTCAAAAGGAACAAAGACAATCCATCTGCAACCTGGTCAACGGACACGTCAACAGTGCAGGTACCCTGCTTTGTGCGGCTCCTTTTCAGTGTCCTCCATTGTCAGCGAACCTCACAAGGTCACAGTTTTTTCCTGATCAGGGCACCGTTTTAGGTTTTGTGGATGAGTGGTCTAAAGCACCAGATGAAGGCTCTTTTTGCTCAGGGGGCACTGGTTGAAATCCCACAGCTGGCATTTTCCTGGTCAGGTCCATTATCCACGACTGGAATGATTTGGCAGCAAAGGACTGTCAGATTGTACAACACACCCGAGCACCTCATGAGCAGAGTTATCCTTTTCCGGGCAAGAACCAAAAACTCTGACTCGAAGGTGCTGATTGCTGCTCCCAGTTGCTTCTAATTTGTCTGCGAGCAAAAATTGAATTTTAGAGTCTGGTTAATTGAAAAGATTTGCTAGCTAGCCAGGAGTTGAAACTTGAATCTTCTGAGATGAGTTATCCTTTGCCCCACTATTCGTACAACAAAAGGACCTGTCATTTAAGGTTAGCTTCTGCATTGTCACTGTTTCGCCAGGACTACAATTGGGTTGAGAGAAAAGTACTTTTTAGACAAGACAATAACAAAAGCAACACACACCTGCCATGACCCAGGGTTGGTGCGGACACAACAATGAGTACGAACCACGATATGATTACAGCTGTCTAACCCGTAGACAACACGTCATCCACTGTGCCACTAGTCATTCAACAAAATAACCTGGAGTTTAAGGTTGGGTTCTAACTAGGCTACCACAGTTTCTGCATTACCAAACACTAATTCAGATGTTGGGACTCATTTTCAGTCAACAAGACCATGTCAACAAAGGTCCTGCAGGAGATGAGGTGACCGAGAGGTTAAGGTGCTGGACTACTAATCCACTGTGTTCTGCGTGCATGGGTTTGAATCCCATCCTCATGGGACTATACCAATGCAGTAGCTTTGACACCACCTGTGTTTTTAGGAAACATCATTAGAATGCAATTAATCAAAGTATCAGGTACGATGTTGGAGATGGAGAATGCTTGTTTAGCAGGAAAAAGACACAATATACCATTTGGACAATGCAGGCATCGATTCCACTTCATCAATGAAATGTTTTCCGCATGTTGCACAATTTTCCACAGGAAAGAAATCTTGACGATGTATCACCAAAAGTGCTGAACCGCCCAATGTGGGGCTGAAACTAGTGCACAAGGAATAACTTGTTTAAGTAAACCTTTTGGACCTCGATGACCCATCAAGACGTCAACCTTTGTTGGTTCAGAACAGGCACAGAACATCCCTGCCTCCCTCTGAATCTTGCAGGTCACTGGGAAGATATTTGGCTCGAAGGACCATTTGGTCTCGAACATGAAACTTTTGATCTGAGTGTCCGGGATTCAAGTCCCTGTTCAGGTGACCAGGTCTGAGGTCCACTTGCAAACGCCTCCTTTTGCCCTCAAAATACAAGGACAACAGGACAACACCTTGGTACTTTGTGGAAAATTCATGAGGAGCCGGGCTTTTAACTGGAACTGGAAAGACTTGCAGCCCCGCACTGTCTGAAGTGGGATTTCAACCCACGCCTCATTAGAGACTGCAACCTGAATGCAGCGCCTTCGACCGCTCGGCCATCCTTCTGTTACCTGAGAAAATAGGTCAGCTGTGGAATTGATCAAACATCAGGATGGCCACGTCAATAAAAACAGAACAAAAAATTATATCTAGAGCAGCAAAAGGCCCGATTAGCTCAGTGGGTAGAGCTTGAGACTCTTTATCTCGTGGTCGTGGGTTCGAGCCCCATGTTGGGCGATTCAGCAGTTTTATTGATACATCTGAAAGATATCTTTCCTGTTGAAAATTGTTCAACATGCAGAAAACATTTCATTCCAAATACATAAAAACAAGTCTTTTGACCAAAGGCCTGGGGGCTCACTTCGTAGGGCATCAGACTTTAAATCTGAGTGTTCAAGTCCCTTCAGAGATCAAGCACATGTCCTTGTTCCTATTTATCACCTTGACTTTTTTTGTAAAAGAAGGACTTGAAAGGCCATGTTTCCACCCAGTTTCGAACTGGGGACCTTTTGCGTGTTAGGCAAACGTGATAACGACTACACTATGGAAACCCGAAAGAAGGGGCTTTTAAGGGGACTGGTGAAGTCACAAAGTAGTTGCCAAACAATGAAACACGACGATGTGTCCAAAGTGGGGGCAGATTGACAATTGTCCAAATGGACAAAGATGTCTCCTTGTAGGGAAAATTGTTCCAGAAATAATGGGCTTTTCTTCAACAAAACAAGACATCACAATCGCGGCTTGAAAGAAACACCTTAGCCACCCTCGGGGTCACTTTGATATCTCGATGGACTCAACTTGTGCCCTTGGAGTCAATGGTTTGTAAATAGGCTTGTAATCTCCTCTAACCTTGTCTGGATGGCTGGATGTCCGGCCTTTTGAAGAATGAAGTTAAGGTCCTTTCAGCCAGCCAATAAGCTTTTTCAAACTATTTGCCAAGTCACAACATAAACAGGGATTGTTCTGAAAACCGGGCTTGAACCAGGGACCTTTAGAACTTCAGTCTAACGTTCTCCAAAGTGAGTATTTCAGCTTCTAAGGTGGTGCTCTGCTTTTTCAGTCGTGGGTAAAAGTGGGGGCAGGGTGAAGCTGTGTCTGTGCCACGTATGTTGCTGTGTACCTGGTCCAGTGTGTTCTCATCTTGGGTTGGAATGTCCCCATGCTGGTAACGGGTGGGGAATACAGTCCATTGATGAGGATAAGAGCTACAGAAAATGGGAAGGATTTCACTGGTTGAAGTCTCCAGCTACCATAAAAACGGTCATGGGCCACAAGCCTGTTCTGAATCCCGCTTTGGCCAATCGACACTACATCGCCTCAACAGCAGTCCTTGTTTGTATAGTGGCCAGTATCGCCGCCTGTCACATGGAAGATTGCGCGGTTCGATTCCCAGACGGGGAGTTCCTGTTTTGTATGTCACGTTGAACCTTGAGCAGGGTTGCAACAACCAGTCCGGGAGAACAAGACCTCTATTCATCTTCTTCTCCAAGTGCTCAGCTGTGTTGTACAATCTGACAGTCCTTTGCTACCAAATCATTCCAGTCGTGGATAATGGACCTGACCAGGAAAATGACAGCGGTGGGATTTCAACCAGTGGCTCCTGAGCGAAAGGAGCCTTAATCTGGTTCTTTAGACCACTCATCCACACAACCCAAAACGGTGCCCTGATCAGGAAAAAACTGTGACCTTGTGAGGTTCGCTGACAACGGAGGACACTGAAATGGAGCCACACAAAGGAGGGTACCTGCACTGTTTACGTGTCCGTTGACCAGGTTGCAGATGGATTGTCTTTGTTCCTTTTGAAAATTCACATTTTAACACCCCATTTATGAAAGACGTAAAGACCATCAGGAGGTAGACCGGGATTCGATTGGCGGACTTGGAATAGTTTTTATGTGCAGTGACAGCAGTTCACAGATAGCGCTGAAAGATGACCCGAACCGTTCGACCGAGGACTAAGACAAATCCTATCTCCACTCAAAACCTAACCAAATGTCAGTTCCCTGACCGGGAATCGAACAACGGCTGCGGTGGTGAGAGCACCAAGTCCCAGCCACTAGACCACCAGGGACTGCATCATGGCTGCACTCTGATAGGCAGAGACTGTGTCGCTTTGACGTACTCCAGCAAAGGAACCAAAATAGTTATGAGACTGGACCTTCTCTGCCAACGCTGCATCAGCAGGGGAATTAGCTCAAATGGTAGAGCGCTCGCTTAGCATGTGAGAGGTAGCGGGATCAATGCCCGCATTCTCCATAAACTCCTTTGTTTTTTTGATGAAATGTTCCCAAGTAGCGAATAGTAATCCGGGCCCCAATCCCGATATCTAGGCCAAACACAGCCATCGGTATCACCCTATACCCAGTCCTAACCTAAACCCAGTCCTAACTGCATTCTCCCCTCTAGCACCTTGTCTTGTCTTGTTGTGGCATCAATGCCCGCAGTCTCCAAGGAGCTCTTTGCCTTTTGTAGAAGAGATGTTGGGATTGGATCTACCCCTTAGCATCCGACAAATACCCCAAACCAGGGGAATTACCTCAAATGGTAAAGTGCTTGCTTAGCATGCGAGAAGTAGCAGAGTCGATACCTGCATTCTCCAAGGAATCCTTTGTATTTTGTAAAAGAGATGTGGGATCGTAAATGAGTCCAGGATCTATCCCTCAGCGTCAGACAAATACCCCAAACCTAATCCTGGCCGCATTCTCTAGATTGGTCTCTTATCATGGAATAGTGAAGAAACCCAGTACGTGATTTATTGTTCTCAAGTAGCGCATCAAGGTGACCCCAACAATTCCACCGAGGGCTTGCAGAGATGAAGAGGCCCCGGTCCCGAAAGGTCTTAAACTACCCGCATGGACAATCCAAATATCTTCTGGACAAAAAAAGTTTGTGGTCAGACAAGACAAAGGTTGAGCCGGTCACCTGAACATGAAACGTTTGATCTGAGTGTCCGGGATTCAAGTCCCTGTTCAGGTGACCAGGTCTGAGGTCCACTTGCAAACGCCTCCTTTTTGCCCTCAAAATACGAGGGCAACAGGACAATCCCTTGGTACTCTATGGAAACTACATGAGGAGCCTGGCTTTTAACTGGAACTGGAAAGACTTGTGGCCCCGCACACAAACCAAGTACGTATCTTCTGATCAGCTGATCCTTAACATCAGCTGTCACAGACATTGGCGTCGTTTGGGGACCTCATCCTGATCCACGGTTACCACTGATTTGTAGAGTAAGTGTCAGGTTCAAACTCCTGTGACACTTGTAAAAACACTGAAATACAGAGACAACAATATTCAAAGTTTACTCGCAGCGAGGAGAGTGAAACCACATACCCAGTGACATGCCGCTCCACTCTGAATATGCAGTTCACACTCCTCTCCTTTTATTCTCTTTCGGGGGTCCCTACTACATGGTCGTGCAACTCTAAGGGGGGGAGGGGGGGGTGGAGAAGGCAGTTGCACGAGCTGTATTTGTTTGTCTATGTGTGTGTGTGTATGTGAGAGCAATTACTTTTAATGTTTTATGAGTTCTTTATCTTGACACATTCTTGCAGGATTAACATGAGCATCTGCAGAGTCGCTGTTGGCTCATCCAGGCACCTCCAGGACCTGGGGGTCACTGGGGGGTCTCTGATCAGGGTCACGGGAACATTCCTTCTCCAGCACATTCAAACACTTTCTATTGTCTAAGCAAATGGATATAAGTTTGATAACTAACAAAATAATACCTGTATCTACATTTTATTCTAACATTTCCCTCCTGTTTATCACGCTTTTATCTGTTTGCTGTTGTTCCTTGGGTCTCCTCTCAGGTTTTCACCTAGCAGGTCATATTTGTCAGAAAATGTGCTTACATTTAAACGGAAGTGTTCTCGTCACCTGAGTCAAAGTACAAGTCAGAAACAAGTCAGGAGCTTATCTATAATAGCTGTCCTAGTCATCATCACTGTCATCGCTGCCACCTGCCACCAGTAGGGGGTACATTTCATTTACCTTGTTGTCATTGGTGCCATGGCTAAATTCACAGTCCATGTGATTCTAACCTTCATGATAGGGATACAACAACATCCACATAAGGCACACAAAAGAAGGGCAACAGCGAGTGCAATAAGCACGGACATCACGTAAGGAGACCATTGTCCCCAAAATGCTCTCCACCAGTCACCAAACATCTCAGTGTCAACACCAGTGTTCTTCATCTTGGTGTTTAGCGCCTCTAAACCAGAGATCGCACGCATCAGCATTCCTGTGGAATCTGTATTGTTGGGGATGGACATGCAACATTGGTCGCCAAACATGGCGCACACTCCTTGCTGATGTGCCAGCAGTCCATCCAAGGCGATGCGATTCTGGAAGGCCATGAGTGACGTGGCATGGAGTTTTTCTCCAATTGCTGTGAGTCCGGCCTCGGTGTAGTTCCCAAGCTTCTGTATGTCATAGTGGAGGAAGTTAATCCTATCCACATTTTTGTTAATTTATCCATGGGATAACATTTTCCTCCAAACCCGCTGCAATCTGATTTACTAGTTTGTACCCCTCGTGGCACGCTGATGGCATCGATGTCAGTGGGATTGTCTTTCGTCATCCAGTCGGTGTCTGAAACCTCCCTTTTTGTTTGGAAGTAGTTTGGGAGGTGATGTTCATCTGCTTCAAAGATTTAGCATTTAGTAACATGTCAACACTCATAGGGTAAATGGATCTGGAATCAGTAATGTCACTACTGCACATGTTCCGCTCATGTTACTATATACAATGTCATAGTGGTATTTGTCTCTACATCAACACCACACGTCTGTTCTCTTGATGTCCTCTGGATGTCCTCCTTGCAGGCGGCCATTTGTTGCCACTTCTGGTGCTTGGCTTGTCCTTGCATTAAAGGTGTGATCCTGCCCAGTTCTGAGTCGGCCACATTCCACTTTAGTGGCTGGTGATGTGATTGTCGTTGTCACCATAAACACCATGTCAGCAAACATCTTCTGAACTTTCAGTCTGGAAGTGATCGTTTGCTGTCAGAGCACAGTTCATTTGATGGATCTTCTTCAGGTCTTGGTGAAGATAAAACTGGACACAATGGCATGGCTGATGAGCTGAGGGGACTCATCATGCATGTTGTTGAATCAGGAAGTTGTTGTTGGTAAAGCAAGGGTGGAGGTGTGCGATCAAGATCATGGTCCACTCCGAGACACTGAGGCACTGTATGGGAAAGAAGAAGACACTGCAACTTGTCAGGAACACCAATTCTGATGTTACAATAGTGATCTTAGAACTAGGATGCATTGTTCGGTTTTCTGGACCAGGGTATGTGCTATAATCTTCACTGCTCAGCACGATGCCTCAGAGTCTAGGACTCTGAAGTCCCCTGCATCACAGACTGGTCTTTACCTTCCTCGTCAGAACAATGACTACTTTACAATGCGTTTGATGTATCCAAGTGTTTCTTTCTACAATTCTTAATGCTGTTGGTGTCGTTAACAGTACTTGATAAGGCCCTTCCCACTTGGGAGAGTGCCAGTGTTTTCTTTTTCCACTTTTACTCAACACTCAGTCTCCTGGTGTCAATCTCATGTCTTCTATCAAAGTGGAATCGTCATCAGTTTTCTACACATTTCTGAACTGTGTCAACCTATAAGGTTTACCAAACAATGTTTCATATGGACTCGAACCATTTGTGCCGTTATGTTTGTGTAATTTAACAAGATCTAAACATTGTGTCCTTGGACACTTTGTTTCTTCCATGCATTTTCTATTCTACCAGTCCTCCACTTTGGGGATGGTACGCGCTATGGTTCTTTAAGTCCATGTGGAACATTGTTCCTGTTTTCCTTTCCCTTTTTTTCTTTTCTTTTACAAGTTGATTTACAAAGTGACTGCTGTAGTCTAATTCTGTTTCATTGAAAATATATTCCATGCAGATTAGATGAATACCATGTTAAACTGTGATCAGTACTTGTCAACCACTAGTAAAGTTAGTATAAGGTCAGGACACAGCATCCTGTGCTGCGTCTCGTGTTATCTTTTCAGAGATCATTGTGGGAGAATCACAAAGCCAGGATGGTCTCAGGCATTTATGGCCATTCACTCATTGGGAAACTAAACTCAGGAGGTAATAAAGATAATGGGGTGAATGAGCAAGTATCTGGTCCAGGAACAGGATCCTGGTCCATCTCATACACATACCCCCTACTCCATCCCATCTGAGGCCAATCTACAACAGCTCTGGGGTGCAAGAATCAGGGCTGACCTTCCTTCACTTTTATTTAGCTCAATAAGGTCCATGTGTATTACTTGAAATTAATATTGTGGTTTTGGAAATTGGCCACGCCTCGGTCACAAGTTGTCCTGGACGTTGTGTTTTGCACACGTTAAAAACGTGCTACAAAATTTTTTGGAATACGATTTTTTAAATACGAATTAAAGTGGGTGTTAATAGTGTGACACATCCCTCCTGTTGAGACATGTGTAACACCATGGCTCAAAATATCAGCCCACTTTTACAATTTTTTGGCAAGATTGGTTTCTTATCTGTCGACATATAAACATTTTTGTCCAGGGTTGCTTTATTCCTAAGCCAGTGGTCAATTTCCTGTTTTGGACTTTGTTGTTGCATATCAGCCAATATCTCAAAATCTACTTGTAATTTTTCAGGTTGAGCGTGGTGAATCGCTCAAGTGTTAAGTGTGGTTGGGACAAAAGTGTCGCCATGCAAGACAGATGTCTAGCAGGAGACAAAAATGTCATGTTAGTCTAATAGCAGGGTAGAAACCGCATGCACTTGTTTCCATGCCTATAGGTGCTGCTATTACAGCCCGCACACAATGTAAGATGGCGCATGCTACTGCATCTAGCTTACAAGAGTAGTACGCTATTGGTCGTTTCTTTGCACCATACTCTTGTAGTAAGACTGAGTACATGACCTCAGTCTCACTTCACACCTTTAAAATCTACTGTTTGTATAAATGTTTTGCTGTAAACACTGTAAGAGTGACATAATTTTTAAGTCTGTTTTGTACATTAAGTTTGTTAATGTACTATTTGTGCATAGTTCGGGATCCAACATCTACATCTAATTAGTGAATCCTAAAAAGGACATCATTTGCTTTTACCCACTTTTATGGCCTTCTTTTGCTAATTGATGCAATAAGGCTATTGTGTCTTCCTCACACGGTTTCTTATCTGGTGACGCTAGTAGGATGTCATCTACATATAGTAATATCTGGCTTCCATTTGGGGGTTCAACATAGACATACTGGCTATCATTGCTTGTGAATAAATTATCGGGCTTTCACAATATCCTTGTGGTAGGCGTGTGTATGTATATTTTTCCTGCAAACGTAAATGCGAACCTAAACCTTCTTTCTCTATTGGAATGGAGGAGAATGCATTACTGATGTCTACTATGGTGAACTATGTGACATTTGTTGGTAAAGAATTTAACAATGTGTGTGGGTCAGGCACACAAGGTACTCTTGTCACCACAGCTTGATTTACAGCTTATCCTGTATCATTATTATTATTATTATTATTATTTATTATTACTTATCTTCTTTTGTGTCTGTTATTATATGGGAGCCAGGCAACGACATTTCGTTGGCAATTTCACTACTGTGTTTTTGTGCAATGACAATAAAGGGAGTCTATCTATCTATCTATCTATCTATCTATTCTCCATCTCACAGAGAGTGGCACTTTTTCCCACTGGAAAATTAAGGATGTTCCATTTTGAGTTGTTACATTCTACTAAGGCTTTAGCTTTTAACAATTCTTCTATCACTGGTTTTATTGGGTATTGCCTAACACATGGTCTGTAATCATTTTTAGCTTTAATTTGTACAGGTTGGGCACTTTTAATTAGTCCTACATCTGATGGACCTAGAGACCACAATATTGTTGGTATGTTTTTTTTAATTTGTTTTCTTCCTCTTCGGTCAAAACATAAGTTGATCAAGCTGAATCTATTATGTGTCTGCCAAAATTAATCTGAATTGTCCAGAACAATGGTTTTCTCAATAGTCCTGTGGATTCACTGACTTCATACCCCTGTGGGTCTACAGTCCAGTCTTTGGCATTCATCCCAATTCGTATTATCTGCCCTGTGTCTTTCCATTTGTCATCCGACTCTTTGTAGAGTGATACATGTGGCTTCGTCCACCCATAATACAATGGGTCAAGTTCTTTTAATGTCACGGCCACTGCTGCAGTACTTCCTCCATCAGTATACAAATGTGTAAGGAGTATTTTTGCAGGTGTAGCTTTTTCTAATCTCTTCTCATAGTTTAGGTCGGATCCGCAGTCTTGTCTTAAATTAATGGTTACATGCAGTTCATCTGGTGGCATTTGATCCTGTACTATTTGAAGCGATGGTAAAGCTTCCTGAAGGAGGCTAGTGCCTATGCTCAACGGAGGCTTGTTTGGGATGTCCAGGGAATAGATGATTAGATGGTTCCCCTTTCCCTTGCAAGACGAAGCTACTTTGTAATTCGTGTTTTCGCCTGACTACCAGTTGGCCCTTGTCTGTGGGAACTAGGGCAAGACCCAATGCTCCCATTGCGTCTCTTCCTAGTAAATTTGCTGGACATTGCGGGGCTAGGAGGATGGATAGTTTACATGTCCCCCCTTGCGGGTCTCTAATAGTTGCTGGTAGGGAGTTGATTGCTATTGTCAAATCTCCTCCTGCTGTCCTGAGCCATGTATTGCCTGCAGATCTGAAATGTGGAAATTCTTCCCTGCAAGTTGTTCTACATGCTCCCGAGTCACAAATGAATCTGATTGGATTACCATTCACTTCCAATGTGACTTCCGGTCGGGGATGTTCAAAGGCAAATATCTCTTGTAGATTTAATTCTACTACTGGTTCATCATTTCGTTGTGGTTGTATTTGTTTAGACACGCCTAGTCATGCTGAATATGGCTTTTGGTTCCTTTTGTACTGGCCTTTGTCACAATCACGGGAGAAGTGACCTTCTTCACCGCAATTCCAACATCCAGTATTGTTGGGATAGCTTCGTACATTCTGTCTACCTGTTCCTCTACCTCTTCCTCTTCCTTTTCCTCTGAATCGTCCTTGACTTTGGAAGAGGATTTCTCCGTTATCTGTAACAAAGGTGTCTATTTTTTGCATCTTATTTTTGTTGTTTAACACCTTTTCTGCATGCTGCGCGTACGTGATATAGTCTGCCATATTTGCTGTGGGCATTCCGATGAAATGTTTATCAACCCACCCTTTTATGCCAGGATTTGAATTAGCATGTATCGCGTTTTTTAACTGTTGTTGGTATGGGCCTGTGGGTTCATCATCTTCAGCAAGGCCGCTATTTTGTTTGAATACCGTAATCGTACGCCCTCTATACTCATCAAATGATTCGTCATTCTTTTGTTTGCATTGTCCTATTGTTGAGTAATTAGCTCTTTTCCTGAACTTTGCTAGGACTCTCTCTTCCAACTGATTGATTCTTTGCTCCAATGTTGTTCATGTCTGTAATAAATTTTACGGCGTCCTCTTTTACAGGTGTGACACCATCTAAGGCCTTCTTTACATCTTCCTGTGTCCATGTACGATACACTAAGATTGTGGGATTTTCATCATTGGCTACATTGGGGTTTGGTACTTCTATCATTGGAAACGCATCGGTTTCCGGTGAAACCCTAGGTGGTAATTTAGGAGAAAATACTTCTCCCATCTGTTTTGACCATTCAACAGAAAAAGGTTTAGCTCTTGTTTGTGGTGGGTATGGCGCTGATGGTCTGACATTGTGGTTGTCATAATGTGGGGGTTCAGCGAACTGTGGATACAATCGTGATTGTCCACTTACTACACCATCATTTTGACTACGATTGCTCACTCCTTTAGTTGGCATAACCCTACTTTCGTTACCTTCCTTTCGTGTCACAAATGTGAGTCTTTCTCCTCACTTACTTTTCCTTCATCTTTTTGATCCTCCTGAAGTAAAACTTCCCTTACTGTGTTTTGTAACTCTTCCTTTTTACAACGTTCGCTTTCTGCTCTTTCTCTCGCCTTCCTTTCTTTCTTCATTTTAGCCTGGCCTTTCTGTCTTTTTTCTGCCAACTCCTTCCAATATGATAGGTCATCATACCCTTCCTTTTGCATTTTATTGGTTTGATTCTTGTTCTTTTTCGCCATGTCCTGTTGCAATTTAATTAATTTAGGGATCGATAATTGTCCATCAAAACCATACTTGTTAATCCATAATTCTAGATGTTTTATTTTGGTTGGTTGGTGCTGAAACACGTAACACCAATCCTTGCAATTTAGTTTCTCCCTTTTGACTTGTGGTTTCCCACTTTTATTTCCCATCTTGGGAATAATTTGGTCCCTGTTGTGATGAGCTTCCTAGGGAAAACTAACAACAGGGTTGTTTGTCAGTGAGAGAGTAATGAACTTTTCTTTGAGGTAATTCTCAAGCTTCTACCCTGGTGAGGGCGGAGAATTCTTGCCTCTGCTTCCTCAAATACTTACTCTTTTTCTCACCCTTTAATATGAAGACCTGTCTAGTGACAAAATCTCCCATTCACACACTCATTCGTACTTTGAAAACGTTTTCACATTCAAACCCCGAAAAGGCCTTTCACCGCGGAGGCACTCCTTTTCTAGCCTAACATGACCGCCAACTCCGTCTTTGTACAAAAAACTGCCAACTCTGTCTTATTGTGAAAGACCGCCAACTCCGTAACACTGTGGGTCCATCTTATTACACAAGACTGCCAGCTCGTCTTCCTACAGAAGACTGTCGAGTCCGTCTCTTTGCTTGCCAGCGACTAGTATACACAAGGCTTTTAGCACCGGGTGACAAACCTTATTGACTCGCGGGCCGCACTCAGCTCTAGGGGTCAAAAACCCTTAGTGGGCTGCATGTGGACCCCAGGTCTCAGTTTGCCCACCCCTGCTTTAACACAAAGGGTTGACACCCTTTCACTCACAACACAAAGGGACGGCGCCCTTTTACTCTACACTCTGATCAAAAGTGTCTTACTGATTGTTGTCTTCTCTTCCGTAGGTATCCCGTCAACCTTCAGCTTCCAGTTGTTGAGCTGAGAAGACAGCCCGTCAAAGGGTTTTGTCTGCCGTGGCCACGGTCTTTCTGTCTTGTCCGCTCCACAACTGGACTCCTCAGGTATCTTGGGATCTGGCTCGAAGGACCAAGTAAAGGTCAGGTTCAAACTCCTGTGACACTTGTAAAAACACTTAAATACAGAAATACAGAAGAGACAGACAACAATATTAAAAGTTGCTCGCAGCGAGGAGAGTGAAACCACATACCCAGTGACATGCCGCTCCACTCTGAATATGCAGTTCACACTCCTCTCCTTTTATTTTCTTTCGGGGGTCCCTACTACATGGTCGTGCAACTCTAAGGGGGGGGGGGGGGGGGGGGGTGGAGAAGGCAGTTGCACAAGCTGTATTTGTTTGTCTATGTGTGTGTGTATGTGAGAGCAAATACTTTTAATGTTTTATGAGTTCTTATCTTGACACATTCTTGCAGGATTAACATGAGCATCTGCAGAGTCGCTGTTGGTGCATCCAAGCACCTCCAGGACCTGGGGGTCGCTGAGGGTCTCTGATTAGGGTCACGGGAACATTCCTTCTTCAGCACATTCAAACACTTTCTATTGTCTAAGCAAATGGATATAAGGGTGATAACTAACAAAATAATACCTGTATCTACATTTTATTCTAACACTCGCCCGATATGCGCTCCGCAGCGCCTTGTCATTCCAGCCGCTCGACAACCGGCTGCGGGAGCGCAGCACACAGCAGAGGGCGGAGCCTCTCCGACCCACACGTCGGCTCCAAATCCCTCCTCCTGGGGCTCTTCCGGCACCACTCCTCCCTCCCTGCTCCAGCAGTGGAGCGCCGTCTGATGACGTCGGGAGTGTCGTCCCCATGCAACTGGGAGCCAGTCGCCTTTCGTCAGCGGAGAGGAGTCACCGTCCACGCCTGTGCCTGTACTGTGGGAGTCCTACACACAATTTCCCGCTGTCCAGTTCGCCCAGCACGCCAACGCTCTTCCTCCACCAGGGATATTCCCCAGCTGCTGGCACTGCCCGCTCCAACCACACCGGCTGCGTCATCCGCTTTGGTGAGCCGACTTCAGGTGGAAGGTACGATATCCTACCACAGCATTAATTGACTCTGGGGCGGACGAGAACTTCATTGATAGCGGACTGGTCAGTTCTCTCAACATTCCTACTGTTGAGCTTGTCACCCACAAGAATGTCCGCTCGCTAGATGAACATCACCTGGCATGCATTACGCATCAGACGTGCACCATACCCTTGGTGCTGTCGGGTAACCACCACAAGGTCACTAATTTTTTTCTTATGCCCTCTCGCTCATCTCTGTTAGTACTCGGCCTCCCCTGGCATCCCGTGCGTGTGTTACGATTGTGATGTTTTGTCATTCAGCGCCACTTTGCAGAGGCACATCCACTCGACAATTTAATTTGTTCTCCGACAGTGGTTCCCAATGTGGCATTGGTGGTTCAGTGGTAGAATTCTCGCTTGCCAAGCGGGAGGCCCGGGTCCGATTCCCGGCCAATGCAGTATATCTGAGCTTATACCTTTCTTTAGAGCTCATGTTGAAAAAGTACAAAGGCTCTTTTCCTGCGAAAGGGCAGTATTCAGAATGACACCTGAAACGTAACAGACCGGACCACCCGAGAGTTAAGGTGGACAGCACTTAGTGAAACCTGACTGCAGTCATGCTGTTGTAGTCACTGTCGCGCAGTTGGTCAGCACGTTTGGCTGTTAACTGAGAGGTTGGTGGTTCGAGCCCACCCAGGGACTCTCAGTTCACACATTTGTTGGACTTTGGACTCCCTCCCTTGTATGAACATTTTTCCCCATTGGCGAGCTGTTTTTGTGTTGGTGCCAGATGCACTGCTGGCACTGTGGCTAAGCTGGTCAAAGTGCCTGTCTAGTAAACAGGAGATCCTGGGTTCAAATCCCAGCACTGCCTGGGTGCTTGGTCAGTGAAACTTTGGCAGCTGATTTGTGAACCATGTACTTCTTTTTGTCACTTGCCCTTCAAGAACGAATTGACGTTGCATCCACAGCTGACGTGATTGTTGTGGATCCCATTACGCCAGAAGGTGCTTGAATCCAAAGAGTATGACATTGTGATGTGTTGTCATTCAGCGCCACTTTGCAGAGGCTCATCCACTTGACAGTTGAATTTTTTTTCTCTTACAGTGTGTCCCCATGTGGCATTGGTGGTTCAGTGGTAGAATTCTCACTTGCCAAGCGGGGGCCGCGCGCGTGTTGTTGACATTTGCTGCCAGCCAATCAGGATGCGACACAGACGTCAGACATCGATGTTGAAATCAAGAGAACAAAGTCACCCCTTTACAAACTATTTGCCAACTCACGATGTAAACAGCAATTGTGCTGAAAACTGGGATTGAACCAGGGACCTTTAGAGATTCAATCCAACGCTCTCCCAACTGAGCAATTTCAGCTGCAAAGGGGGTTCTCTGCTTTTTCAGTCTGGGCTAAAAGTGGGGGTAGGGTGAAGCTGTGTCTGTGCCACGTACTATGTTGCTGTGTACCTGGTCCAGTGTGTTCTCATCTTGGGTTGGAATGTCCCATGCTGGTAAAGGGTGGGGAATACAGTCCGTTGATGAGGATAAGCGGGACAGAAAATGGATGGAGTTCACTGGTTGAAGTCGCCAGGTACCATAAAAATGGTAATGGGCCACGAGCGTGTTCTGAATTCCCCTTTGGCCAAATTGGCTAAATGGCCGTACTAAAAGCACCATACTTGGAGCCTGTGGTCAATGTCAACATTCGGGCTAATTCAGTTCCATTGAGACGGTGATTATGTACCAAGTCAGTTATGTCAGGTCAAGGTTGTTGTGTGGTTTTGGCATGGATAAGGCTATGTATCTAAATTCAGGAGGAGTCCATGGTCTGTAAACATACTGAGGTACTCCCCCTGCTGTTGCGGAACTTGCGGGAACTTGCAAATTTTCCCACTGAGGGATGAATAAAGGCATATCGTATCTTCTACCATAGGGTAGGCTTCTCCTTCTACTTCAAAGGGTAGGTTTTGGCAAGAAGTAGGATTCTTAATCCTACTTCTTGCCATTCTTAATGATTTCCCGAGTTCCAACATTTCCTTGGGAGCGAGTTTGATAACCTCGGGGTGTGGACATACTCGTTGATATGCCAACGAGGTTGGGAGGATTCCAACTATGGTCTTTTGGTTTTAGTGTGCCATTTAATTGAGTCGAGTCAATAGTTCCCCAAGAGAGGGTGGACATGGGTGTCTGTTCAGGGGCGGTTGCAGAGTGATCATAAATTGGAAATGTCGGGTACAAAGATGTGGCCTGAGTCGGAGTCTGTAGAACTACAGATGACTGAAAGTCTCGCTCCTTCTGAAACAAGGTTGTTTGTGGAATTGATCAAACATCAACATGGCCACATCGATAAAAAAGAAAAACAAAAAATTATATCTACAGCAGAAAAAGGCCTGGTTAGCTCAGTGGGTAGAGCATGAGACTCTTACTCTCAGGGTCCTGGGTTTGAGACCCACATTGGGTGTGCATGTGAGGAAGACACTTGGTTTGTGTGCGGGGCTACACAAGCCTTTCCAGTTCCAGTTAAAAGGTAGGCACCTCAGGCAGGCATTGATGGTTCAGTGGTAGAATTCTCGCTTGCCAAGCGGGAGGCCCGGGTCTGATTCCCGGCCAATACAGTATATCTAAGCTTTTACCCAGAGCTCATGTTGAAAAAGGACAAAGGCTCTTTTCCTGCCAAAGGGCAGAATTCAGAATGACACCTGAAAAGTAACAGACCGGACCACCTGAGAGTTAAGGTGGACAGCACTTGAGTATTTGCAACTTTCTGTCAGAAGTGGAAACTTACTGAAACCTTACTGCAGTAATGCGAATGTAGTCTCTATGCAGCAATTGGTCAGTGTGTTTGGCTGTTAACTGAGAGGTTGGTGGTTCGAGCCCACCCAGGGCAGCTCAATTGACACATGTGTTTGGCTTTGGGCTCCCTCCCTTGTATGAACATTTTTGCCCATTGGTGAACTGTTTTTGTGTCGGTGCCAGATGCACAGGATTTCCTTTTTTACTGAAGGCACCATTGTCAAGTTTGCATGCTTCGCAGGCACTATGCTTTAGTTGGTCAAATTACATGCCTAGCAAAGAGGGGCTCATTGGTTCTAATTCCAGCAGCCCTCTACTGGTATTTCCATGACTCTGGTTTTCATACTTTTATCAGAGGTCATGTTGAAGAACAAAGACTGTTTTCTGGAGAAACGCAAGACCCCAGAATGCAATAGGTCTGCTTTGTATACATTTCAGCAGCGGTCATGTTGAAAAGCACCCCTGGTTTACTGCCCAGGAGGAGCAGCCTCGGCCACTTTAGAATGAAGGGTGACGCCACTTCAAGATGCAAGAAGCTGTCAGAAGTGGGACTCAAACCCACGCCTCATTAGAGACTGCAACCTGAATGCAGCACCAAACTTCAGGTTCAGGTTCAAACTCCTGTGACACTTTAATTACAGAAGAGACAGACAACAAAATTCAAAATTTCTCGCAGCGAGGAGAGTGAAAAAACAAACCCGGTGGCATGCCGCTCCACTCTGAGGATGCCATTCATGCTCCTCTCTTTTTATTTTCTTTAGGAGGTCCCTAATACATGGCTGTGCAACTCTAAGGGGAGGGGGAAGCAAGCAGTTGCACGAGCTGTACTTGTTGTCTATGTGTGTGTGTGTATGTGAGAGCAATTACTTTTTGTGCATGTGTTCTTATCTTGGCGCATTTTGCATGATGAACAGGAACATCTTCAAGGTAGCTACTGATATTCCCAGGCACCTGCAAGATTAGTGGTGCTGGGAGTTGCTGGTCAGCGTCATGGAATGTTCCTGGTTAAAACACTCAAGACTATTGTCTATTGTCTAAGCAAACAGATATAAGGGTGATAACTTAACACTATAATAATTGAATTTACATTTTATTCTAACAGTTAGTCCAGATTAACAGCCTAGTTATTTGTCAGTCCCAGGGACCATTTCTAGACCCTTGTGTGACACTTGTGGAGAGCCCTTGCATTCTTCCCAATTGGTAAACCCTTTGTATCGGTGCCAAATATACGGGATTCTCCCCCTGCTGACCGAATGAAACACGACAAATGGCATCATCTCAGCGTTGGAGCAGTTTATGTCTAGAAGAGTAAAGGCAGCATTGCCAGGGTGACTTACTCGGCTGGCGCTGTGGCTTAGCTGGTCAAAGTGCCTGTCTTGTAAACAGGAAATCCTGGGTTCAAATCCCAGCAGTGCCTGGCTGCTTAGTCTGTGAAACTTTGGCAGCTAATTTCTGACCCACGTACCTCTTTTTGTCACTTGCCCTTCAAAAACGAGTCAATGGTGCATCCACAGCTGACATGATTGTTGTGGATCCCGTTACGCCAGAAGGTGCTTGAATCCAAAGAGTATGACATTGTGATGTTTTGTCATTCAGCGCCACTTTGCAGAGGCTCATCCACTTGATAGTTTAATTTTTTTCTCTTACAGTGTGTCCCCACGTGGCATTGGTGGTTCAGTGGTAGAATTCTCACTTGCCAAGGGGGGCCGCGCGTGTGGTGTTGACATTTGCTGCCAGCCAATCAGGATGCAAGAGAGACATCGGAGAAGCAGAGAGACTTCAGAGAAATGAATTCAGGTTTTCAAATCCCGTCTAAGTCATCAGTAAAGTCACTGTTTTCTTCTCCACAATATTATTGTTTTCCAATTAATCCCTATATCATTACAAACTATTTCTATCAGGCTTATATTGATAACAGTGCTTGAAATAAAATACAAAATCAATGCAATGTCATTCATTCATTTTCTACCGCTTTTCCTCACGAGGGTCGCGGGGGGTGCTGGAGCCTATCCCAGCTGTCTTCGGGCGAGAGGATAAATGCAATGTAACAAAGAATATTTATTTATCAGGGTACCACACTCAAGAACACTCTCAATGATAAAAAATAAATAATAATCTACATGTAAGCAGTCATGAATAATAAATATACGTATTGTTCACTTATTTTGCCGTCTTTGTTTCTCCTTTTCATAGAAAGGAGAGGCAGGCAGTAGATGTACTTCTCTGAAGCCAGCGTGGATGTGGGGGCTTTTCGGGCCCTGCTTCAGCTGCATCCTGCAGAGGCACTTTCGGACAGGGGGTGGAGGAGATTCCTCCCTCTTCCTTCTTCTTCTGCTGTTTTTCCTCCACCCTCTTTCTTGTCTCATCCAGCTCTTGCTGGAAGAAGTCTGTTTGACTGAAATCTTTAAACGGCATTTTAGGGTCTGTCAGACCTTCTGCAGCAATAAGAGTATCTGACAGGGCTAATAAGGCAAATAAAACCATGAAATACACATTTGTAATTTGGTTCAAACAAGCTGCAACTATGAGAACAAAGGGACACATGATTTTTACCTGGCTTTGCTTTGGCTGAAGCTCAGTTAGAGAAATTTCACGAATAACTATAACATACAAATAACTGTTGCTAATGCTAATAGGTATACTACGTGTAATAGGTATACTGCGGCAGTCGTAAATAACGAACAATAGCGGAAGTGGCACCACCACACCACAAACAGCCACATAAAAACATGAAAGCAGAACAGTTCAAAGACAAAATATATTTTTTTTTAAGTATTTGTGCTGTTTTCTTTTACTGTAGTTTACCATGTTTTTGTCCGTCTCGTCGCTCACTCGCTCGCAATTGCTTTTTTCGCTCACAAAAGCAATTGTGCTCTTTATTACCCGAAGTTCAACATGGATGGAGGACAGAAGCGGCCACATCGCCACTCCTGGACAAAAGTATATTACATTCATAATGGGCTTTCGCTATAATTGGAAATGAATGGGGAATGTTTCGGTTGTTTCAGCAGACCCGGAGACCCGGGTCCGATTCCGAATGCAACAGGGCTGTTTTTATACCTTTCATCGGTGTAAAAAAGTGCAAAGACCGTTTTCGGCACCAACACATGACCTCTGAATTTGATCAGAAATGTCACACCTCTCCACCTCCACATCCATCAATCTTCCTCCGCTTATCCAGGTCCAGGTCGCGGGGGGCAGTCTTAGTAGGGAAGCCCAGATTTCCCGGTCCCCGGCCACCTCCTCCATCTCCACCGGGAGGACACCAAGGTGTTCCCAGGCCAGCTGTGAGACATAATCCCTCCAGCGTGTCCTAGGTCTGCCCCGGGGCCTTTTCCCGGCTGGGTATGCCCGGAACACCTCACCAGGGAGGCGTCCGGGAGGCATCCGGACTAGATGCCCGAGCCACCTCAACTGACTCCTCTCGATGTGAAGGAGAAGTGGCTCTACTCTGAGCCCTCCCGGATGACTGAGCTCCTCACCCTATCTCTTAGGGTGAGTCCAGCTACCCTACGGAGGAAACTCATTTCAGCCGCCTGTATCCGAGATGTCATTCTTTCGGTCATGACCCAAAGCTCATGACCATAGGTGAGGGTGGGAACATAGATCGACCGGTAAATTGAAAGCTTTTTTAACCACGACGGTCCGTTACAGCGACCGCATTACTGCCGAGGCTGCGCCGATCCGTCTGTCGACCTCACGCTCCCACTTTCCCTCACTCGTGACCATACCTAAGATACCTAAACTCCTCCACCTGGGGTAGGACCCCATTCCCAACCCGGAGGGAGCACTCCACCCTTTTACGACTGAGAACCACGGCCTCTGATTTGGAGGTACTGAGTCTCATCCCAGACGCTTCGCACTCAGATACAAACCGTCCCAGTAAGCGCTGAAGGTCACAGCCCGTAGAGGCCATAAGAACCACATCATCTGCAAATAGCAGAGATGAGATTCTAAGGCCCCTGAAACAGATTCCCTCAACACCTTGGCTGCGCCTAGAAATTCTGTCCATGAAAATTGTGAACAGAATCGGTGACAAAGGGCAGCCTTAGCGGAGGCCAACGTTTACCGGAAACAGGCTCGACTTACTACTGACAATGCGAACCAGACTCCTGCCCCGTTTGTACAAGGACCAGATAGCACGTAGTAGCGTGCCACCAATCCCCCCAAAGTACGCCACGAGGGACACGGTTGAATGCCTTTCCCAGATCCACAAAGTACATGTAGACTGGTTGGGCAAACTCCCATGCACCCTCCAGCACCCTCGTGAGGGTGTAGAGCTGGTCCAGTGTTCCATGACCAGGACGAAAACCGCATTGGACCTCTTGTAACGGAGGTTTGACCAACGGTCGTACCCTTCTCTCCAGCACCCTGGAATAGACTTTCCCAGGGAGGCTGAGGAGTGTGATCCCCCTATTGTTGGAACACATCCTCCGGTCACCCTTCTTGAGAAGGGGGACCACCACCCTGGTCTACCAATCCAAAGATACTGTCCCCGACATCCACGCAATGTTGAAGAGACGTGCCAGCCAAGACAGTCCCTCAACATCCAGAGCCTTGAGGAATTCCGGGCGGAACTTGTCCACCCCGAAGCTTTGCCACTGAGGAGGTGACGGAGGAGGAGGAACCGTACCTCGCCCAGATGTGGGATACCGGGGCCTCACCCTGGAGCCAGGCCCGGGGGAGGGGCTCGCAGGTGAGCGGCTGGTGGTCGGGCCTTCCCCCTCCAGCCACATGGGCTCTCCCCCTCGTAGACCCACCACCTACGGGGGCAAGCATAAGGGTCCGGTGCATTGTGTGTTGGGTGGCGATCAAGGGCGGGTGCATGGGTATCTGGTCTTCGGTGGCCAAAAACTGGTTCTTGGGACATGAAATGTCACTTCTCTGGTGGGGAAGGAACCTGAACTTGTGCAAGAGGTTGAGATATTCCGGCTAGACATAGTCGGACTCACCTCGACCCACAGTTTGGGTTCCGAAACCAAACTCCTCGAGAGGGACTTGACCTTGTTCTACTCTGGAGTTGCTGCAGGGGAGAGGCAGCAAGCTAGTGTAGGCTTATTAATAGACCCCGGCTATTCTCTATGCCTTCGGGCTGGGGAAAAGGTCCTAACTGTCATTTGTGCGTACGCGCCAAACGGCAGTTCGGAGTACCCCGTATTTATGGAGTCCTGGTGACTCCGTCGTTCTACTGGGAGACTTCAACGGCCATGTGGGCAATGACAGTGTGACCTGGAGGGGCGTGATTGGGAGGAACGGCCTCCCTGATCTGAACCCGGGCAGTGTGATGTTATTGGACTTCTGTGCGAACCACAGTTTGTCCATAACTAACACCATGTTCGAACATAGGGATGTCCATAAGTGCACTTGGCACCAGGACACCCTAGGCCGCAGGTCTATGATCGACTTTGCAGTCGTGTCATCAGACCTGCGTCCGCATGTTCTGGACAGGCGGGTGAAGAGAGGGGCTGAGCTGTCAACTGATCACCACCTGGTGATGAGTTGGATTAGATGGCGGGGGAGGATGCTGGACAGACCTGGTAGACCCAAACGAGTAGTGAGGGTGTGCTGGGAACGTCTGGCAGAGTCTCCCGTTCGTCGAGTCTTCAACTCTCACCTCTGGCAGAGCTTCGCCTGCATCCCGGGGGAGGACCGGGATATTGAGTCCGAATGGGCCATATTCCGTGCCTCCATTGCTGAGGCGGCTGACCGGAGCTGCGGCCGCAAGGCGGTCGGTGCCAGTCGTGGCGGCAGGCCCCGAACCCGATGGTGGACACCAGAGGTCAGGGCCGCCATCAAGCTGAAGAAGGAGTCCTATCGAGCATTGATGGCTTGTGGGACTCCGGAAGCAGCTGACAGGTACTGTCAGGCCAAACGGTTCGCGGCTTCGGCGGTTGTCGAGGCAAAAACTCGGGTGTGGGAGGAATTCGGTGAGGCCATGGAGCACGACTTACAAATATACAGAAATACAAAATATACAGAATACAGTATAAATATATGTACACAGTCTGTTTTTTGTTTGTTGTTCCGGAACTGCAGTCTGATTGTTTTTCCTAAGAGTCCAAACTGAGCGTTAATTTAACGCATATAGAGTGTCAAAGTGGCAGGATGAGGCAGAGGTGGGGTGTGAACAGTGTCAGGGGGGGTTCCGGGCCTTGTTGATGAGGCTGACAGCAGACGGGAAGAAACTGTTCTTGTGGCGTGAGGTTTTGGTCCTGATGGACCGCAGCCTCCTCTCAAAGAGACTGTGTCCGGGTTGAGAAGGATCGGCCACAATCCTTTTCTGCACGCCTTAGGGTCCTGGAGGCGTCCAGATCCTGGAGGGACGGGAGATTGCAGGAGGTGAGGATGGACTCAATGATGGAGCTGTAGAAGTGCACCAACATTGTCTTTGGCAGGATGAATTTCTTCAGCTGCCATAGGAACGTAGGAAGTACATCCTCTGCTGTGCCTTCTTGATGAGGGAGCTGATGTTCGGCTCCCACTGGAGGTCCTGGGAGATGATGGTACCCAGGATGCGGAAGGACTCCACAATGTCAATCGTAGAGTCACAGAGGGTGATGGGGACAGGAGAGGCTGAGTTCTTCCTGTTGTCCACAACCATCTCCACTGTTTTTAGGGCGTTGAGCTCCAGGTTGTTCAGGTTGCACCAAGTCACCAGATGGTCAACCTCCCACCTGTAGGCAAACTTGTCGCCGTCAGAGATGAGTCCGATGAGGGTGGTGTTGTCCGCAGACTTCGGGAGCTTGACAGACTGGTGACTGGAGGTGCAACTGTTTGTGTACAGGGAGAAGAGCAGAGGAGAAAGAACGCAGCCCTGGGGGGATCAGGTGCTGACGATTTTTGTATCTGAGATGTGTTTCCCCAGCTTCACGCACTGTTTCCTGTCAGACAGGAAGTCTGTAATCCACCTGCAGGTGGAGTCAGGCACGCTCAGCTGGGAGAACTTCTCCTGGAGCAGAGTTGGGAGGATGGTGTTGAAGGCGGAGCTGAAGTCCACAAACAGGATCCTAGCATAGGTTCCTGCAGAGTCCAGGTGCTGGAGGACCAACACACCAAGGCAGCCGTCCGCAGCGCCAATTTGGAAACACGTGGTGGCATGGGAATAGATGACTACATGGTAATCAGGTGGTTAGGTGTCAGTGGTTCCAGACACATGGGTTGTTTACATTGTCCACAGTAAGAGGGTGATTATTCACAACAGACATGGCTTCCTAAAGAAAGGTTCTCAAGGAACTGTCACTCAACCTGCCAGCACTGTTTGCTAGGACTGATATGAGCACGCTTTTGATGGTTCTGATCTGGCGCTCCCAAACACCTCCCATATGGCTTGCATTTATGACAAAGTTGCATTGCTTGTCTGCCAGGTATTCTGTTACTCTTTCTGTGTTTATTTCCTTTAGAGACTTTTCCATTTCATTTTTAGTTCAAACTAAGTATGTTCCTGATCTGATCGGATGTGCCAAACAGCACCTCTGATGGCAATGAAGCATCTTGGGGCATTGATGAATGAGTCAGTGGTCAAGTCCTCCAGCATCTCTATATGAACACCTCCAGAACATAGACAAGTGAATAGTAGACTGTACTGTTTTTGTTCTTTACGCCCTTGTTTTGTGTGAAAGGGGCCAAAACAATCCATGCCACCATAGGTAATTGGTGGAGAAGGCTCAATGTGGTCTTGAGGTAAGTCAGCCATCTTTTGTTCCTCTGTGGCTCCTCGAGCTTTCCGGCATGGGATGCACTGTCAAATATGTTGAGCCACTGCTTTGCTCCCTCCCACGATCCAGTAGTCATTTGCTCTGAGTTAATTCAAGAACCAATATAGTTCTGAGACTGGACCTTCTCTGCCAATTCAGGAAAAGCAGGGGAATTAGCTCAAATGGTATAGCGCTTGCTTTGCATGTGAGAGGTAGCGGGATCGATTGCCTAAATTCTACAAGGAATCCTTTGTTTTATTGGCTAATTGTAGGCCATTCGCGCACCCCGAGGTTACAGATGTCAAAGGTAAGCTTATATTCAACAGCACAGTGGCGAAAGGTAAATTTATGTGCATTACCGTTTCCACAGGTTCCCGATTTGTACAACCCGGCATTAATACCTCTTAGTGTAATTCTACCTTACTGGTGGATGCCTTCTTCTGGTCGCTCCTCAGGGCTGACCTCTGGTAGTGGTGCGGTGGACCCGACGTGAGTGATAGGTTACCGACCGAGAACATGACTGGTGTTTGTGCCCCGATTTCTTTCCTTCCTCCAATAACAGTATTGTCAATTGATGTGGAGCGCCTAGTGCATAGTGCTACTTCCTTAGGGTCTCACCTCATGCCACGGACGCCCTGAGGACCAGACAAGGTGTGTCAACCTCACCCTGGTTCGACGCTTCCAACCTGACGTACATTGACCCTTGGATAGGTTTACCTTGAATTTTAGACTCAGATCAATCGAAATGGTTGCCGACGCCCCTTTCTCTGTCTTGTTGCCGTTTCTCATTGAGGTTTCCTGACTGAGAGCAGATCGGCCTCACGGCTGGTTGGTTGTCTCCCGTGGACGGGCAGACCTTTCCAGCAAGCATTGGTAGTGCTGGGCTGGTCGTTTCTTGCTCGGTCTGGCTGCACTCGCAAGCCAAGGAGCTCGGCACGGTGCTGCGCCTGCCTCTTGTTTTAAACACAGGATAAGGGGAGAGCGTGAACGCAGTCCCCCACTACCACAAATTATGCAGTCGAGATTCCCGCATTTGGGGAATTCGCAGAGGTCAGCTCAACCCATGTGCAATGGCTGAGCCTCGCCCTGGGTGAACCACCTTCTTGATCATGGTATCTCCCCTGGCAGGTAAGTATGAGTTGCACCGGTCCCGCCCGGACTAGTCTCTCGCACATGCCACATGCTGAGTGGTGGTCTCATCAGGTCGCCCACAACAAGCCCAGCCACTTGACCTGTGTCCAAATTCAGAGACAGGACTCTGGTTATCTCAAGGAGTCAGTCTGTGTGGCACTCTTGTGACTTCATTCTGAGCAAAGGCAGCGGCAGCAAGTGGCTTAGGGCAGTTGCTGCAGACGTTCAATGCGGAGACTGAAGTACTGACTCCACGTCCCTAGTCACACCATGTAACATGAGAGGCCAATATGTTTAACCCTGACACGTGTAGATGTGCAAGGTCGTTGTGAGTCAGTGGGTTGTCAGGTTCAAACTCCTGTGACACTTGTAAAAACACTTACGTAAATGCAGAAATACAGAAGAGACAGACAACAATATTCAAAGTTACTCGCAGCGAGGAGAGTGAAACCACATACCCAGTGACATGCCGCTCCACTGAGTATGCAGTTCAAACTCCTCTTTATTTATTCTCTTTCGGGGGTCCCTACTACATGGTCATGCAACTCTAGGGGTGGCAGTTGCACGAGCTGTATTTGTTTCTCTATGTGTATGTGTGTGTATGTGAGAGGAATTACTTTTATTGTTTTACGAGTTCTTATCTTGACACGGTCTTGCAGGATTAACGTGAATATCTGCAGGGTTGCGGTTGGCGCATCCAGGGACCTCCAGGACCTGGGGGTTGCTGGGGGTCTCTGATCAGGGTCACAGGAACATTTCTTCTTCAGCAAATTCAAACACTCTTTCTATTGTCTAAGCAAATGGATATAAGGGTGATAACTGATGCTATATTCATTCTATCTACATTTTATTCTAACAAGGATCTATCCCTGAGCATCCGACAAATGCTCTGTCTCACCCTAAACCCAGTCCTGACAGCATTCTCAGTCGAGGACCTTGTCTTATTGTGTTGTCCATGTTTTGTTTATATTTCTGTTGTCAACGACAATGACAACGGTTTGTGCTTCAAGATGACCCCGACCATTCGACAGAGGCCGCAGACAAATCCTATCTCCAGTCAAAACCTACCCAACTGTCAATTCCCTGACCGGGAATCGAACCCGGGCCGCGGCGGTGAGAGCGCCGAATCCTAGCCACTAGACCACCAGGGACTGCTTTATGTCTGCACTCAGCAAGGCAGAGACAGTGTCACTTTGACATACTCCAGCAAAGGAACCAAAATAGTTCTGTGACTGGACCTTCTCTGCCAACATTGCAGCAGCAGGGGAATTACCTCAGATAGTAGAGCGCTTCCCTTAAATGTTAGACCCGAACCTCTTTTGTTTTGCTAATGTGGTCTGTTTTCTTAGCCCCGCAAATGTCCAAATGCACAATGTTTTTGCCTTTGTCGAGAGCATTGTAGTACATATGACATTTATGCTACATATGACATCAGAAATTATGGATATTTCTTCAACAGAACATGACGTCTGATTCAAAACATTTACTTGAAATGTTGAAGAGAAAAAAATGGAGTCGCTGAAACACATATGCAAGGCACTGCTGGGATTTGAACCCTGGACCTCCTGTTTACGAGACAGGAACTTTGACCAACTAAGCCACAGCGCCGGCGAAGGAGTGTCTTCAGTGTTAGGCGAATGACTGCATGACGGAAACCACACCAGTGGCCAGGCTTTCAACAGGACTGGTGAAATCCTGCCAGTGTAAGCCGACCGAATCCACGATTATTCTCCTCCTTGGTCTTTGCTGTGTCAAGGATGAGGATGTTGTTTGCATGCAACGACACCACAGCAGCCACCTCCTTCCTATAAGCCCCTTCGTGCAGGCCAGTGACGCACCCGATCAGTCATCCGGGACATATGGATTGTGTGTCCAAACTGGGGACAGATGTCCGTGTACACACATTCAGGGATCAAGCACATATCCTTGTTCCCATTTGTCACCTTGATTTTTTTGTGAAAGAAGGAATTGAACGGCCTTGCTTCCACCCAGTTTCCAACTAGGGACCTTTTGCATGTAAGGCAAACGTGCTAACCACTACACTATGAAGGGTGAGCCCTTTAAGGGGACTGGTGAAGCAGTTGCCAAACAATGACACAAGACGATGTGTCCAAAGTGGGGGCATATTGACAATTGTCCAAATCGACAAATGTTTCTCCCTTGTAGGGAAAATTGTTCCACAAATTATGGGCTTTTCTTCAACAAAACATGAAATCACAATCACGGCTTGACAGGTTTGGCTTGTAACCTCCTCTAACGTTGTCTGGAGGGGTGGCCCTTTGATGAATGAAGTTAAGGTCCTTTCAGCCTGCCAATAAGCATTTTCAAACTATTGGCAAAGTCGCAACGTAAACAGGGATTGTGCTCAAACCCAGGCTTGAACCACGGACCTTTAAATCTTAATTCTCGCACTCGCCCAACTGAGCGATTTCAGCTGTAAAGGTGGTGTTCCGCTTTTTCAGTAGAGGCTAAAAGAGGGGCCAGGGTGAAGCTGTGTTTCTGCCACATATGTTGCTGTGTACCTGGCCCAGTGTGTTCTCATCTTGGGTTGGTATGTCCCCATGCTGGTAATGTGGGGTCTACTCTTCTCCGCCTGAACAGGGACTTGAACCCTGGACAATCAGATTAAAAGGCTGATGCTCTACCAACTGAGCTATCCAGGCCCTTGATGAATGAGGACAACTCACAAGGCAAAATCTTCTGGCATACTGTACTTGACGTTGCAGAGATGAAGAAGCCCCTGTTCCGAAATTGCCACCTCCAAGATCGACGGAGGTCTTAAACTGCCCACATGGACAAGCCTAATATCTTCCTGACAAAAAGAGACAAGACAAAGGTTGAGCCAATCACCTGAATATTAAACTTTTGATCTGAGTGTCAGGGATTCAAGTCCCTGTTCAGGTGACCAGGTGGCCACGAGCCCTCCAACTAATGCACCTGCAGTTTAAGGCTATGTTCTGGATTATCAGTGTTTCACCAAGAGTAAAATTGGGTCGAGCGAGAAGTCCTTTCAGGCAAGAAAACAACAAAAAGCAACACACACCAGCCGTGACTCAGACAAAACACGGAGCGCCGTCTGATGACGTCGGGAGTGTCGTCCCCATGCAACTGGGAGCCAGTCGCCTTTCGTCAGCGGAGAGGAGTCACCGTCCACGCCTGTGGCTGTGCCTGTACTGTGGGAGTCCTACACACAATGTCCCGCTGTCCAGTTCGCCCAGCACGCCAACGCTCTTCCTCCACCAGGGATATTCCCCAGCTGCTGGCACTGCCCGCTCCAACCACACCGGCTGTGTCATCCGCTTTGGTGGGCCGACTTCAGGTGGAAGGTACGATATCCTGGGCGGGGGAAGCTTCTCCTACCACAGCATTAATTGACTCTGGGGCGGACGAGAACTTCATTGATAGCGGACTGGTCAGTTCTCTCAACATTCCTACTGTTGAGCTTGTCCCCCACAAGAATGTCCGCTCGCTAGATGAACATCACCTGGCATGCATTACGCATCAGACGTGCACCATATCCTTGGTGCTGTCGGGTAACCACCACAAGGTCACACATTTTTTTCTTATGCCCTCTCGCTCAGCTCTGTTAGTACTCGGCCTCCCCTGGCATCCCGTGCGTGTGTTGTGATTGTGATGTTTTGTCATTCAGCGCCACTTTGCAGAAGCACATCCACTCGACAATTTAATTTGTTCTCCGACAGTGTTTCCCAATGTGGCATTGGTGGTTCAGTGGTAGAATTCTCGCTTGCCAAGCGGGAGGCCCGGGTCTGATTCCCGGCCAATGCAGTATATCTCAGCTTATACATTTCTTTAGAGCTCATGTTGAAAAAGTACAAAGGCTCTTTTCCTGCGAAAGGGCAGTATTCAGAATGACACCTGAAACGTAACAGACCGGACCACCCGAGAGTTAAGGTGGACAGCACTTAGTGAAACCTGACTGCAGTCATGCTGTTGTAGTCTCTGTCGCGCAATTGGTCAGCACGTTTGGCTGTTAACTGAGAGGTTGGTGGTTCGAGCCCACCCAGGGACTCTCAGTTCACACATTTGTTGGACTTTGGACTCCCTCCCTTGTATGAACATTTTTCCCCATTGGCGAACTGTTTTTGTGTTGGTGCCAGATGCACTGCTGGCACTGTGGCTAAGCTGGTCAAAGTGCCTGTCTAGTAAACAGGAGATCCTGGGTTCAAATCCCAGCAGTGCCTGGGTGCTTGGTCAGTGAAACTTTGGCAGCTGATTTGTGAACCATGTACTTCTTTTTGTCACTTGCCCTTCAAGAACGAATTGACGTTGCATCCACAGCTGACGTGATTGTTGTGGATCCCATTACGCCAGAAGGTGCTTGAATCCAAAGAGTATGACATTGTGATGTGTTGTCATTCAGCGCCACTTTGCAGAGGCTCATCCACTTGACAGTTGATTTTTTTTTCTCTTACAGTGTGTCCCCACGTGGCATTGGTGGTTCAGTGGTAGAATCCTCACTTGCCAAGCGGGGGCCGCGCGCGTGTTGTTGACATTTTCTGCCAGCCAATCAGGATGCGACACAGACGTCAGACAAGCAAAGAGACTCGCCTGCCACGCGGGCATGATTACCATTACCATTACCATCTATCAGGGATGGCAACTGAATTAAGAATCAATGCCAGAAACCTGCCACAGGATTTCAGATAATGTTTTGATGCAGACTGGTCATGATGCCTCTGATTAATTCAATTAATTAATTAATTAAAATTAATTAAACCACTACCTGTGAGAGGTAAGGTACACCATTGCACTAAACATTGATAGAATAGTTAGTAATGGAGTTAGTAGTGAATAACTAACAATGCTTGTGGGGATTTTTTTGGTTTTGGACATCTTTCAGATAAATAAACATACAATAAACAACAAACTGACCCGGGAACATCATGGCTGTTCCTGGCAAATGAACATAACAGGAGGGTTAAGATGACTACACTTCCAAAGTTCTCAGCTATGACTGAACCTCTCGCTCCTTTGTTCCCTGAGAAACTAGGTTGGGTGTGGAATTGATCAAACATCAAGAAGACCACATGAATTTAAAAAAATTAAAAAGTGATATCTTGGCAGAAAAAGGCCCGGTTAGCTCAGTCGGGAGAGCATGACTCTTAATCTCAGGGTCGTGGGTTCGAGCCCCACATTGGGCGGTTCAGCTCTTTTGGTGATACATCTTAAAGATTTCTTTCCTGTGGAAAATTCTGCAACATGCGGAAAACATTTCATTCGAAGTACACAAAAATAAATCCCATTCTTGTAGGACCACAAATGGTAGAGCGCTCACTTCACATGTGAGATGAAGTGGAATCGATGCCTGCATTCTCCAAATGGTATATTATGCCTTTTTCTTGCCAAAAAAGCATTCTCAATCTCCCACATCGTACGGGATGCTTGGGTTAATTGCATTCTAATGATGTTTCCTAAAAACACAGGTGGTGTCAAAACTGGTGCATTAGTATAGCTCGATGAGGATGGGATTCGAACCCATGCGTGCAGAACACAATGGATTAGCAGTCCATCACCGTAACCTCTCGGTCACCTCATCTCCTTCGTGGACATGGTCTTGTTGACTCAAAATGACACATCTTAATTAGTGTTTTGGCGTTGCAGAAATAGTGGCAGCCTTCCTGTGCAGCGGGGGGATTTAACTCAAAGGCTAGAGTTCTTGCTCTACATGCAAGAAATAGCGGGTTTGATACCCGTATTGTCGAAATGATATGTTATGGCTTTTTTTGCCAACAAAAGCGTTCTTGATCTCCGACATCGTACCTTATACTTTGATTCATTGCATGCTAATAATGTTTACTAAAAATACAGGTGTGGTCAAAACTAGTGTATTTTTACATCACCACACTTCAAGTGGACAGACAGTCTTGTCTTTTCAGACAATACAATTACAAAAGCAACACACACCTGCCATGACCCTGAATCGGCCGGGGTTGCTGCAGCCACAACACAGAGTCGGAACCACTATACAATTATGGCTGTGAGCTATGCTTTTCTGGGCATGAACCATAAACTCAGACTTGGAGGTGCTGGTTCTTTTTCGTCTGCGAGCAAAGCTTGAATTTCATGTGGGTGTTGTCCTGGCGGGAGAAACATTTTAGCTTGTGTCGGCATGGCTACCGTGACAGAAGCCCATTTTCCTTTCCAGTAAATGTGCATCAGCTGAACACTTTGCAGACCTAATGCTGTGAACATTTGCGCGAACTCAAGGTCGGGTCCTACATCCTGTTTGTGTCTGATTGTAACATGATATGCATCAGGATTCTGTATGTCACCTCCCAACTGCACTTGTCTGGTCTTAATATGTCATTGGCTGTGTTGTCGTGATCGATGTTGATGAAATCAAGAGAACAAAGTCACCCCTTTACAAACTATTTGCCAACTCACGATGTAAACAGCAATTGTGCTGAAAACTGGGATTGAACCAGGGACCTTTAGAAATTCAATCCAACGCTCTCCCAACTGAGCAATTTCAGCTGCAAAGGGGTTTCTCTGCTTTTTCAGTCTGGGCTAAAAGTGGGGGTAGGGTGAAGCTGTGTCTGTGCCACGTACTATGTTGCTGTATACCTGGTCCAGTGTGTTCTCATCTTGGGTTGGAATGTCCCCATGCTGGTAAAGGGTGGGGAATACAGTCCGTTGATGAGGATAAGCGGTACAGTGGAGTTCACTGGTTGAAGTCGCCAGGTACCATAAAAATGGCAATGGGCCACGAGGGTGTTCTGAATTCCCCTTTGGCCAAATTGGCTAAATGGCCGTACAAAAAGCACCATACTTGGAGCCTGTGGTCAATGTCAACAGTTGGGCTAATTCAGTTCCGTCGAGACGGTGATTATGTACCAAGTCAGTTATGTCAGTCAGGATTTGGTCAAGGTTGTTGTGTGGTTTTGGCATGGATAAGGCTATGTATCTAAATTTAGGAGGAGTCCATGGTCTGTAAACATACTGAGGTACTCCCACTGCTGTTGCGGAACTTGCGGGACCTTTCAAATTTCCTACTGAGGGACGAATAAAGGCATATCTTATCTTCTACCATAGGGTAGGCTTTTGGCAAGAAGTAGGATTCTTAATCCTACTTCTTGCCATTCTTAATGCTTTCCCAAGTTCCAACATTTCCTTGGGAGCGAGTTTGATAACCGAGCCCACCCAGGGACTCTCAATTCACACGTGTTGGACTTTGGACTCCCTCCCTTGTATGAACATTTTTCCCCATTGGCGAACTGTTTTTGTGTTGGTAAACAAGTTATTCAGGGGAGGGGCCTACCTTCACCGCCTGAACAGGGACTTGAACCCTGGACCCTCAGATTAAAAGTCTGATGCTCTACCAACTGCTATCCAGGCCTTTGTTGAACGAGGACAACTCACAAGGTAAAATCTTCTGCCATACTGTACTTGACCTTGCAGAGATGAGAGCTTCTTCTCTGGCTCTCAACAAAGGCGGTCGCATCTTTCCCCTCTCCTCCCTATCCCTTATATTCCCTGCTTTGTTGTCCCCTGTCCATCCTGTCGATGGAGTTTGACTTGATTCTTTGTCACGCAGTCTGAAATTGGCAAACTGAGAAATTCTGATTGAGTGACCAATGCAGTCTGTCTATTTTAATACATTTTGTCTCAACTCATGTTGAAAAAGGACAGAGCCATTTCCGTGAGAGCACAAGACCCCTGGATTGTACCCAAAAATACTTTGCGTTCATCAAAGAGTAAAGCTGGTGTCCTGGTTTGCAATGCCTCGATTGTTACACCAGAAGGTGCGAGTCACATCCAAAACAAAGGCCATGCTGGACGCATAGCATGCGTTAGTATGGCTTCAACTGAACAGAAGTTGGCAGGGTGTGAGTCTCTGTGGCGCAATCGGTCAGCGTGCTCGGCTGTTAACCGGGAGGCTGGTGGTTCGAGCCCACCCAGGGACGTTCTCTTGATGCATCAGTGTCACTGTTCATTCATGTTTGCGCTCCACTCTTGCACAGCACTTGTGTGGTTCCCAATTGGCAAACTGCATGTCAATGACTTTTCAAAAGCACATTCCAGCTTCCATGGTCTAACACATTTGATCAGAAGTTAGGTTGATCAAGTCACAGATTTCAGTTTGTTTCTGCACAGGTCTGGTGAAACACAGAAGCTCTGCTTGAAAATATTAGCTTTTGCAAAAGCGCCAGCCAGGATTATAGATTAAGAGACGACGGAATGCTTTTATGTTAAAAGGAATCAAGTCAAACCCCATCAACTGGTAAGCAGGGGCCCTTAAGAGAAGACACTGTATACTGTTGTGATTTTTTGACAGACATGTCTAGTAAACAGGAGATCCTGGGTTCAAATCCCAGCAGTGCCTTCTCTGTGTTTCAGCAGCTCCTATGCTGTTATTTAAAAGAAATGTTGTTCTTGTTCTGTTGAATAAAGACCCATCATTTCTGATGTCATATAGATAGATAGATAGATAGATAGATAGATAGATAGATAGATAGATAGATAGATAGATAGATAGATAGATAGATAGATAGATAGATAGATAGATAGATAGATAGATAGATAGATAGATAGATAGATAGATAGATAGATAGATAGATAGATAGATAGATAGATAGATAGATAGATAGATAGATAGATAGATAGATAGATAGATAGATAGATAGATAGATAGATAGACAGACTCCCTTTATTGTCATTGCACAAAAACACAGTAGTGAAATTGCCCACGAAATGTCGTTGCCTGGCTCCCATATAATAACAGACACAAAAGAAGATAAGTAATAATAAATAATAAAAATAATAATAATGTGGAGAATAAATAGATAGAATAGACACCAAATATGAACAACATATTGTAAAGTGCAGCGTGAACAGTAAATTGCCCAAATAATTGAAATAAATAATAATAATGTAAGTAAAGGTAGAGGGGCTTATTTGGCATTCAGCAGTCTGATGGCCAGGGGGAAGTAGCTGTCTCTGAACCTGGTCGTCCTACAGCGGATGCTGCAGAGCCTTCTCCCCGATGCCAGGCGAGAGAACAGTCCATGCTGGGGGTGTGTGGGTCAGTGCAGATCTGATGGGCTCTAGATACACACCGGCTGTTTGCTATGTCCTTAATGGGGGGGAGCTGGGTCCCGATGATCTTCTCCACTGTCCTCACCACTCTCTGCAGTAACGTCCAGTCCGAGGCCTTGCAGCTCCCAGACCAGACGGAGATGCAGTTGGTCAGCAGGCTCTCGATGGTCCCTCTGTAGAAGGTGGTAAGGATAGGAGGGGAGAGGGAGGCTCTTCTCATCCGCCGCAGGAAGTGCAGTCGCTGTTGTGCCTTCTTCGCCAGAGCGGAGGTGTGGAGTGACCAGAGGTTGTCCGTGATGTACACCCCCAAGTACTTGGTTGTGTTCACAACTTCTACGGCTGTGTCGTTGATGCTGAGTGGAGTGTGGCTGGGTCTGGATCTCCTGAAGTCGACGATGATCTCCTTTGTTTTGTCAACATTCAGGATCAGGTTGTTCGCCTTGCACCAATCCACAAGGTGTCGCACTTCCTCCCTGTAAGCCAGTTCGTTGTTGTCCTGAATGAGGCCTACAACTGTTGTGTCGTCCGCGTACTTCAGGATATGGTTGCTGCTGTACTTGGGGCGACAGTCATGGGTCATTAGGGTAAACAACAGGGGGCTCAGAACACATCCCTGGGGTGAGCCGGTGTTCAGGGAGATGACACTGGATGTGTTGTTGCCCACTCTGACATACTGGGTTCTATCTGTGAGGAAGTCAAGCAGCCAGTTGCACAGGGAGGTCTTGAGGCCCAGTGGCTCCAACTTGCGTACCAGGTCCTGGGGGATGATCGTGTTGAATGCTGAGCTGAAGTCGAGGAACAGCATCCGTACATGGGTGTTTTTCTTCTCCAGGTGCTCCAGGCTCAGGTGGAGAGCAGTGGAGATGGCTTCTTCAGTGGAGCGGTTTGGCTGGTACGCGAATTGGAAAGGGTCGAGTGATGGGGGGAGTATGGAGGTTATATGGTCCTTAACCACCCTCTCGAAACATTTCATAAGTCGTTTAGACATGTAATAGATGGTTTCTTGGGCACTGGAATTATTGTGGCGGACTTGAAACACGGGGGGACTACAGCTTGGGCCAGTGAGGTGTTGAAGATGTCTGTGAGCACGTGGGCCAGCTGGTCTGCACATTCCTTGATCACCCGTCCAGGAATGGCGTCTGGGCCTGCAGCTTTCCGCACGTTGACCTTCCTCAGGACTCTCCACACAGCAGCAGTATCAAACTTGACTGCCTGTTCATCGGGGTGGGGGTAGCCTTCCTCGCAGGGTTTGGATCTTCCGGCTGTGGGCACGCTTTGCCACTCTGATGGCACGGTTCAGATTTGCCCTTGCTGATCTGAGTGCCATCACATCACCAGATTTAAACGCAGCATTGCGTTCTCTTAGTCTTTCACGCACCTCCTGAGTCATCCAAGGTTTCTGGTTGGCCCGTGTGATGATCGTCTTGGTGACTGTAACCTCCTCCATGCACCACTGTATGTAGCCTGTTACAGATGCAGCATACTCCCCCACATTGGTGTGTTGGTTGTATGTTGCAGCTTCTCTGAACATGTCCCATTCGGTGCACTCAAAACAGTCTTGCAGTGCAGACATAGCTCCCTCTGGCCACACCCTCACCTTCTTCACAGCAGGCTTTCCCCTGGTGAGCAGGGGCTGGTATGCTGGAATTAGCATAACAGATCTGTGATCTGAGGAGCCAAGGTGTGGGCGGGGGACGGCTTTGAATGCTTCCTTGATGTTTGTGTAAGCCAAGTCCAAAGTATTCTCACCTCTAGTAGCAAAATCCACATGTTGGTAGAAATTCGGAAGCACCGTCTTCATGTTGGCCTGGTTAAAGTCTCCAGCAACAATAAACACGCTGTCCGGGTGTGTGGTTTGCATGTCGCTGATGGCAAGGTAGAGTACATTCAGGGCTTGCTTGCAGTTAGCATCAGGTGGAATGTAGACGGCAACAATGGTGACGCTGGTGAATTCTCGGGGAAGGTAGAAAGGTCTGCATCTCACAATCATAAACTCAATGTCCACACAACAGTGACTGGAGACCAGGGTAGCGTTGTTACACCAACTGTTATTAGTATAGATGCAAACACCGCCCCCCCGGGTTTTACCCGTGAGTGCATGGCTCCTGTCAGACCTGAATGTTGTGAGCCCGTCCAGGCTAATGGCGGAATCCGGGACAGATGAGTTGAGCCATGTCTCGGTGAGGATGAGGATGCAGCAGTTTCTTGTCTCCCGTTTGGTGCTTAAGTCCAATTTCAGGTAGTCCAATTTGTTTTCCAGGGAGCGTACGTTGGCGAGCAAGACTGATGGAAGCGCTGGTCGGAACGGGTTCGCTTTTAGCTTAGCTGTAAGTCCACCACGACAACCCCGCTTCTGCTTCCTCTCGCATCACCTTCGATGTCTCCACGGGCGGTCTGTACTGTGATCTGTTCTTCCTAACTGGCGTAGCAGATCAAGGCTTTCAAAGTTCATGGGCTTCAAATTGCTGATTTTTCTCAGACGAAGGATAGCCTGTCTGTCGTATACTATTCTTGTACTGTTACGCTGGGCATTTGATGCTGAAAACACTGATCTATGTGGTGAAATTATTGACAAAGTGTCTGTATTACCTGGAGCCAAAGCAGCCGCAGCCGGACAGTATACATGTCACATGTACTACAATGCTCCCTACAAAGACAATACAGACCACATTAGCCAAATATCTTCTGGACAAAAGAGTGGTCAGACAAGACAAAGTTTGAGCCAGTCACCTGAACATTAGACTTTTGATCTGAGTGTCCGGGATTCAAGTCCCTGTTCAGGTGACCAGTGATAGGGTCTGAGGTCCTTTTTGCCCACAAAATACAAGGGCAACAGGACAATCCCTTGGTACTTTATGGAAACAATGTGAGGTGCCTGGCTTTTAACTAGAAGTGGAAAGACTTGTGTAGCCCCTCACACAAACCATGTGTCTTCCTCCCATGCACTTGTTGCCAGCTGATCCTTGACATCAGCAAAATTTTGGTTCTAGGACAATGGGGTCACCTGCCCCCATTGGTCTTTTCCAAGGAGTCACGGTGGCCGAGAGGTTAAGGCGTTGGACTCGAAATCCAATGGGGTTTCCCCGCACAGGTTGGAATCCTGTCTGTGACGCTTTGGCTGGGCATTTTTGCCGCCATGCTGTTTACCTTGTGGTGGAGTACTGTTGGTTATGAGGACCGGGGTGTTGTCCTTTCACGGTCCGCATTCTCTACACTGGAGGTCTAAATTTTGGGTAGAGGATAATGGGGTCCACTGTCCCCATTGATCTGCTTCTTGCAGTCTCGGTGGCCGAGAGGTTTGTTGCCACTCTGCTTTGACATGCTGTTTTCTTAACCTCTCCCCGGTCTTTCAGCGGCCTTGTCGAGGGTGTTTCACAGGTGGGTGGGTGGTGTGATGTTGGATATGGGGGCCAGTGGGTTGTCGCCCTTTTGTTGTTCCTGGAGCACATAAAGAAGAGTGGCCAGTACGGGGGGTTGAACCCATGACCTTGGCGTTATGAGCACCACACGCTGACCAACTGAGCTAACCGGGATAGCGGCAGAGAGCTGCTGGAATGACAAGGCGCTACGAAACGCGTATCGGGCGAGCCTCAGCATCTGGGTCTCATCCCGAGCGGCCAGCTCATCTTGCACTTGTTGCCTGAGGCTCGCCCAATATGCGCTCCGCGGCGCCTTGTCATTCCAGCCGCTCTCTGTCGCTATCCATTCGGCTGCGGGAGCGCAGCACACAGCGGAGGGCGGAGCCTCTCCGACCCACACGTCGGCTCCAAATCCCACCTCCTGGGGCTCTTCCGGCACCACTCCTCCCTCCCTGCTCCAGCAGCGGAGCGCCGTCTGATGACGTCGGGAGTGTCGTCCCCATGCAACTGGGAGCCAGTCGCCTTTTGTCAGCGGAGAGGAGTCACCGTCCACGCCTGTGGCTGTGCCTGTACTGTGGGAGTCCTACACACAATTTCCCGCTGTCCAGTTCGCCCAGCACGCCAACGCTCTTCCTCCACCAGGGATATTCCCCAGCTGCTGGCACTGCCCGCTCCAACCACACCGGCTGCGTCATCCGCTTTGGTGGGCCGACTTCAGGTGGAAGGTACGATATCCTGGGCGGGGGAAGCTTCTCCTACCACAGCATTAATTGACTCTGGGGCGGACGAGAACTTCATTGATAGCGGACTGGTCAGTTCTCTCAACATTCCTACTGTTGAGCTTGTCCCCCACAAGAATGTCCGCTCGCTAGATGAACATCAACTGGCATGCATTACGCATCAGACGTGCACCATATCCTTGGTGCTGTCGGGTAACCACCACAAGGTCACTAATTTTTTTCTTATGCCCTCTCGCTCAGCTCTGTTAGTACTCGGCCTCCCCTGGCATCCCGTGCGTGTGTTGTGATTGTGATGTTTTGTCATTCAGCACCACTTTGCAGAGGCACATCCACTCGACAATTTAATTTGTTCTCCGACAGTGTTTCCCAATGTGGCATTGGTGGTTCAGTGGTAGAATTCTCGCTTGCCAAGCGGGAGGCCCGGGTCTGATTCCCGGCCAATGCAGTGTATCTCAGCTTATACCTTTCTTTAGAGCTCATGTTGAAAAAGTACAAAGGCTCTTTTCCTGCGAAAGGGCAGTATTCAGAATGACACCTGAAACGTAACAGACCGGACCACCCTAGAGTTAAGGTGGACAGCACTTAGTGAAACCTGACTGCAGTCATGCTGTTGTAGTCTCTGTCGCGCAATTGGTCAGCACGTTTGGCTGTTAACTGAGAGGTTGGTGGTTCGAGCCCACCCAGGGACTCTCAATTCACACATTTGTTGGACTTTGGACTCCCTCCCTTTTATGAACATTTTTCCCCATTGGCGAGCTGTTTTTGTGTTGGTGCCAGATGCACTGCTGGCACTGCGGCTAAGCTGGTCAAAGTGCCTGTCTAGTCAACAGGAGATCCTGGGTTCAAATCCCAGCAGTGCCTGGGTGCTTGGTCAGTGAAACTTTGGCAGCTGATTTGTGAACCATGTACTTCTTTTTGTCACTTGCCCTTCAAGAACGAATTGACGTTGCATCCACAGCTGACGTGATTGTCGTGGATCCCATTACGCCAGAAGGTGCTTGAATCCAAACAGTATGACATTGTGATGTGTTGTCATTCAGCGCCACTTTGCAGAGGCTCATCCACTTGACAGTTGCCAAGCGGGGGCCGCGCGCGTGTTGTTGACATTTGCTGCCAGCCAATCAGGATGCGACACAGACGTCAGACAAGCAAAGAGACTCGCCTGCCACGCGGGCATGATTACCATTACCATTACCATCTATCAGGGATGGCAACTGAATTAAGAATCAATGCCAGAAACCTGCCACAGGATTTCAGATAATGTTTTGATGCAGACTGGTCATGATGCCTCTGATTAATTCAATTAATTAATTAATTAAAATTAATTAAACCACTACCTGTGAGAGGTAAGGTACACCATTGCACTAAACATTGATAGAATAGTTAGTAATGGAGTTAGTAGTGAATAACTAACAATGCTTGTGGGGATTTTTTTGGTTTTGGACATCTTTCAGATAAATAAACATACAATAAACAACAAACTGACCCGGGAACATCATGGCTGTTCCTGGCAAATGAACATAACAGGAGGGTTAAGATGACTACACTTCCAAAGTTCTCAGCTATGACTGAACCTCTCGCTCCTTTGTTCCCTGAGAAACTAGGTTGGGTGTGGAATTGATCAAACATCAAGAAGACCACATGAATTTAAAAAAATTAAAAAGTGATATCTTGGCAGAAAAAGGCCCGGCTCTTTTGGTGATACATCTTAAAGATTTCTTTCCTGTGGAAAATTCTGCAACATGCGGAAAACATTTCATTCGAAGTACACAAAAACAAATCCCATTCTTGTAGGACCACAAATGGTAGAGCACTCACTTCGCATGTGAGATGAAGTGGAATCGATGCCTGCATTCTCCAAATGGTATATTATGCCTTTTTCTTGCCAAAAAAGCATTCTCAATCTCCCACATCGTACCGGATGCTTGGGTTAATTGCATTCTAATGATGTTTCCTAAAAACACGGGTGGTGTCAAAACTGGTGCATTAGTATAGTCCGATGAGGATGGGATTCGAACCCATGCGTGCAGAACACAATGGATTAGCAGTCCATCACCTTAACCTCTCGGTCACCTCATCTCCTTTGTGGACATGGTCTTGTTGACTCAAAATGACACATCTTAATTAGTGTTTTGGTGTTGCAGAAATAGTGGCAGCCTTCCTGTGCAGCGGGGGGATTTAACTCAAAGGCTAGAGTTCTTGCTCTACATGCAAGAAATAGCGGGTTTGATACCCGTTTTGTCGAAATGATATGTTATGGCTTTTTTTGCCAACAAAAGCGTTCTTGATCTCCGACATCGTACCTTATACTTTGATTCATTGCATTCTAATAATGTTTACTAAAAATACAGGTGTGGTCAAAACTAGTGTATTTTTACATCACCACACTTCAAGTGGACAGACAGTCTTGTCTTTTCAGACAATACAATTACAAAAGCAACACACACCTGCCATGACCCTGAATCGGCCGGGGTTGCTGCGGCCACAACACAGAGTAGGAACCACTATACAATTACGGCTGTGAGCTATGCTTTTCTGGGCAAGAACCATAAACTCAGACTTGGAGGTGCAGATTGCTCATTCCAGCTGGTTCTTATTCGTCTGCGAGCATAGCTTGAATTTCATGTGGGTGTTGTCCTGGCGGGAGAAACCTTTTTGCTTGTGTCGGCATGGCTACCATGACAAAAGCCCATTTTCCTTTCCAGTAAATGTGCATCAGCTGAACACTTTGCAGACCTAATGCTGTGAACATCTGTTGTATGTCACCTCCGAACTGCACTTATCTGGTCTTAATATGTAATTGTCTGGCTGTGTTGTCGTGATCGATGTTGATGAAATCAAGAGAACAAAGTCACACCTTTACAAACTATTTGCCAACTCACAATGTAAACAGCAATTTTGCTGAAAACTGGGCTTGAAACAGGGACCTTTAGATAGTCAGTCCAACGCTCTCCTAACTAAGCAATTTCAGCCTCAAAGGTGTTTCTCTGCTTTTTCAGTCTGGGCTAAATGGCCGTACAAAAAGCACCATACTTGGAGCCTGTGGTCAATGTCAACAGTCGGGCTAATTCAGTTCCGTTGAGACAGTGATTATGTACCAAGTCAGTTATGTCAGTCAGGATTTGGTCAAGGTTGTTGTGTGGTTTTGGCATGGATAAGGCTATGTATCTAAATTTAGGAGGAGTCCATGGTCTGTAAACATACCGAGGTACTCCCCCTGCTGTTGCCGAACTTGCGGGACCTTGCAAATTTCCCCACTGAGGGACGAATAAAGGCATATCTTATCTTCTACCATAGGGTAGGCTTTTCCTTCTACTTCAAAGGGTAGGTTTTGGCAAGAAGTAGGATTCTTAATCCTACTTCTTGCCATTCTTAATGCTTTCCCGAGTTCCAACATTTCCTTGGGAGTGAGTTTGATAAGCTCGGGGTGTGGACATACTCGTTGATATGCCAACGGGGTTGGGAGATTCCAACTATGGTCTTTTGGTTTGAGTGTGTCATTTAATTGAGTCGAGTCAAATGTTTTTCAAGAGAGGGTGGACATGGGTGTCTGTTCAGGGGCAGTTGCAGAGTGATCATAAATTGGAAATGTCGGGTACAAAGATGTGGCCTGAGTCAGAGTTTGTAGAACTACAGATGACTGAAAGTCTCGCTCCTTCCGAAACAAGGTTGTCTGTGGAATTGATCAAACATCAAGATGGCCACATCGATAAAAAAGAAAAACAAAAAATTATATCTACAGCAGAAAAAGGCCTGGTTAGCTCAATCGGGAGAGCATCTTACTCTCCGGGTCGTGGGTTCGAGACCCACATTGGGTGTGCTTGTGAGGAAGACACTTGGTTTGTGTGCGAGGCTACACAAACGTTTCCAGTTCCAGTTAAAAGTTCGGCGCCTCAGGTAGGCATTGGTGGTTCAGTGGTAGAATTCTCGCTTGCCAAGCGGGAGGCCCGGGTCTGATTCCCGGCCAATGCAGTATATCTAAGCTTTTACCCAGAGCTCATGTTGAAAAAGGACAAAGGCTCTTTTCCTGCGAAAGGGCAGAATTCAGAATGACACCTGAAAAGTAACAGACCGGACCACCTGAGAGTTAAGGTGGACAGCACTTGAGTATTTGCAAATTTCTGTCAGAAGTGGAAACTTACTGAAACCTTACTGCCGTAACGCGGATGTAGTCTCTATGGAGCAATTGGTCAGCGTGTTCGGCTGTTAATTGAGAGGTTGGTGGTTCGAGCCCACCCAGGGCTGCTCAATTGACACATGTGTTTGGCTTTGGGCTCCCTCCCTTGCATGAACATTTTTCCCCATCGGGGAACTGTTTTTGTGTCGGTGCCAGATGCACAGGATATCCTTTTTTTACTAAAGGCATCATTGTCAAGTTTGCATGCTTCGCAGGCACTATGCTTTAGTTGGTCAAATTACATGCCTAGCAAAGAGGGGCTCCTTGGTTCTAATTCCAGCAGTCCTCTACTGGTATTTCCATGACTCTGGTTTTCATACTTTTTATCAGAGGTCATGTTGAAGAACAAAGACTGGTTTCTGGAGAAACGCAAGACCCCAGGATGCAGTAGGTCTGCGTTGTATACTTTTCAGCAGCGGTCATGTTGAAAAGCACCAGTGGTTTACTGCCCAGTGGGAGCAGCCTCGGCCACTTTAGAATGAAGGGTGACGCCACTTCAAGATGCAAGAAGCTGTCAGAAGTGGGACTTGTGATGGAAAAAAATATATTTCACAGGTATAACAGAGGTTACACATTGTGTGAATTACTTTACGGCCTATTGTAGAGCTTCAACATTAGCATCCGAGCACATCCTGCTGTCCCTTCAAGGATAGTGGCACAGCAGGAAGATATCTGTAACCTGGGGTTTGGGACAGTGTCGGAGGAGGTCATTTTTTGATCAAAGCTTCACCTTCATGGGACAGGGAACATCAAGAGGTCCCACCAAATGGTTGACCCTAGGAGGTTACCTTGCATGGGTGTGACAAACCGTGCCAGAAGAATGGGTGTGTAGACTAACCCCCATACAAGAGGGAGGCATCGGGGGAGTGACAAGAATGTCTCTTTTCTATTGTAATGTAATTCATTTGCATGCTATGGAGTATAAAAGTTCCCGCCAAGAGACCACTCTTGGCCAGACACCTACATACTGTCTGTTGTCTGGCCCCTTTGTTTTGCAAAGGTAATAAAAACTGCCAGAGTTATGTATTTATTTCAGGCATTCTCTATCCTACTTAGGATGATAGAATTTTTTTCCACAACAGACTCAAACCCACGCCTCATTAGAGACTGCAATCTGAATGCAGCGCCTTCGACTGCTCGGCCATCCTGACCCTCCAGAGCCCACTTTTTAAAAGGCATTCATACACTCTGCGTTTTGTTTCCCATGTGGTTATTATGTTATGTTAGTATCAGGTTCAAACTCCTGTGACACTTGTAAAAACACTTAATTACAGAAGAGACAGACAACTAAATTCTAAGTTTCTCGCAGCGAGGAGAGTGAAACAACAAACCCAGTGACATACCGCTCCACTCTGAGTATGCCATTCATGCTCCTCTCTTTTTATTTTCTTTAGGAGGTCCCTAATACATGGCTGTGCAACTCCAAGGGGAGGGGGAAGCAAGCAGTTGCACGAGCTGTACTTGTTGTCTATGTGTGTGTGTGTGTATGTGAGAATAATTACTTTTTGTGCATGTGTTCTTATCTTGGCACATTTTGCATGATGAAACATCTTCAAGGTTGCTGCTGGCATTCCCAGGCACCTGCAAGATTAGTGGTGTTGGGAGTAGCTGGTCAGCGTCTTGGAATGCTGCTTCAAAACACTCAAGACTATTGTCTATTGTCTAAGCAAACGGATATAAGGGTGATAACTTAACACTATAATAATTGAATTTACATTTTATTCTAACATTAACTAGCGTTATAATAATTGTAATTACATTTTATTCTAAGTTAGTCCAGATGAACAGCCTAGTTATCTGTGTCAGTCCCAGGGACCATTTCTAGACCCTCGTGTGACACTTATGTTGGAGAGCCTCTTTTGGAGAACCCTTGCATTCTTCCCAATTGGTAAACCCTTTGTATCGGTGCCAAATATACGGGATTCTCCCCCTGCTGACCGAATGACACACGACAAATGGCGTCGTCTCAACGTTGGAGCAGTTTATGTCTAGAAGAGTAAAGGCAGCATTGCCAGGGTGACTTTCTCGCCTGGCGCTGTGGCTTAGCTGGTCAAAGTGCCTGTCTTGTAAACAGGAAATCCTGGGTTCGAATCCCAGCAGTGCCTGGCTGATTAGTCCGTGAAGCTTTGGCAGCTGATTTCTTTTTTTTTTAATTTAATTTAATTTAATTTTATTTATTTTTTTGTCCCGTCCAGCCATTGGGGCAGATAGTATTGTTGATCTAAATGCCCTTACATGCTAAACAGATTTGCTCTGTATCAGGAAAGGTGTTGGCTACAACTTCCCTGTACCAAGAAATTTTATTTGCCGTTATTTGATGTTTTTGTTATGCGCATTTGGAGCGACCGGACCGGAGCAAGAAGAAACACAGAAAAGAAGAAGAGAAAGGTGGGGTGGGGGGGGTGGGGGCAGTAGAGAGAGAGACAAAAACAGCAGCAACAAGAATTCCCATAACAACAACAGTGACAAACAGAACAGTTAAATGTCAATGATGGCTAAGGGTCACAATAGAGATGATATCAGTGAAGTGAAACAGTCCAACTTACCAGTAGCAATAGTAACAATGAAGACATGACCCATGATAGTAAACACAATTACAGCCATACAGTTACAGTAATTAAAATCTCACTGCTTGACATCATTTTTACTGTAATAATAGCATACCAATAGCATATAGACATCAGGGATAAGATGGTAGATTGTGTAGAGAAGCACCCAAGTGCTGTGAGTGTCCATATGGAGGTGTGTACTTCTGTGTATATATTCATATATGTGTGCGTAAGCGTGCTTGTGTATGTGAATGCGAGTGTGTGAATGTGTAATTGTTACTGAGAATGACAAAAGGAGAGAGACTGCCTTCTACCACCCAGCAAGCCCCGCCCCGCGCAGCCAGGTCAAGCCTCCACCGCCAGAGATCCTCCGGCCGCGTGGGTGTGGGCAAAGCCAGGGCCGACTCCTCAAGATCCGCCCCCGAAGCATATCCCCGAAGAGACCAGCAAGAGGCCATGGAGAAGCAATCCCAACCGGCAACAGGGCGCCAGCAGGCCGGAGGAGAGCCGCACCCCCGAGACCAGCGGGAGACCATAACCCACTAGGGCAGAAGGGCATCGAGGGCCACACACCTGTGGGCACAGGGGCGCCCCCGCCAACCGGAAGGGAGCCCGTCCACGGCCGGAGGCGCCGCACCCCCGCCTCCCACACACACCCAGGAAGCAGACCCCGGCCCACCCCAGGTAATCCCAGGCCTGACCACCGACATAGGACCGCCCCGGCCAGGACAGAAGAGGCCCGGGCACACTGCCCCATGGAGGACCGGGCGGTAGAGATGGAACGCCCTGCGCCAGACCCCTGCAGAGCCCCCCCCCCCCGTATATCTATTTAGCCATATACACCCACGTACACCCACATATATAGAGGGAGAGGGAGAGCCATAGCTCCAAGTCATGGGGAGGCCAAGCACCAGAGCCAAGGAGTTAAGACCAGCGCAAGGCCACCGACAGACCCCACCATCCACCGGGAGGGCCGACCTCCCCCCCGCCCCCAGAACCAGCAGCGCTCCACCCACGTACCGGAGAACCATCCCCGACGAGCCCTAAGGCAAGACTGGGGATGGGCAAAGACAGGGACAGTGATGCAGCAGAGCATAGGACCAGTAGCAGCAGACACCCAAACGCCCGGAAGAGCACCGTCCCCCCAGCAGCCCCCACTCCGAGGAGCATGCCCCCCATCACCACACGTCACCCAGGCCCCCTTCCCCACGAGCAGGATCAGGCCCCCTCCCAACACACAGCCCGGTCCCCGCAGCAGCCACCGCAGCGCAGCAACCCCAAGCCACCACCGTAGACTTCAGGCCACCAGCAGCGCGGACCCCACCGCCTGGAGGCCGGCGAACGCCCCCCCCAAGGGCACGTTGGTGCCCGCGACCCAGGACAGACCCAGGGAGGTAGCACCAACCATGACCCTAGGGCAAGCCCCGGCGTCAGCTGGTTCCAGCGGGACCCCAAGGAAGGCCAGGCAGACCAGACCAAAATATCCTGCAGCCCAGGGCACCCCGAGCGAGCCGCCAAGCCCCAGCAGCCAGCAGGCCAATCACGGGGGTAGGCAGAAGGCTCTCCGGTCCAGCCCGCTACACCTGTGTGTGTGATGATGGTATTGTGTAGATTGTGCGATTAAAAATAGGCTTGCCCCATAGGGCTGACCTATGTGTGTGGTGTATGTGTCTGTGTGTGTGTGGAGGGAAGCTGAGCAATGGTGGGTCCCATGCCTGCCCAGATTCCCCCCAGAACTGAGTGTCTAAGGTGCGGTTTAAATTGAAGGGTGACCAAGCCAGAGGAATGCCGAGGACAAAAGGGCATCCGCAAGGAAACCCCTCGCCCCAGGCATAACCAGTTGCAGGACACCCCCCAAAGTCCTACATGTATGTGAGGTGGTGCAGTGCAGCAGGGAGGACCGGGGCCCCACACACGCCCACCCCGCACTACCGACCAACCGAGCTGGGCAAGCCAGCCGCCCGGAGCAAGCCGCGGGCCACAGGACCAACCACGAGCCCCACCCAGCCCATCATGGCAGCCAGACCGGCCTGCCCCCCGGAGGGCCCCACCAGGGATTGTGCCAGCTACGCCACCCCCGGACCACCAGGAGCCGCGGACAAACCACACGCCCCAAGGCAGCTCCTACAACCACCAGAACAGCAGGGACCGCGCCCCGGCAACACATCCGTCACCATGGCAGCCCAGGGAGTGACACCACAGAGACCGCAGGAGAGCCGGGACCCGCATGGGGAAGAGCCCAACCACGCCCCCAGGGCATGTGAGCCAAGAGTGCCAGGGCGGGACAGAGACACACACACCAGGCAGCAGAACCCACCCCCCAATCCTTGGTCGAGGCACCCCCCACGACCCAGAGCCCACCACCCCACCCCCCAAGCAAGCCCCCCACCAATCCCGGCCCGCGCCGCGCAGAGCACCTCCCCAACCGCTACCCGTCCCGGTACCCACGCACCCACAGCCAGCCCCCCAACCCGCCCGCCCCACATCCACCACAACCCAGCCACCCCCCTACCGAAGGGAGAGAAGCAGGTAATGCCCCACCCCAGCACCGCACCTTCCCACCCAGAGCCCAAGCTGCACAAACGAGACCCCCCCTCCCGTATGAGCTTACCAGGCACCCCACCCGGGAAACAGCCACAGCCAGAGTGGGACGATAGCACACGGTCCCCATAACTCGCACATGCCTACCATACACAAAAATAAAAATTGAGAATAAAAATAATAAATAAAAATAAAATAAAGTAATTGATAATTGATAATAGTAATAATAGTAATAATAATAATAATAATAATAATAATAATAATAATAATAATAATAATAATAATAATAATAATAATAATAATAATAATAATAATAATAATAATAATAATATATTGATAATAGTTATGTATGTATAAAAATGATACTACTATTGATACTTAATACATAATAATCATTTATATATAATATATTTTCTAATAATTTAGATCTTTTAGCTATTTTAGATATGATAATAATAAATATATACATGCATACCTACACACACACATATATAGCCATATACATACCTAAGGGGGAAGGCTCTGCAAGGGCAGCGGGGTATAACCACCCGTGCCCACACCAAGGGCAGGGCCAAAGCCTCCCATGCCCACACCCCACGGTCCCACACAGTAGCCAAGCCAGAGCACCCAGGGCAAACCCGGCCCACCCCCAGGGGCGAGGGAGGCCGCGGAGGAACCAGCGCCACCGGCCGCACACATCACCCCCCCAGCAGCAGCAGGCACCCACCACCCACTGGATGCGGCTCCTCGTCTACCCACCACCCCGAGGGACGGCCTGCACCACCCCCGGGACGACCACCACCACCCCACCCACGCCCCATCCCCAGATCCGGACAGCCCCCCACCAACCCCCACCAGAACCTCCAGGGGGTCAGCCCAGCAAGAATGGACAGAGATACACGGCACCCACCCGCTCACCCCCCAGACGCCAGGGCAACCCGGCGACCAAGACCATGCCCCCAAGCCAGAGCCCTCAGCCCTTCGAGAATTAGATTAAGAGATTAGATTAAGAGATTAATTATTGGAGCCCATATAGATGGCTATGTTTAGTTTTTTTTGGATTTCCAATTGATAAGAATGGTTTTCTTGGCGATGCTTAACGCTGTGATGAGGAGTTTTGTGTGATTTGTTTCTACGTTGATTGTAGAAAGATCAACAAGCCCAACAAGCATAATACAGGTGAGGAAGGAATAGAGGTCCCAAGTGCCAAAGAAAGGTCTTCGCACACTGCTTGCCAGAAATTACTAATGGGGGCACAAGCCCACATGGAGTGTAAATAATCATCTACTACATGATCTGGGCAGTGTCGGTTAGACCCATTTTAAACATTCTCTGCCCTGTGTAGTGTACTCTATGAATGGTTTTGAACTGAACCAACTGTAGGTTGGGATTTTTTATTAGACGGGACGAATTAAGGCATATTTGCTTCCAGAACTCAGGGTCACAGCTTGTAGATAAATCTAGGTTCCATTTGGAGACTGGAACCCCAACGGTGTTGTCGCACTTTGACAAAAGAATGTACAACTTGGATAATGTTTGGGGAGCGGATACGTTTAAGAATTGGTCAATGGTGGGATAGCTTTCCCAAGATATGTTACGAAACCTAGCTCTAATTATGGATTTAATTTGTGAGTATTCAAGAAATGTATTCTGGCTTAACCCATACTGTGTAACAAGGTAAGTGAATGACACAAACTTTCCCCCCCTTATGATATTTTGCAAGCAACTTATTCCTTTTTCATGCCATGTTGTAAAATCCAAGGTTTTTTTTTAAGCAATATATCAGGGTTATTCCAGATCGGAGTGTACTGGCAAGGAGTGAGCGAGGACCTAGTTATTTTTAAAAAATCCCACCAAGCTGTCAGAGTGGTTTTAATATTTATACTTTTAAAACAATCGTGTTTCCTAAGGATTTGACTTATGAAAGGTACGTAAGTTAAAGATGGGAATTTCTTGGCTAAATGATTGTTCAATGTCTAGCCATAACTGATCCAAGGGGTTAGGTTTTATCCATTTTAAGATATACTGTAGCCTATTTGCCAGGAAGTAATTGGAGAAATTTGGCAGTTCTAAGCTCCCACATTCTTTAGATTTTTGTTTTGTTTTTAGGCTTATTCGTGCTGGCTTATTTTTCCAAAGAAATTTATTTATATATGAATCTAATGACTTAAACCAAGTTATAGATGGTTTGGTTGGGATCATAGAGAACAGATAATTGATCCTTGGTAATATCATCATTTTCACAGTGGATACTCTGCCCATAAGAGAGATCGGCAAAGTTCTCCAACGTTCAAGATCATCCTCAATCGATTTCAACAGTGGGGTATAATTCAAGCTGATCAGGTCTGACAGATTGGAGGAAATGTTGATGCCCAAATACCTGATATTCCTGGAACGCAGTGGTATAGAGGGGGTGCTCTGGAAAACGAAATGAATGGGCAATACTATGGATTTAGACCAGTTAATAGAGTAGTCCGAGAAGGTGCTAAAGTTATTGATGAGTGTGATAGCTTGGTGAAGTGAGAAGTGTGAGTTTTTTAGGAAGAGTAACACATCATCAGCATAAAGGCTTATCTTATGATGAACATTCGTTGTGTGGATCCCTTTAATATTTACATGTTGTCGAATTGCAGCTGCAAGAGGTTCAATGAAGATAGCAAACAATGAGGGGGAGAGTGGACAACCTTGCCTAGTACCTCTTTGTAAAGTGAATTCTGGAGAGATCAGATAATTGGTTCGAACGGAGGCCTTTGGGGTGCTATATAATATTTGGATCCACGTTCTAAATGACTCTCCAAAGCCAAATTTCTGTAGGGTTGCAAAGAGAAATTTCCAGTTAACTCTGTCGAATGCTTTTTCAGCGTCTAGTGAGACGATTGTGGTTTCCAAATTATGGATGATAGAGTGATCAATCAGATTGGTTAAGCGGCGTACATTGCTAACTGAGTGTCTCCCCTTGATAAATCCTGATTGATCAGGATGTATTATATGAGGGGGAACTTTTTCCAGTCTTCTAGCTAATACTTTGCATATTATTTTAAGATCCACATTAATAAGTGAAATTGGACTATAACTGGAAGGTAATGTTGGGTCCTTTTCTGATTTTAGCAAAAGACTGATTGCAGCAGAGTTCATGTATGGGGGTAGGCGTGCATTTTCTTTTATTTCCTGAACCATTTTAAAAAAATACTGGGGCTAGCAATGACCAGAATGTTTTATAAAATTCGGCAGGGAACCCGTCCGGTCCTGGTGCCTTGTTATTTGGCATTTGCTGTAGAGCATCATAAAGATCTGTTAGTGAAATGGGTAAGTCCAGGGTTGTCACCTGATTTTTTTCTAATTTTGGTAATTCTATGGTGCTAAGAAATGTTTCAATGTCTGGAACAGAAGGGTTAATCTGAGGTGTGTATAGTCTTTTATAAAAGTCCCTAAAGACTGAGTTAATTTCCTCCGGAAGGTGAGTGATGTTACCTTCTGAGTTTCTAATGGAGGAGATAGAGTTTTTTTCCTTATTAAGTTTTAGTTGATTAGCTAAGTATTTTCCAGATTTATTGGCATGTTCAAACTTCTCCAAACGTAGTCTTTGTAATTGGAACAGAATTTTCTTATCAGTAATTTCTTTTAAATCTAATTTCAATTTTCTAAGATTATTCAGAGTATTCTCATCCTGTGAATCTGCATAAGCGGTTTCAAGGAGTTTGATTTTTTCCTCCAATTCCAATTCCAATAATCTTTCTTTCTTTTTCTTATATGATGAGTAGGAGATAATTTTCCCGCGCATTACTACTTTTGCTGTCTCCCAGAGAACACAAGCCGAGGTTTCCGGTTGCTCATTAAAATCTAAAAACATTGTCCACTCTCTCTCAAAGTCCTTTAAAAAGTCTGGGTCTTTAAGCAATGATGTATTAAATCTCCAGCATTTAGTAGGTGTACTTGTGGTTTGGTTAGTAAGAAAGAGAGAGACTAGTGCGTGATCACTAATAATGATAGGGTGTATGTGAATATTTGATATGTCTGATAAGATTGAGCTACTTGTTAAGAAGTAGTCAATTCGGGAGTACGTGTGGTGCACTGGTGAGAAATACGTATATTCTCTGTGAGTAGGGTGATAAGAGCGCCAAGCATCACAAAGACCAAAATCAGTCATAAATTTTTTCAGTGTTGTTGTTGATTGAGACTCACGATGTCCCCCAGCTGGGCTAGACCTATCTATATCTGGATTAAATACCAAGTTGAAGTCCCCTCCCAAGATCAAGCTTGAATCCAGGTGTGCAGAGAGAGAAGAAAAAAAGGTGTGAAAGAAAGAGGGGTCATCAACATTAGGACCATATATGTTTGCAATGCAAAATTTAACATTGTCCACAGATATGTTAATTATTATATATCTACCTTCTATGTCTGTAGTATTGTTGAGCAGTGTAAAATTGACCCTCCGGCTAATTAAAATGGCTACGCCCCTCTGTTTGGAGTTGTAGTTTGCTAAGTATATGTGTGGAAACTGTGGTGAGTGAAATGTATGGGCAGCTGCTTTGGAGATGTGAGTCTCTTGCAATAAGACAATGTCTGCTTGGATATTCTTTAGATGGTTAAACATTTTTTGTGACAAATTGCAGTGAGGACATCCTAGACTAGCTTATGATGATATGTGTGTGTATATATGTGCAAGTGTGAAGTATATGTGCCTGTAGGTAATGTAAGCATATACAATTAAATATATGCTTAAAGTGCACATGGGCATATTATAATGTAGTCCTCCTGATCTGACTAGTGAAGGTGTAATGTTGGTGTATGCATGTGTGAGATATGCGTGTGTGTAAGTGGCAGTGTTGTAGGATTATGTGTCAGATGTACAGTACGAGCCACCTGTGTACATGGATGTGTGTCTTTATGTACAATGTTTGTATTTGCGGGTTTGTGATTAAGTGAGTGTGTGTGAACTGTATAGACATGCTGGTGCAGAAAACAGACAAGTGACAAACAGGAATATAAGTGAGTGAAAGAGGGGAAAGATAGTGAGAAAGTGTGCAAGACAGGGAGGAAAGGAATGAGGTGCAAGGGAGAAAAACGGAGAGTAATTTGAAGGCAGAGTACAGGCATTAACGAGGATGAGCGCGTTATAATATACGAACCTTTATCATGTTGCTATGAAAAAGTAGGATGTTACCTTACCTTACCAAGCATATTCAGTTACCATGTTAGAATGATTAATACAGCCACGGTGTAATTTCACGATCGCGGTATAGCTGTCCATTAACAAAGAGTTTGTCCACTGTAATGACAGCTCGGCACCCCTCGTTGATGAACTTTTTTCGGATAGGGAACAGGCGACGGCGTCTGTCGAGGATCTCCCTTGGGAACTGGTCGTTCACGCTGAAGTCCGTCCCCTTCAGCTCTCGGCCTCGGCCTTTCACCTGCTCCTTCTGCTTGAAGTGTTCAAATTTTGCCACGATGGGTCTCGGCCTTCTATTTTCTGGCTTCTTGGCTCCCAGGCGGTGGACGCGATGGAAGGTGATGTCCCCGATGACGTCAGCTGGGAGCTTGAGCCGTTGCGCCATGAAGGCCCTTACGGATTCTTCCGGGTCTTCCTCAGATTTCTCCGGAATTCCTGCAAAGACGAGGTTGTCCCTCATGCTTCGAGCCTGAAGGTCCAAGATCGTTTCCTTTATGGACTTGTTTTCCTGGCGGAGTTGTGAAACTCCGTCGGTGAGGGACTTCACTGATTTACGGAGGGTTGTGTTCTCCGTCACCAAGGAGATTATTTGTTTTTGGCTGAAGTCCAGCGACTCACGGATGGCCTGAAATTCTTTATGGAGTACCTCGACAAGAGCCAGGCGGCCGTCCAAGCAAATCAGCCTCTTGTCGATGGAATCGAGGATGTCCTTGATGTCTGTGCCTGGTGGCGACGTCCCCCCAGGGGAGTCCTCAGGACGGCTACGCTTGGAGTTCGGCGTCTTGGGTGACTTGCCCATGACGATACTATCGAAGCACCCGTCGATGTACTCCTCCAGATCTTCCAGGTTTGTTTTTTGTGAGCTGTAACTTTTCCAGCAGTCAAATATGTTGGTTTATATCTAAAAATACTTTGCGGATGTTTAAATAGTTAAGATTGTTTGGGAGTGCTGTATTCCGCTTGTCTGACTTGGCGCATCACGTACCCTCTCGCGAGATTACAGCATGACGCCCTCTCCTCTCCTCTACTGGGAGACTTCAACGCCCATGTGGGCAATGACAGTGTGACCTGGAGGGGCGTGATTGGGAGGAACGGCCTCCCTGATCTGAACCCGGGCAGTGTGATGTCATTGGACTTCTGTGCGAACCACAGTTTGTCCATAACTAACACCATGTTCGAACATAGGGATGTCCATAAGTGCACTTGGCACCAGGACACCCTAGGCTGCAGGTCTATGATCGACTTTGCAGTCGTGTCATCAGACCTGCGTCCGCATGTTCTGGACAGGCGGGTGAAGAGAGGGGCTGAGCTGTCAACTGATCACCACCTGGTGATGAGTTGGATTAGATGGCGGGGGAGGATGCTGGACTGACCTGGTAGACCCAAACGAGTAGTGAGGGTGTGCTGGGAACGTCTGGCAGAGTCTCCCGTTCGTCGAGTCTTCAACTCTCACCTCTGGCAGAGCTTCGCCTGCATCCCGGGGGAGGACCGGGATATTGAGTCCGAATGGGCCATATTCCGTGCCTCCATTGCTGAGGCGGCTGGCCGGAGCTGCGGCCGCAAGGCGGTCGGTGCCAGTCGTGGCGGCAGGCCCCAACCCGATGGTGGACACCAGAGGTCAGGGCCGCCATCAAGCTGAAGAAGGAGTCCTATCGAGCATTGATGGCTTGTGGGACTCCGGAAGCAGCTGACAAGTACTGTCAGGCCAAACGGTTCGCGGCTTCGGCGGTTGTCGAGGCAAAAACTCGGGTGTGGGAGGAATTCGGTGAGGCCATGGAGCACGACTTTCGGTCGGCCTCAAAGGGGTTCTGGCAAACCGTCCGGACCCTCCGAAAAGGGAAGCATTGCCCAGTCCACACTGTTTACAGTGGAGACGGGGCCTGCTGACCTCGACTGGGGATTTGTTTTGGTGAAGTAGGTGCAGACACATCTATTAAAAAATGAAAATACAAAATATACAGTATACAGTATAAATATATGTCTGTTTTTTGTTTGTTGTTCCGGAACTGCAGTCTGATTGTTTTTCCTAAGAGTCCAAACTGAGCGTTAATTTAACGCATATAGAGTGTCAAAGTGGCAGGATGAGGCAGAGGTGGGGTGTGAACAGTGTCAGGGGGGGTTCCGGGCCTTGTTGATGAGGCTGACAGCAGACGGGAAGAAACTGTTCTTGTGGCGTGAGGTTTTGGTCCTGATGGACCGCAGCCTCCTCTCAAAGAGACTGTGTCCGGGGTAAAAAAAAACAAAAACTAGCAAGACAGCCTCAAGATCCAAAAGTGTTAAGGCAGTCCCATAGTGTCCCCACATCATGCCATGTGTCTATTTGCCTTGAGACATGAGTAAATTAGCTTAAATGCTAACATGCTAATGGTCATCATGTTAGCACCAAGCAAGAGAGTCTTTTTTCAGTCGGGTCTAAAAGTGGGGGCAATGTGAAGCTGTGTCTGTGCCACCTACTATGTTGCTGTGTCCCTGGTCCAGTGTGTTCTCATCTTGGGTTGGAATGTCCCCATGCTGGTAACGGGTGGGGAATACAGTCCGTTGATGAGGATAAGCGGGATGGATTTCAGTGGTTAAAGTCTCCAGCTACCATAAAAACGGTCATGGGCCACGAGCCTGTTCTGAATTCCCCTTTGGCCAATCGACACCACATCATCGCAGCAGCAGTCCTCGTTAGTATAGTGGACAGTATCTCCGCCTGTCACGCGGAAGACCGGGGTTCGATTCCCCGACGGGGAGTTCCTCTTTTGTATGTCACAATGTCAACAAACAAACCCTTCTCATTAGAACAAAACCTCTCTTAATCTTCTTCTCAAGGTGTTCAGGTGTCTTGTACAATCTGACAGTCTTTTGATGCCAAATCATTCCAGTCGTGGATAATGGAGCTGACCAGGAAAATGCCAGCTGTGGGATTTCAACCAGTGCCTCCTGAGCGTAAGGAACCTTAATCTGGCGCTTTCGATCACTCATCCACCCAACCTAAAACGGTGCCCTGATCAGGAAAAAAAACTGTGACCTTGTGAGGTTCACTGACAACAGAGGACACTCAAAAGGAGCCGCACAAAGCTGGGTACTTGTACAGATGTCAGCAGCAGAGTGGCGCAGCGGGAGCGTGCTGGGCCCATAACCCAGAGGTCGATGGATCGAAACCATCCTCTGCTATGGCTGTACTCTTTACCTCCTTACTCTTTACCTTTGTCCTTTGAAGAGCTTGCAGATGTATTGTCTTTGTTACTTAGCTGACCTGGTCCAGTAAAGAGTTCACGCTTCCTTTACAGCTGTTCTCGATGCATTTATTGCTCTTGAGTGCATTCACATGCCATTGCGGGACATTGAAGCATCGTGAAACACCGTAACTGTCCTCACTAGTCCATTGTCACTCTTATGCCTTTTCCCGGCTGGGTATGCCCGGAACACCTCACCAGGGAGGCGTCCGGGAGGCATCCGGACTAGATGCCCGAGCCACCTCAACTGACTCCTCTCGATGTGAAGGAGAAGCGGCTCTACTCTGAGCCCTCCCGGATGACTGAGCTCCTCACCCTATCTCTTAGGGTGAGTCCAGCTACCCTACGGAGGAAACTCATTTCAGCCGCCTGTATCCGAGATGTCATTCTTTCGGTCATGACCCAAAGCTCATGACCATAGGTGAGGGTGGGAACATAGATCGACCGGTAAATTGAGAGCTTTTTTAACCACGACGGTCCGTTACAGCGACCGCATTACTGCCGAGGCTGCGCCGATCCGTCTGTCGACCTCACGCTCCCACTTTCCCTCACTCGTGAACATACCTAAGATACCTAAACTCCTCCACCTGGGGTAGGACCTCATTCCCAACCCGGAGGGAGCACTCCACCCTTTTACGACTGAGAACCACGGCCTCTGATTTGGAGGTACTGAGTCTCATCCCAGACGCTTCGCACTCAGATGCAAACCGTCCCAGTAAGCGCTGAAGGTCACAGCCCGTAGAGGCCATAAGAACCACATCATCTGCAAATAGCAGAGATGAGATTCTAAGGCCCCTGAAACAGATTCCCTCAACACCTTGGCTGCGCCTAGAAATTCTGTCCATGAAAATTGTGAACAGAATCGGTGACAAAGGGCAGCCTTAGCGGAGGCCAACGTTTACCGGAAACAGGCTGGACTTACTACTGACAATGCGAACCAGACTCCTGCCCCGTTTGTACAAGGACCAGATAGCACGTAGTAGCGTGCCACCAATCCCCCCAAAGTACGCCACGAGGGACACGGTCGAATGCCTTTTCCAGATCTACAAAGTACATGTAGACTGGTTGGGCAAACTCCCATGCACCCTCCAGCACCCTCATGAGGGTGTAGAGCTGGTCCAGTGTTCCATGACCAGGACGAAAACCGCATTGGACCTCTTGTAACGGAGGTTCGACCAACGGTCATACCCTTCTCTCCAGCACCCTGGAATAGACTTTCCCAGGGAGGCTGAGGAGTGTGATCCCCCTATTGTTGGAGCACATCCTCCGGTCACCCTTCTTGAGAAGGGGGACCACCACCCCGGTCTGCCAATCCAAAGATACTGTCCCCGACTTCCACGCAATGTTGAAGAGACGTGCCAGCCAAGACAGTCCCTCAACATCCAGAGCCTTGAGGAATTCCGGGCGGTACTTGTCCACCCCGAAGTTTTGCCACTGAGGAGGTGACGGAGGAGGAGGAACCGTACCTCGCCCAGATGTGGGATACCGGGGGCTCACCCTGGAGCCAGGCCCGGGGAGGGGCTCGCAGGTGAGCGCCTGGTGGTCGGGCCTTCACCTCCAGCCACATGGGCTCTCCCCCTCGTAGACCCACCACCTACGGGGGCAAGCATAAGGGTCCGGTGCATTGTGTGTTGGGTGGCGGTCAAGGGCGGGTGCATGGGTGACCTGGTCTTCGGTGGCCAAAAACTGGTTCTTGGGACATGAAATGTCACTTCTCTGGTGGGGAAGGAACCTGAACTTGTGCAAGAGGTTGAGATATTCCGGCTAGACATAGTCGGACTCACCTCGACCCACAGTTTGGGTTCCGGAACCAAACTCCTCGAGAGGGACTGGACCTTGTTCTACTCTGGAGTTGCTGCAGGGGAGAGGCAGCGAGCTGGTGTAGGCTTATTAATAGACCCCCGGCTTGGTGCCTCTGTGTTGGAATCAGCCCCGGTGAACGAGAGGGTAATTTCTCTACGCCTTCGGGCTGGGGAAAAGGTCCTAACTGTCATTTGTGCGTACGCGCCAAACGGCAGTTCGGAGTACCCGGTCTTTTTGGAGTCCTGGTGACTCCGTCGTTCTACTGGGAGACTTCAACTGGAGGGGCGTGATTGGGAGGAACGGCCTCCCTGGCAGTGTGATGTTATTGGACTTCTGTGCGAACCACAGTTTGTCCATAACTAACACCATGTTTGAACATAGGGATGTCCATAAGTGCACTTGGCACCAGGACACCCTAGGCTGCAGGTCTATGATCGACTTTGCAGTCGTGTCATCAGACCTGCGTCCGCATGTTCTGGACAGGCGGGTGAAGAGAGGGGCTGAGCTGTCAACTGATCACCACCTGGTGATGAGTTGGATTAGATGGTGGGGGAGGATGCTGGACAGACCTGGTAGACCCAAACGAGTAGTGAGGGTGTGCTGGGAACGTCTGGCAGAGTCTCCCGTTCGTCGAGTCTTCAACTCTCACCTCTGGCAGAGCTTCGCCTGCATCCCGGGGGAGGACCGGGATATTGAGTCCGAATGGGCCATATTCCGTGCCTCCATTGCTGAGGCGGCTGACCGGAGCTGCGGCCGCAAGGCCGTCGGTGCCAGTCGTGGCGGCAGGCCCCGAACCCGATGGTGGACACCAGAGGTCAGGGCCGCCATCAAGCTGAAGAAGGAGTCCTATCGAGCATTGATGGCTTGTGGGACTCCGGAAGCAGCTGACAGGTACTGTCAGGCCAAACGGTTCGCGGCTTCGGCGGTTGTCGAGGCAAAAACACGGGTGTGGGAGGAATTCGGTGAGGCCATGGAGCACGACTTACAAATATACAGAAATACAAAATATACAGAATACAGTATAAATATATGTACACAGTCTGTTTTTTGTTTGTTGTTCCGGAACTGCAGTCTGATTGTTTTTCCTAAGAGTCCAAACTGAGCGTTAATTTAACGCATATAGAGTGTCAAAGTGGCAAGATGAGGCAGAGGTGGGGTGTGATCAGTGTCAGGGGGGGTTCCGGGCCTTGTTGATGAGGCTGAAAGCAGACGGGAAGAAACTGTTCTTGTGGTGTGAGGTTTTGGTCCTGATGGACTGCAGCCTCCTCTCAAAGAGACTGTGTCCGGGTTGAGAAGGATCGGCCACAATACTTTTCTGCACGCCTTAGGGTCCTGGAGGCATAGAGATCCTGGAGGGACGGGAGATTGCAGGAGGTGAGGATGGACTCAATGATGGAGCTGTAGAAGTACACCAACATTGTCTTTGGCAGGATGAATTTCTTCAGCTGCCATAGGAACGTAGGAAGTACATCCTCTGCTGTGCCTTCTTGATGAGGGAGCTGATGTTCGGCTCCCACTGGAGTCTGTTTGACTGAAATCTTTAAATGGCATCTTAGGGTCTGTCAGACCTTCTGCAGCAATAAGATTATCTGACAGGGCCTTGTTGATGAACGTCGTGGTTGATGTCCCATCCACTTGATATTTTGATTTTGGTTGGCCACAGCACAGACATGGTTTTTGTTTGAGTTTTTTGACACAGGAGGTGGTTGCTGCTGCTCCAACGGGGTATGAGCAGGTGGTGGTGGTGAAATAACCATCGCTGCAGGCAGTGTCCCTACTTACGTTTTTACCTGGCTTTGCATTGGCTGAGCGAGAAGTCCTTTCAGGCAAGAAAACAGCAAAAAGCAACACACACCAGCCGTGACTCAGACAAAACACAGAATACAAACAACAACACGATTACGGCTATAAGCTATCCTTTTTTAGGTGAGAACCATGAACTCCTACTCAGAGGTGCGGATGGCTCATTCTCGCTGCTTCAAATTTGCCTGCGAGCAAACCTTGAACTTTAGACTCAGATCAATCGAAATGGTTGCCGACGCCCCTTTCTCTGTCTTGTTGCCGTTTCTCATTGAGGTTTCCTGACTGAGAGCAGATCGGCCTCACGGCTGGTTGGTTTTCTCCCGTGGACGGGCAGACCTTTCCAGCAAGCATTGGTAGTGCTGGGCTGGTCGTTTCTTGCTCGGTCTGGCTGCACTGGCAAGCCAAGGAGCTCGGCGCGGTGCTGCGCCTGCCTCTTTTTTAAACACGGGATAAGGGGAGAGCGCGAACGCAGTCCCCCACTACCACAAATTATGCAGTCGAGATTCCCGCATTTGGGGAATTCGCAGAGGTCAGCTCAACCCATGTGCAATGGCTGAGCCTCGCCCTGGGTGAACCACCTTCTTGATCATGGTATCTCCCCTGGCAGGTAAGTATGAGTTGCACCGGTCCCGCCCGGACTAGTCTCTCGCACATGCCACATGCTGAGTGGTGGTCTCATCAGGTCGCCCACAACAAGCCCAGCCACTTGACCTGTGTCCAAATTCAGAGACAGGACTCTGGTTATCTCAAGGAGTCAGTCTGTGTGGCACTCTTGTGACTTCATTCTGAGCAAAGGCAGCGGCAGCAAGTGGCTTAGGGCAGTTGCTGCAGACGTTCAATGCGGAGACTGAAGTACTGACTCTACGTCCCTAGTCACACCATGTAACATGAGAGGCCAATATGTTTAACCCTGACACGTGTAGATGTGCAAGGTCGTTGTGAGTCAGTGGGTTGTCAGGTTCAAACTCCTGTGACACTTGTAAAAACACTTAAATGCAGGAATACAGAAGAGACAGACAACAATATTCAAAGTTACTCGCAGCGGGGAGAGTGAAACCACATACCCAGTGACATGCCGCTCCACTGAGTATGCAGTTCAAACTCCTCTTTATTTATTCTCTTTCGGGGGTCCCTACTACATGGTCATGCAACTCTAGGGGTGGCAGTTGCACGAGCTGTATTTGTTTCTCTATGTGTATGTGTGTGTATGTGAGAGGAATTACTTTTATTGTTTTATGAGTTCTTATCTTGACACGTTCTTGCAGGATTAACGTGAACATCTGCAGGGTTGCAGTTGGCGCATCCAGGCACCTCCAGTACCTGGGGGTTGCTGGGGGTCTCTGATCAGGGTCACAGGAACATTTCTTCTTCAGCACATTCAAACACTCTTTCTATTGTCTAAGCAAATGGATATAAGGGTGATAACTGATGCTATATTCATTCTATCTACATTTTATTCTAACAAGGATGTATCCCTGAGCATCCGACAAATGCTCTGTCTCACCCTAAACCCAGTCCTGACAGCATTCTCAGTCGAGGACCTTGTCTTATTGTGTTGTCCATATTTCTGTTGTCAGTCGCTTCAGGATGACAACGGTTTGTGCTTCAAGATGACCCCAACCATTCGACCGAGGCCGAAGACAAATCCTATCTCCAGTCAAAACCTACCCAACTGTCAATTCCCTGACCGGGAATCGAACCCGGGCCGCAGCGGTGAGAGCGCCGAATCCTAGCCACTAGACCACCAGGGACTGCTTTATGTCTGCACTCAGCAAGGCAGAGACAGTGTCACTTTGACGTACTCCAGCAAAGGAACCAAAATAGTTCTGTGACTGGACCTTCTCTGCCAACATTGCAGCAGCAGGGGAATTACCTCAGATAGTAGAGCGCTTCCCTTAAATGTTAGACCCGAACCTCTTTTGTTTTGCCAATGTGGTCTGTTTTCTTAGCCCCGCAAATGTCCAAATGCACAATGTTTTTGCCTTTGTCGAGAGCATTGTAGTACATATGACATTTATGCTACATATGACATCAGAAATTATGGATATTTCTTCAACAGAACATGACGTCTGATTCAAAACATTTACTTGAAATGTTAGAGAGAACAAAATGGAGTCGCTGAAACACATATGCAAGGCACTGCTGGGATTTGAACCCAGGACCTCCTGTTTACGAGACAGGAACTTTGACCAACTAAGTCACAGCGCCGGCAAAGGAGTGTCTTCAGTGTTAGGCGAATGACTGCATGACGGAAACCACACCAGTGGCCAGGCTTTCAACAGGACTGGTGAAATCCTGCCAGTGTAAGCGGACCAAATCCACGATTATTCTCCTCCTTGGTCTTCGCTGTGTCAAGGATGAGGATGTTGTTTGCATGCAACGACACCACAGCGGCCACCTCCTTCCTATAAGCCCCTTCGTGCAGGCCAGTGACGCACCCGATCAGTCATCCGGGAAATATGGATTGTGTGTCCAAACTGGGGACAGATGCCCGTGTACACACCTTCAGGGATCAAGCACATATCCTTGTTCCCATTTGTCACCTTGATTTTTTTGTGAAAGAAGGAATTGAACGGCCTTGCTTCCACCCAGTTTCCAACTAGGGACCTTTTGCATGTAAGGCAAACGTGCTAACCACTACACTATGAAGGGTGAGCCCTTTAAGGGGACTGGTGAAGCAGTTGCCAAACAATGACACAAGACGATGTGTCCAAAGTGGAGGCATATTGACAATTGTCCAAATTGACAAATGTTTCTCCCTTGTAGGGAAAATTGTTCCACAAATTATGGGCTTTTCTTCAACAAAACATGAAATCACAATCACGGCTTGAAAGGTTTGGCTTGTAACCTCCTCTAATGTTGTCTGGAGGGGTGGCCCTTTGATGAATGAAGTTAAGGTCCTTTCAGCCTGTCAATAAGCATTTTCAAACTATTGGCAAAGTCGCAACGTAAACAGGGATTGTGCTCAAACCCAGGCTTGAACCACGGACCTTTAAATCTTAATTCTCGCACTTGCCCAACTGAGCGATTTCAGCTGCAAAGGTGGTGTTCCGCTTTTTCAGTAGAGGCTAAAAGAGGGGTCAGGGTGAAGCTGTGTTTCTGCCACATATGTTGCTGTGTACCTGGCCCAGTGTGTTCTCAACTTGGGTTGGTATGTCCCCATGCTGGTAATGTGGGGTCTACTCTTCTCCGCCTGAACAGGGACTTGAACCCTGGACAATCAGATTAAAAGTCTGATGCTCTACCAACTGAGCTATCCAGGCCCTTGATGAATGAGGACAACTCACAAGGCAAACTCTTCTGGCATACTGCACTTGACCTTGCAGAGATGAAGAAGCCCCTGTCCCGAAATTGCCACCTCCAAGATCGACAGAGGTCTTAAACTGCCCACATGGACAAGCCTAATATCTTCTGGACAAAAAGAGTTAATGGTCAGACAAGACAAAGGTTGAGCCAATCACCTGAACATTAAACTTTTGATCTGAGTGTCCGGGATTCAAGTCCCTGTTCAGGTGACCAGGTGGCCACGAGCCCTCCAACTAATGCACCTGCAGTTTAAGGCTATGTTCTGGATTATCAGTGTTTCGCCAAGAGTAAAATTGGGTCGAGCGAGAAGTCCTTTCAGGCAAGAAAACAACAAAAAGCAACACACATCAGCCGTGACTCAGACAAAACACAGAATACAAACAACAACACGATTACGGCTATAAGCTATCCTTTTTTAGGTGAGAACCATGAACTCTTACTCAGAGGTGCAGATTGCTCATTCTCGCTGCTTCAAATTTGCCTGCGAGCAAACCTTGAACTTTAGACTCAGATCAATCGAAATGGTTGCCGACGCCCCTTTCTCTGTCTTGTTGCCGTTTCTCATTGAGGTTTCCTGACTGAGAGCAGATCGGCCTCACGGCTGGTTGGTTGTCTCCCGCGGACGGGCAGACATTTTCAGCAAGCATTGGTAGTGCTGGGCTGGTCGTTTCTTGCTTGGTCTGGCTGCACTCGCAAGCCAAGGAGCTCAGTGCGGTGCTGCACCTGCCTCTTGTTTTAAACACAGGATAAGGGGAGAGCGCGAACACAGTCCCCCACTACCACAAATTATGCAGTCGAGATTCCCACGTTTGGGGAATTCGCAGAGGTCAGCTCAACCCATGTGCAATGGCTGAGCCTCGCCCTGGGTGAACCACCTTCTTGATCATGGTATCTCCCCTGCCAGGTAAGTATGAGTTGCACCGGTCTCGCCCGGACTAGTCTCTCGCACATGCCACATGCTAAGTGGTGGTCTCATCAGGTCGCCCACAACTGAGTTAAATTCAAAATCATTTCTAGTGAGGTTAATTTCCAATAATTGTAAAAGTTGTTTCTGGGGTCTTGTCCTGTCAGGGTATTCATCAAATATGTATTTGACAGCTTCTAGGCCCCTCTTGGTATCGATATTCGTGTACATATTGTCCACGTCTAGCGAAAAAAAGAAGGCCTGGGCCGGCAATTTAATTTTTTTGGACTAACTTGACAAAATTGTAGGTATCTTTCACATAAGCCGAATGTTTGTTGGAGAGTGGGTTAAGATAGAAGTCAATAAATATAGCCGTACCATATGTTTCACTACCACAATCCGATACAATTGGTCTACCCGGGGGGAAGTGGTGTGGGGGATTCCAAGTCTCGGGTTTTGATGGATTTTTGATAGATGAGTTCTTTGATGATTTTTCGAACTAGGGGTATCGTTTGTGTATACAAGTTTTTTATAAGTGGGGTCCCCTGATTGTCTTTGTCCCTCCCAGACGTACTGTTCTCTGCTAAGAATTACTATAGATGATCCCTTGTCCACCGGTTTGATAACTATGGAGCTATCCCTATTCAATTCCTTTAGTGCGGCTCTTTCCCTTTTGGTTAGGTTATCCTTTTCCTCAGGTTTCTGTTCGGCTAGTTCCCTATCTTTTCTAATTAGGGTGTGTAGGGCGGGGGAGATTGTGTTAAAGGGGGGTTGTGGGGGGGGGGGGGGGGGCAATCGAGGGGGGGTGGAACTTTGGCTATGCACTTTTTTCTTCTTCTTCTCTACCGAAAAATTCAATAAGTCTAAGCCGTCTATGATATTCTTGCACATCCCAAAGTAGTCTTTTGTGTTTTTCCAATTTATAATTCTTGTTTCCTGATTGGGTAGGTATAAAAGGTAGGCCTTTGGATAACAGGGATAATTGTGCTCCGGATGGATTGAAACTGGGGGATAACACTTTAACATTTTGGCAATTTAGTGAAACTTGGGACCCCCCAGGGACTTTGTCCTTTGGGGGCCTACAAGTTTAAAAATCGTGTCCAATGCCTGAGCATTGCTTCAGCAGTGGACGTGGTCCAGTGTATGCAGTCTGGGTCTGTGTGGAACAGATTGTCCTGCAGAAGTGGGATGGACGGTAGTCTATCCTCAATATACTCATTGAGGGTTCTCAGTAGGCGTTAGTATGGTGAGTGGTTAACTAATGGGATGAAAACTGCTGCCTCCAGGAAGACCCGCTTGGCCTCTTTCCAAAGGGCCTGCAACTGCCTGGAGGTGGTCTCTTTGAATTTCTGAGTTCTACTGTTGATCCCGAAGGACAACACCAGTTTTTCCACCTTCGTGTGAATGACTGCCTTGGCGAGTAGTGCCTCGGCTACTCCTAAAGGTGGCCCCGCGGAAAGCTGTCAACCTGCAGATCTGGGAAGTCATGTGGTGGGAACCGGGACAGGTTAGAATCTCCCAGGATGACAAATTTCTTCCACACGGTAAGTTTCCGGTCGACCATTTTCCTGGTGGTGTTCCAATGTCGCTGGACCAGTTGCTTTTGGCTCCCGCCTATTGAGCCGGACATGGAGCTGTCGAAACTGATGTCCGCCAGCAGCTCTTCCCATTGGCCTTCTTTTTCCACAGGTGATTTCGTTGGCGGCGTGGAGGTCACCAGTGGGGTGTCGTCAAGTAAGTTCTCGGACTCCCAACGACAGAGGGCCTCTGTTGCCGGGGAGGGGGCCGGGTCCATGGGGGAAACCACTTCCCCTTGCGCCATCAGGTCCAGGTGCAGGGACAGCTGGTCCCCGTACTCGTCGGGTTCCTCTTGTTGGCAAGTAATGCAACACGAACCACTCGCATAGTGACTTAAAGATGGTGATGTTCAGCTCAAGGTCCGGCTCCCTTGCCAATCATAGCAACAGTCATACCTCATGGCTCATCGAGTCCTCTGAGTCAGTGCCATCATCCTCACGATCGTCCGGATTGGGAAATAGGTAAGGCTGCTCAACCACCTTATAGGGTCCCTCTCGTCTTGGCTCGTGCCACTTTCGCCTGTACACTTTGATGTACACCTGGTTGCCTGGCACCACCAAGCCGCCTGTCACCTTTGTCGACTCAGGAACCCTGTTTTTCTCCTGCACATAGATAGCTCCGTGTATGGCAGTTAACATATTTTATATAGTCAATTCATTTTGCAACTGCTCAAGTGGGGGCCCTTTATAAGGCCCTCTCAAATGCAGTGCTGGCATGGGTCGACCCGTAAGCATCTCATGCGGTGTTAGATGTGTAATTCTGTTAGTTTGCATGCGATAGCTCATTAATACAATTGTTAGTGCATCCGCACAATTTAACTTTGCGCTAGCACAGATTTTATTGAGCTTGGCTTTGAGTGTCCCATTTACTCGTTCTACCAATTCTTGGGACTGGGGATGATAGACAAACCCTAACCTTTGTTTTATTCGCAGTTGTTGTAGAATATGGTTTGGGTTTGGGTTTGGGTTAGGATTAGGCTAACCCTACTTTTTGCACGAACGCCGGACCATTGCCTGAACTTATTTCTGATGGTTAGGATGAACTTTTTATAATACAATTTACGTATACACGATCTCTCGTACCATTGGCATTGTCTGCCGAACAATTGGATTTTGTAGTTTTCTATAATATCTTTGATCGTTCAGCTGTCGATAAACCTCTTGGGTGTACTGTTCTCGTCCCAAAATCACCACCGCGCTCTCTTTATCTGCCGGTTTGATTACGATTTGTCTGTTTGTTCTTAATTCTTTTAAAGCTTTGGCCTCGGCCCTGGAAATGTTCATCTTTTCGCGTCTTGCCCGCATGATTTGGCTGAACGCTTCCAAATCCTGAACCACGGACCTTTAAATCTTAATTCTCGCACTCGCCCAACTGAGCGATTTCAGCTGCAAAGGTGGTGTTCTGCTTTTTCAGTAGAGGCTAAAAGGGGGGCCAGGGTAAAGCTGTGTTTCTGCCACATGTGTTGCTGTGTACCTGGTGTGTTCTCATCTTGGGTTGGTATGTCCCCATGCTGGTAATGTGGGGTCTACTCTTCTCTGCCTGAACAGGGACTTGAACCCTCGACAATCAGATTAAAAGGCTGATGCTCTACCAACTGAGCTATCCAGGCCCTTGATGAATGAGGACAACTCACAAGGCAAAATCTTCTGGCATACTGTACTTGACCTTGCAGAGATGAAGAAGCCCCTGTCCCGAAATTGCCACCTCCAAGATCGACGGAGGTCTTAAACTGCCCACATGGACAAGCCTAATATCTTCTGGACAAAAAGAGTTAATGGTCAGACAAGACAAAGGTTGAGCCAATCACCTGAACATTAAACTTTTGATCTGAGTGTCCGGGATTCAAGTCCCTGTTCAGGTGACCAGGTGGCCACGAGCCCTCCAACTAATGTTCTGGATTATCAGTGTTTCGCCAAGAGTAAAATTGGAAGTCCTTTCAGGCAAGAAAACAACAAAAAGCAACACACACCAGCCGTGACTCAGACAAAACACGGAGCTCCGTCTGATGACGTCGGGAGTGTCGTCCTCATGCAACTGGGAGCCAGTCGCCTTTCGTCAGCGGAGAGGAGTCACCGTCCACGCCTGTGGCTGTGCCTGTACTGGGGGAGTCCTACACACAATTTCCCGCTATCCAGTTCGCCCAGCACGCCAACGCTCTTCCTCCACCAGGGATATTCCCCAGCTGCTGGCACTGCCCGCTCCAACCACACCGGCTGCGTCATCCGCTTTGGTGGGCCGACTTCAGGTGGAAGGTACGATATCCTGGGCGGGGGAAGCTTCTCCTACCACAGCATTAATTGACTCTGGGGCGGACGAGAACTTCATTGATAGCGGACTGGTCAGTTCTCTCAACATTCCTACTGTTGAGCTTGTCCCCCACAAGAATGTCCGCTCGCTAGATGAACATCACCTGGCATGCATTACGCATCAGACGTGCACCATATCCTTGGTGCTGTCGGGTAACCACCACAAGTTCACAATTTTTTTTCTTATGCCCTCTCGCTCAGCTCTGTTAGTACTCGGCCTCCCCTGGCATCCCGTGCGTGTGTTGTGATTGTGATGTTTTGTCATTCAGCGCCACTTTGCACAGGCACATCCACTCGACAATTTAATTTGTTCTTCGACAATGTTTCCCAATGTGGCATTGGTGGTTCAGTGGTAGAATTCTCACTTGCCAAGCGGGAGGCCCGGGTCCGATTCCCGGCCAATGCAGTATATCTCAGCTTATACCTTTCTTTAGAGCTCATGTTGAAAAAGTACAAAGGCTCTTTTCCTGCGAAAGGGCAGTATTCAGAATGACACCTGAAACGTAACAGACCGGACCACCCGAGAGTTAAGGTGGACAGCACTTAGTGAAACCTGACTGCAGTCATGCTGTTGTAGTCTCTGTCGCGCAATTGGTCAGCACGTTTGGCTGTTAACTGAGAGGTTGGTGGTTCGAGCCCACCCAGGGACTCTCAATTCACACATTTGTTGGACTCCCTCCCTTGTATGAACATTTTTCCCCATTGGCGAACTGTTTTTGTGTTGGTGCCAGATGCGCTGCTGGCACTGTGGCTAGGCTGGTCAAAGTGCCTGTCTAGTCAACAGGAGATCGTGGGTTCAAATCCCAGCAGTGCCTGGGTGCTTGGTCAGTGAAACTTTGGCAGCTGATTTGTGAACCATGTACTTCTTTTTGTCACTTGCCCTTCAAGAACGAATTGACGTTGCATCCACAGCTGGCGTGATTGTTGTGGATCCCATTACGCCAGAAGGTGCTTGAATTCAAAGAGTATGACATTAATTCATTCATTCATTCATTTTCTACCGCTTTTTTCCTCACGAGGGTCGCGGGGGGTGCTGGAGCCTATCCCAGCTGTCTTCGGGCGAGAGGCGGGGTACACCCTGGACTGGTCGCCAGCCAATCACAGGGCACATATAGACAAACAACCATTCACACGCGCATTCATACCTAATTGGACAATTTGGAGTGGCCAATTAACCTAGCATGTTTTTGGAATGTGGGAGGAAACCGGAGTACCCGGAGAAAACCCACGCATGCACGGGGAGAACATGCAAACTCCACACAGAGATGGCCGAGGGCGGGGACCGAACCCTGGTCTCCTAGCTGTGAGGTCTGCGCACTAACCACCAGACCGCCGTGCCGCCCTGATTAATTCAATTAATTAATTAATTAAAATTAATTAAACCACTACCTGTGAGAGGTAAGGTACACCATTGCACTAAACATTGATAGAATAGTTAGTAATGGAGTTAGCAGTGAATAACTAACAATGCTTGTGGGGATTTATCTGGTTTTGGACATCTTTCAGATAAATAAACATGCAAACTGACCCGGGAACATCATGGCTGTTCCTGGCAAATGAACATAACAGGAGGGTTAAGATGACTACACTTCCAAAGTTCTCAGCTATGACTGAACCTCTCGCTCCTTTGTTCCCTGAGAAACTAGGTTGGGTGTGGAATTGATCAAACATCAAGAAGACCACATGAATTTAAAAAAATTAAAAAGTGATATCTTGGCAGAAAAGGGCCTGGTTAGCTCAGTCGGGAGAGCATGAGACTCTTAATCTCAGGGTCGTGGGTTCGAGCCCCACATTGGGCGGTTCAGCTCTTTTGGTGATACATCTTAAAGATTTCTTTCCTGTGGAAAATTCTGCAACATGCGGAAAACATTTCATTCGAAGTACACAAAAACAAATCCCATTCTTGTAGGACCACAAATGGTAGAGCGCTCACTTCGCATGTGAGATGAAGTGGAATCGAAGCCTGCATTCTCCAAATGGTATATTATGCCTTTTTCTTGCCAAAAAAGCATTCTCAATCTCCCACATCGTACCGGATACTTGGATTAATTGCATTCTAATGATGTTTCCTAAAAACACAGGTGGTGTCAAAACTGGTGCACTAGTACAGTCCGATGAGGATGGGATTCGAACCCATGCGTGCAGAACACAATGGATTAGCAGTCCATCACCTTAACCTCTCGGTCACCTCATCTCCTTTGTGGACATGGTCTTGTTGACTGAAAATGACACATCTTAATTAGTGTTTTGGTGTTGCAGAAATTGTGGCAGCCTTCCTGTGCAGTGGGGGATTTAACTCAAAGGCTAGAGTTCTTGCTCTACATGAGAGAAATAGCGGGTTTGATACCCGTATTGTCGAAATGATATGTTATGGCTTTTTTTTGCCAACAAAAGCGTTCTTGATCTCCGACATCATACCTTATACTTTGATTCATTGCATGCTAATAATGTTTACTAAAAATACAGGTGTGGTCAAAACTAGTGTATTTTTACATCACCACACTTCAAGTGGACAGACAATCTTGTCTTTTCAGACAATACAATTACAAAAGCAACACACACCTGCCATGACCCTGAATCGGCCGGGGTTGCTGCGGCCACAACACAGAGTAGGAACCACTATACAATTATGGCTGTGAGCTATGCTTTTCTGGGCAAGAACCATAAACTCAGACTTGGAGGTGCAGATTGCTCATTCCAGCTGGTTCTTTTTCGTCTGCGAGAAAAGCTTGAATTTCATTGTTGTCCTGGCGGGAGAAACCTTTTTGCTTGTGTCGGCATGGCTACCATGACAAAAGCCCATTTTCCTTTCCAGTAAATGTGCATCAGCTGAACACTTTGCAGACCTAATGCTGTGAACATTTGCGCGAACTAAAGGTCGGGTCCTACATCCTGTTTGTGTCTGATTGTAACATGATATGCATCAGGATTCTGTATGTCACCTCCCAACTGCACTTGTCTGGTCTTAATATGTCATTGGCTGTGTTGTCGTGATCGATGTTGATGAAATCAAGAGAACAAAGTCACCCCTTTACAAACTATTTGCCAACTCACGATGTAAACAGCAATTGTGCTGAAAACTGGGATTGAACCAGGGACCTTTAGAGATTCAGTCCAACGCTCTCCCAACTGAGCAATTTCAGCTGCAAAGGGGTTTCTCTGCTTTTTCAGTCTGGGCTAAAAGTGGGGGTAGGGTGAAGCTGTGTCTGTGCCACGTACTATGTTGCTGTGTACCTGGTCCAGTGTGTTCTCATCTTGGGTTGGAATGTCCCCATGCTGGTAAAGAGTGGGGAATACAGTCCGTTGATGAGGATAAGCGGTACAGTGGAGTTCACTGGTTGAAGTCGCCAGGTAACATAAAAATGGCAATGGGCCACGAGGGTGTTTCCCTTTTGGCCAAATTGGCTAAATGGCCGTACAAAAAGCACCATACTTGGAGCCTGTGGTCAATGTCAACAGTTGGGCTAATTCAGTTCCGTTGAGACGGTGATTATGTACCAAGTCAGTTATGTCAGTCAGGATTTGGTCAAGGTTGTTGTGTGGTTTTGACATGGATAAGGCTATGTATCTAAATTTAGGAGGAGTCCATGGTCTGTAAACATACTGAGGTACTCCCACTGCTGTTGCGGAACTTGCGGGACCTTGCAAATTTCCCCACTAGAATAACAATAAAGGCATATCTTATCTTCTACCATAGGGTAGGCTTTTGGCATTCTTAATGCTTTCCCAAGTTCCAACATTTCCTTGGGAGCGAGTTTGATAACCGAGCCCACCCAGGGACTTTCAATTCACACAAGTGTTTGACTTTGGACTCCCTCCCTTGTATGAACATTTTTCCCCATTGGCGAACTGTTTTTGTGTTGGTACCAGATGAACTGCTGGCACTGTGGCTAAGCTGGTCAAAGTGCCTGTCTAGTAAACAGGAGATCCTGGGTTCAAATCCCAGCACTGCCTGGGTGCTTGGTCAGTGAAACTTTGGCAGCTGATTTCTGAACCATGTACTTCTTTTTGTCACTTGCCCTTCAAGAACGCATTGACGTTGCATCCACAGCTGACATGATTGTTGTGGATCCCATTACGCCAGAAGGTGCTTGAATCCAAAGAGTATGACATTGTGATGTTTTGTCATTCAGCGCCACTTTGCAGAGGCTCATCCACTTGACAGTTGAATTTTGTTCTCTTACAGTGTGTCCCCACGTGGCATTGGTGGTTCAGTGGTAGAATTCTCACTTGCCAAGCGCGGGCCGCGCGCATATTGTTGACATTTGCTGCCAGCCAATCAGGATGCGACACAGACGTCAGACAAGCAAAGAGACTCGCCTGCCACGCGGGCATGATTACCATTACCATTACCATCTATCAGGGATGGCAACTGAATTAAGAATCAATGCCAGAAACCTGCAACAGGATTTCAGATCATGTTTTGATGCAGACTGGTCATGATGCCTCTGAAGTTCACCAAAGCAGACCTGACTTAAGGTGACTACACTTCCAAAGTTCCCAGTGATGACTGAACCTCTCGCTTCTTGTGTTCCCCGAGAAACTCGGTCAGCTGTGGAATTGATCAAAAAGGTCAGGTTAAGCAGAAAAAGGCCTGCTTAGCTCGCGGGGGCCGCGTGGGTGTTGTTGTTGTTGACAAGCAGAGAGACTTTGGAGAAATGAAGTCAGGTGTCTGAATCCCGTCTAAGCATCAGTCAAGTCACCATTTTCTTCTCCACAATATATATTGTTTCCAATTAATCCCTATATGATTACAAACTATTCCTATCAGGCTTATATTGATACCAGATTATTATATTGATGCTTGAAATAAAACACAAAATCAATGCAATGTAACAAAGAATATTTATTTATCAGGTTGCCATGCCACACTCAAAAACACTCTCAGAAATAAAAAATGAATACTAATCACAAGCTATGAATAATAATAAAAAAAAGTTCATTTATTTTGCTACCGTTGTTTCTCCTTTTCATAAAAAGGAGAGGCCTGGAACTCCCTCCAGCTCATCTCTCTTTCCATCCCGTTCTCTCTATAGATAGAGAAGACTTTGGCAGGGCAGTAGATGTACTTCCCTGCTTGCCCTGGAAAGCCAGTGTGGATGTGGGGGCTGTTCGGACCCTGCTTTAGCTGCATCCTGCAGAACCGGCACTTTCGGACAGGGGGTGGAGGAGATTCCTCCCTCTTCCTCTTCTTCTGCTGTTTTTCCCTCCACCCTCTTTCTTGTATCATCGAGCTCTCGCTGGTAGAAGTCTGTTTGACTGAACTCTTGAAATGGCATCTTGGGGTTTGTCAGACCTTCTGCACCATATTTTTGGAAAACTTTTGTGGGGCAATAAAAGTATCTGACAGGGCCCCGCTGATAAAAGTCATGTATTGATGTCACATCCCCTTGATATTTTGATTTTGGTTGACAACAGCACAGACATGTTTTTGTTTGAGTTTTTTTGACACAGGAGGTGGTTGCTCCTGCTCCAATAGGGTATGAGCAGGTGGTGGTGGTGGTGATGGTGGAATGACCATAGCTGCAGGCAGTGTCACGACAGGCACAGCAGAGGTAGTGCTTAGCAACTGCCAAAGCTGCTGTGTATGTTGCAGCTTCTCTGGGCTGGTATTTAGTGAAGATGATGTATTGAGAAATTTACTGTTGTGTTTTATGTATTTGGAAATATGCAATTTTGATGTTGGATGCAGCATGCTGTTGGGGTCTTTGCTGGACTTGTGGACAAGAGTGCCATACTCCCGAACCACAAGCTTGATCATGTCCTCGTGCCCGCGGTGTTTATTAAGGAGCTCGTCAATTGCCGACTTCTTTGGAGACGGCCAGCGCTTGTGGTCCAACACAAATACTCTCCCTCCAGTCTCCACTGGTCCAGTGCGGGCAGCAGTCGAAGAACATTGGATGGGCAATCTTCTTGTGGGCTCTAGGCAAAGAAAACCATGAGATACACATTTGTTATTTGGTTCAAACAAGATGCAACACTATTAGAACAAGGGGACACATGATTAGATAAGTTTTTACCTGGCTGTGGCTGAAGCTCAGTAACAGAAGCTTTATTGTCCAACTCAGATGCTGGGATAGGGGCCACACGACTAGACGTAGTCGCAGTAGCAGTTTGAAGAGGGTGAACAGAGTGGGGAACAAAGTTGAAAAGCCTGGTGGGAGGTGTGGAGGAAGGCTGCACTGGTTCTGCTCCCTGACCAGCTCCTTGATCAGACAGGATGCCTGGAGAAGGAGCACTTGTGGCGCGGCCGGGGTCCTTCTTGGTTTTATGTTTGTCCCAGTCTAAAGGGACCGAACAACACTCTGGCTCCCTGTACTCCAGGCCAAACCTGGACAAACTTTTCTTCGCCACAGACCCGTCTGGAAACAGCATTCAGGGAGCACATCAGTGCAGGGTCGAAAACAGGCGGGAGACAAACGCCTGGCAGTTTCAGGTCCAGCAGACGCTGATAGTTCCAGCGACACACTCCTGTCATGGCCTGGGCCTGGAACAGCTCTGGGGAGACCTGCGTGCCGGTCACCCATTTGGCCTGGTGAAAGTGGTAGCCCTCCTGCTGCGACGTGCCTCTGATGGGGATCCAGACGGGGACTGCTGCACGCTCACCTGGCACGTGGTTTAACTGTATCGTTCCTCCACGGCGGTACAGTATGCCCCCTTCCACCTCAGGATCACTGAGGCAACCGCGCAGAATGTGGACACGTTGGATCCTCCATCTCTTTAGCATGGAGGGCTTATATAGAGGGATGCCATTCGGATCTGTGGTCAGGTGAAAGTGTCAGGTTCAATCTCCTGTGACACTTGTAAAAACACTTAAATACAGAAATACAGAAGAGACAGACAACAATATTCAAAGTTACTCGCAGCGAGGAGAGTGAAACCACATACCCAGTGACATGCCGCTCCACTCTGAGTATGCAGTTCACACTCCTCTCTTTTTATTCTCTTTCGAGGGTCCCTACTACATGGTCGTGCAACTCTAAGGGGGGGTGGAGAAGGCAGTTGCACGAGCTGTATTTGTTTGTCTATGTGTGTGTGTGTATGTGAGAGCAATTACTTTTAATGTTTTATGAGTTATTTATCTTGACACATTCTTGCAGGATTAACATGAGCATCTGCAGAGTCGCTGTTGGTGTATCCAGGCACCTCCAGGACCTGGGGGTTCCTGGGGGTCTCTGATCAGGGTCACGGGAACATTCCTTCTTCAGCACATTCAAACACTTTCTATTGTCTAAGCAAATGGATATAAGTGTGATAACTAACAAAATAATACTTGTATCTACATTTTATTCTAACAGAAAGTGCTTCAACACCCCTTCCACTCTCTGAATAAGCGTCCCGGGCGGAGGAATCTTTATCCTGCAGTGCTCACGAATATGCTGCTTGGTGGGATTTGCAGGCTGGATGCCACAGAAGACGTATGCATCCTGGAGCCTCTGCAGGTCTTCCTGGTCCACCACAGAGAAGGCAGCCGACAGGAACTGTGCAAAGGTACTGTATAGCGAGTGATGTTCTGAGGCACACTCACGAAGAAGCCGTTGCATACAGTGGAACAAGTCCAGCTTGATGACTATACTGTTGTTGTAGAAGGTTCTTGATGCACATGTATTCAACAGTTGTCAACCAATCACAGGGCACATAGAGACAACCATTCATACTCACTTTCATTTGACCCCCACCCCACACACACTCCATATTGTCTGTGGCCATGAATGTGACTGTGAATGGTTGTCTATATGTGCCCTGTGTGTTGCTGGTGACCAGGATGTAGTCCACCTCTCGCCTGAATATAGCTGGGGTAGACTCCAGCATGCCCGCGACCCTTGTGAGGATAGGCAGTACGTAAGATGTATGGATATGTTCATTCATTTTCTACTGCTGCTGCTGGAGTCTATCCCAGTTGTACATCCTGGTTGTCAGCCAATCACAGGGCACATATAGACAACCATTCACACTCAGTTTCATGCCTATGGACAATATGGCATCGCCAATGGGGGGGGGGGGGGGGGGGGGGGGGGGCACGGAGAAAACACACGCACACACGGGGTAACCAGAGAGCATGGAAAAGAGCATTTAGAAGCTTAAGTACATGGTGTGTGAACTGACATTGATTTCATCTCTTTTCTTTTAGATGCCACGGAAGAAAGGTTTCCGTATGCGACACACACCCAGGGCTGCCCAAGCTGTTGACTGTGCAGTTGCAACAAAAGGTAGGGAAGAAGTGAAGAGCTTGCAACCAAAAGGCGCTAAATCCAATTTTCACTAAGTTGCATGTTTTTCATGAGTTTAATAGACCTCTGTCATGTGTATCCAAATCACATATTTTGGTCTTGAAATCATTTTAAAAAATATGAAAAAAAGTGATGTTCTAGTGAGAAGGGTTTGCTTTACCCTACTGGTTGTTGCAATCGTAATCCTGCTCAAGGTTCAACGTGAAATTGTGACATACAAAACAGGAACTCCCCGTCGGGAAATCAAACAACAATCCGCGTGACAAAATTGTTAAACTGTTATTACTTTATTACTTTTGTTTATTCTTAGATTGTTTATTTTTTTTACTGTTGAACTAGTTCTGTCCCCTTTGCTGCTGTGCAATGTAAATTTCTACACTGAGGGACGAATAAAGGTATATTTGTCACGCTGCGCTGTGACATGTGCTTATACCTCGTGTTGCTGTTTGGGGGCACGTCTGGGTTTTGGTGTCATTTGTACCCTTACTGCTCTCCTTGTGCATTTACAGACGCGGACTACTTATTGTTTCGTGAGGTAATTTGTGTTGTGCCTGCTGGCACTAAGTCACAGAGCCCCCTCTTTGTGCTCCCTCGCTTTCAGTTTCTTGTGCCTCACTCACTGGACAATTAAAAGACTTTAAGACCTTACCTGAGCCTGCTGTGTCCTGCATCTGGGGATCAAACCGCCGCGCCACGCACCCTTGCCCTGACAATATTGTTGGAATTTGACCACCTGTTCTTAGGTCAGTGATTCCTGTGGGTGTTGTGTTGGAGGCAAGAGATGACAACAAACTTGTCAGTTATATGGTTTACTCTCAGACCAGTCAGATTACATGGAGCTCCGGGCTCATAAGTCTTTCCCTAACACCTGCAGAGACGTAGGCTTTACTTACAGGTCGGAACAAATGAGTACAGCTAACTGTCCCTGCCCGGCTTTTATTATGCTAAGAAATGTCGGTAGATCTCTGGCGTATCACAGGTGGCCCCCCTCCTTTCCTCGGCCGACGTCTTCTCACCAACGCAGGGCGGGCGGGGTGGAGCGGTGGAGCCAGCCGTTATCGACAGGCCGTGGCTGCTGACGTCATGCTCTCTCGTTATCTGTTGTTAGTCAAAATTGTGGATGTGTAGTAGAGCTCCGGAACTGTATGTGCCTGAAAGCGATTATGTGTCCTGTGATTTGCCCAAGGCTACTTGGTTGTACTTGATTAAATGTAGTGCATGAGTGAGACACAAGAAATAGGAGACAAACATACATGAGACACAAACAATAGGAGACCAACATACATGAAATCCTTCAATCCCCCTCATGGCCTCAACAGAGGCCACAAGGTGAAATACCGGATCAGAGTTAGGGAAGAAGCACCTGGTCACCCTGTGGGGGCGGTGGATGCAGGCGGGCCAACTGGTATTGACCTCGCCCATCGGCCGCCATCACCCTGGACAGGATGAGCTGGAAAAGGCACTTGGAACATGGGAGACAACAACAAACGAAAAGACCAGCCAGAACAAGAAACACTAAAACTGCAATAATAATGCCGGAGGCCAACTCTTTCCACTTACCAAAGTAGCTCATCAACGAGTCCCACGGGCTGGTGTCCACACCGACATGTGATTTCATGTGATTTTATTCAAAGCTGTGAGACCTTCAATTGCACAAGGCAAACGACCACCCGGTGCTGTATTGTTTGGGATGAAAGTGCAACATTCCGTACCAATCATTGCACACACACCATGTTTTTCTGCTAATAACATATCGAGAGCGATACGATTTTGAAAGGACATCAAAGACGTGGCCCGCAACTGTTCACTTACCGCCTTGAAGCCTTCTTCGGTCTGATTGGAGAGGCGCTGTAGATTGTAATGCACATAATTGATGCAATCAACATTTTTATTAACGGTGATCCAAGGGATAATTGACTCAAAACCTGCTGCAATCTGATTGACTAGTTTATATTCGTCTGGAACTCTCTCTTGTAATGTTTCGAAGCACTGGTGGACACCATTCCGTCTGGGACCGCCGTGGCAGTTATTCGGCCTCCGACCACACCTACAGACGAAAAAGAACACAGAGTGAGATAAAGAAGTATAGCTAATGACAAAAATGTCAAAACAAAACCAGGAAGCTTATCCTAAGTGGCATGTAATATAGTTTGCCGCTTGCATGTATGTTGTGCAGTATCAGTGTAATCAGGTGCTGAACTATCAGTGTGTGTGTGTGTGTGTGTGTGTTAGTTAATCCAGAAATCGCCTCAGTTGTTGGTTGGGGAGGAGGAGCCCCCAGGGCTCGGGATATCGCCAAGGGCAGCGACATCTTCACCACCTCCCCCCTCACGGGCTGCATCCAATGCAGACCGAGGCGACCTAAGAGATGAGACATCCTCCGGGGCAGGGTGGTCTTTTGGATGAGAGTCGCGACCCCCGCGGTGTAACGAGTACACAACGGTTGTCTGCGCAGCCAAAGCAGAGGCCAGCGACTGAACTAGGATCACAAAGGCTTGTGAAGTCTCCGAGTCCCAGTCCAGCCTGGCGTTGGCATGCCTAGAGCCCTTGGCACGTACTAACGCGTGCAAGGGCGCAGTGCGTTCCGCGTAGCAGGGGATGTACTGTCGACTGTAACCACACAGTCCCAGAAAGGACAGCATTTCACCCACCGTGGAAGGCTTGGGATGCAGCAGCTGAGAGAACATGACCCAGAAAGGTGACAGATTTCCTGCAGCATTGTAGCTTTTTGCGTGAGACTTTGAAACCCAATTCGTACAGACACAGCAGCACGGCTTCCGTGGCCTGCAAACAACAATCAGCAGAGTCAGTGGCGAGGAGGAGATCGTCCATCCATCTGGAAGCTGCAAAACTGACAAAACCTGGCGCAAATGATGATTGAGCAAACCAGGGCTGTTCTTGAAACCTTGGGGCATGCGGGTGTACTGTAACCATTGGCCATGATAGGTGAAAGCAAAATACTTTCAACTCACAACAACCTACGTCAAATGGACCGTTGGACCACACCCCCTCCGGGATGGTGTCCAACATGGGTCCGGAGAGTTTGTGATCTGTCAGTGTTTTTAGCTCGTACCTGTCAATCAAGCGATGTTGAACAACGGACACGTCTGTGCATTGGCACACCACACGATACGCCGACTCCGAGGGAGAGTGCTGTACCTGCGGTACCTCAGGGAGCGGCGTACAGTCTTTAGCTGCCAACAACCGTTTCACCATGGGACCCAAGGACCGTTGTTCATGTCCTGGGGCCACAGCCAAAGAGATGTGTGGCGCCGAATCAGGGGTGCCTTTGTACCAGGCCTGTTCCAACTTAACAAAATAGATGCTGGCCGCCACCCTCTCAGGACCTGCGAAAAGACGAGAAATAATTTAACCACCACTCCATACCTTCAATTTCTTCAAATCTTTCCTGATATGTCATATCCTGTTGTGTGTCGTAAAACAATGTGCAATGTAACGGGGTGGTGGGAGGCATATACGTGGCCTTGGACAGGATCCATGGTTTCCACGTCTCATAGACTGACACCACACTGCTCGGTGAAGAAGTCTGAGTCAGATGGCACCAATAAATGTCGGCTGTTGTGGTTGCCGGTAGTTCTTTGAGCAGGTATTGTCCTCCTGTACTTTGGTTGTTGCAGTCCACTGTCGTGCCGTCTGTCAACGTCAGGGTTAAACCAGAGTCTGTGCACAAAATAGTAGCATTAGAAGCAGTCAATATGTCACGACCAATCAAGTTCAAACCAGTTGGCACCGCCGTCCTGGTCTTGGTAGTATTGACCAGCAGGGGAAGGTTGAGAAGCCGCTTGCTGTTGCTGAGGTCGGTGGAATGGGCCGCCCAGCCCATGTGAGCCTCCTTGTGACTGCGTGCCTTGTGGTTGATGAGCCCATGGTTGCTGTTGCTGTTGTTGTGGGAGCGACTGCGGTGATCCTGATGGTGGCCACTGTCAAGTGCACGTGAGGCAATCACGTGCACAGTGGTCAAGAGCTCCGCACACAAAACAGCCAGTGTAGCCCTGAGACGGTCCACCCCTTCTCCCACCTCGGTTAGATATGCCACCACGCCCCTGCCACATTATGTTTTCCTCTTTCTTTTTATCTGAGGTGAATTCTCGTTCTTTAGCCAATTGTAATTTCAACAGTTGTGCTGCTAAATCCTTTTGGTGTTTTATCTTTTTCGTCCTCCTCCTCACGGTGCCTGCGCATGTGGTGTAACAAGATTGCTTTGTATGATTTTTCTGTTTCGACTGACAGATTAGGAACATCTTTTAATTTATTAGCCACTGACGAGGGCATTCCAGCTAGCACTGCCGCTCAAAACAGTGTGGTCACAGACAGCGGACGTCTCCCCAGGCCAAACTGAGGCCAGCTGTGAGGCGCAATACCTCGTTGATCCATGGGTCTGCTCCACGGGCTAGTGGAGGCAACTTATGACACATGCCGTCAATGTCTGTTATGGTAAAAGGGTGTGTATACCGTGTGCTGGCCCGCCACGTCAACTTTTAAAGGCATAACTGTTTTAGATCGAGCCCCTGTGTCGTCTCGTCTCACAGGGGCTGGTGAAGACGGCGTTAGGGATATGTCATCTTCCGATTGGGTATCCCGTTCCGCCGTAGGTGTCGCCGGCTGGCGCCTGCCGTAATCTGTCTCAGCAGTGTGTCGGCGCCTGGTACAGCCTTCTGGCAACACATTAGACATGTCAATTTGTTTTAAAATCTTAGATACGCTTTTACTGTGTCTGGCCGAATCTATAAGGGACATGTTTTGCGCCGCACCCGTGCAGGAAGTCGCACCGCCAGTCTCCACTGACGGGTCGCCAACCTGTGGCACGGGGTCGCCTATGTCTGTTGGGGGGTGGCGCCTTGCTTGTTGTAGGGTCGGAACGTGTCTATTTAACTCCTCCCCATCAATGTCAACTTCTAGGATAAGGATAGACTCCACTGGGAGGGTTTGGATCGGGCGGGGGTGCCGATGGCGTGACCACTAGGGCCCTTCTCGCCTTCGACTGTTTTTCCCGCGTCATGTACGGGGCGGCCAAAGCCAAGCTTGCCATCCCCATCGAATGAATCATTCGCCTGGAATCTTCTAATTTTTTCAGCGTCTTCTTAAGTTCTGACTTCTGCCAGAATGACGCCTGCTCAATTTTCTCCTCCACCTGTCTCATTTATTTCATAATCTTTTCCTCCCGTCTGAACTTACTCTGAACCTTCACAATATTATCCCTACTCTGTCCATCACACACTTCCCATGTCTTACGTACCATCTGTCTATCTTTATTCTTATCCTGACTTACCAAGCCACTCATAACCTGACCTTACGCAAAACCAAACAACTCACTTTGTGACACCCTCGGGGGACCCCCACACATTTCCTACTCCTCACATTCTCGGCCCAACTCACCTTCCATTCTATTCCCACAACAATTAAAAGAAAAAACAAATACAAAACTGATAGTTGCAAGGATGTTGAGCAATAAAGAAAGTTGTCAAATAGACCCTGTCTATTTAAGCATCCACGTGAAGCGTTCCCCTCACCGCCTGCTGGTGTACTGCCCTTCACAGGACCCGGAATGGAGCGTTACATTTACGGCCCTCCACCCAGTAAAATTAGCGCAATAGACCCTGTCTATTGTTAAGCATCCAAGTGAAGCGTTTCCCTCACCGCGCTCGGTGTACTGCCCTTCACTGGACCCGAATGGAGCGTTACATTTATGGCACCACGTTGGGTGCCAATTGTTGGAATTTGACCACCTGTTCTTAGGTCAGTGATTCCTGTGGGTGGCGTGTTGGAGGCAAGAGATGACAACAAACTTGTCAGTTATATGGTTTACTCTCAGACCAGTCAGATTACACGGAGCTCCGGGCTCATAAGTCTTCCCCTAACACCTGCAGAGACCTAGGCTTTACTTACAGGTCAGAACAAATGAGGACAGCTAACTGTCCCTGCCCGGCTTTTATTATGCTAAAAAATGTCGGTAGATCTCTGGCGTATCACAGGTGGCCCCCCCTCCTTTCCTCGGCCGACGTCTTCTCACCAACGCAGGGCGGGCGGGGTGGAGCGGTGGAGCCAGCCGTTATCGACAGGCTATGGCTGCCGACGTCATGCTCCCCCGTTATCTGTTGTTAGTCAAAATTGTGGATGTGTAGTAGAGCTCCGGAACTGTATGTGCCTGAAAGTGATTATGTGTCCTGTGATTTGCCCAGGGCTACTTGGTTGTACTTGATTAAATGTAGTGCATAGTTATATGAGTGAGACACAAGAAATAGGAGACACACATACATGAGACACAAAGAATAGGAGACAAACATATATGAGACACAAAGAATAGGAGACAAACATATATGAAATCCTTCACTAGTTCTGGCGACATTCCACCCCCTTGACGACATATTTTATCAGAAGCGACGAGCGACTTTCTGGAGTTTTTTATTATAGTGAATTGCCCGTATTGTTGTGCATGTTGTCTTCTCATGAAGCAGCGGCGGGTGCCGCCATGATGTGGCGCTATGACATATATTCACCAGCAGAGGTATTATTCACAGTTCAATTGAGATAATTTAAAAGGTTCTCCAGAGCCAGCGTGTGATGGGAGAACTGAGAAGCGCTGGCCCAGATAAAAGATTTTATTTGGATGAAATGATAGAAAATTCAAAATAAGAAAAAAAGTTTATTTGTAGTTCTAAACGTAGTTAAGGTGTTTTTTCACCTCTACTATAAGATTGTTTTTTTCCTGCAACATTTCACGACATCATATGCGAACGATATGCAAATTAGAACATTCTATATATTCTAGAACATTGTAGGACAGGCAAAACACGGGGACAAACACGGAGCTGGAGCACGGACCTGAAACATATTTGAAAAGTGTAAAAGGTTTGCCAGAGTTCTCTGTGGCGTCACGCCGGCTGCTCTGAGCGTGTGCCCCAATACAGTGCACCTTGCTGGGCCACAGCAGGGGGCTCCTCCCCCTCCATGCTCTGCTCTTCCTGCTAGTAGTCATGTCGGGATATTTCAATAGGACTGACTGTAGAATTATGTGAATGAAAGGAGCTTGTGAGGGAAAATAGACGTGAAGTTGTGAAGGTGGTATATTATATTGAGCGCAGCCATTACTGATGTAACGGGTGGATCCTGTTAACGTTGCATATCTGCCTGATTTGGTCTGTTTCTGCAGAAGAAGAATTTGAAAAAATCCATCAGGCTCGGTGAAGTCCCATCATCATCATCTTCATGGCAGCAGAGGATGAGGACTGCCTTCTGATCCTTCATGTTTCAATAGAACCCTCAAATGGTCCATCCTCTGGCTGCTTATAGGACGCCGTACTCGCGGAGGGACTTGAACAGCACCGTGTCCCTAATGTCGTTGAACACCTTGCGGATGTTGTTGGTGTCGGTGGCGCAGGTGAAGTGCTGGTAGACCATCTTCTTCTCCTCCCTCTTGTCCACGTTGTTGGCCTGCAGCTCGTACATCTTGCAGATGTACTTTTTGGCATCCTCCGCGTTTTGACTCCTACCTGGAATTGGGTCGGGTGTTGGGACAGGACAAGACAAAATGCATGTTGGTCAGGCGGCTAAGACAGGTGACATTTCTCGACCGCTAATACTAATATGCCTCCTTCTTTCTGAAAACGAATTGATGAATCACTGTTTCACCTTTGACTGTGGACTTTTATTCATGTCCAAACGTTGATAGCCAAGTTATATGTAGCATTCTGGCCACAAGGTGTCAGTAATGCCACATGACATTAGACAAGATGACCTTCACAATGCATGTCCGACACAACGCGCCTCACCTCCCATTCTGTGTGGAAGTGGTAAGGCTTTTGCTTCCTACTTTGTCCTTCCTCCTCACTCCGTTAGAAACCCTTTCTTAGTAAATAGGAGAGGCTAGCTAGTTAGCTTGCTAACTCTCTATATGTACAGTAGATATATGAATAATCACATGCTGTCACTGTGCATTGTTCAGCAATTAGATGCAAAGGAGTCTTTTAATATTTATTAATATTTATTGTTTTATTAAAATTCATTTTTGCAGTTTGGGTAATAGAGGTGTAAAGGTGATTATAGGGGTGTTATTTCATGTCCAGAGGGCTCTAATACTATTAATAAACCTATTTAGAAGGTGCTAAACAGCTTTTCTACGTCCTATTTTCTCTTATTATGCCCACTAATTGGATAATAGAGGTGTAAAGGTGACTCTAGGGGTGTTATTTCATGTCTAGAGGGCTCTAATAATGTTGAAAAAAACTATTTAGAAGATGGTAAACTGCTTTTCTTTTTCTATATTGGGGAATAGTGGTGTAAAGATGACTGTAGGGGTGTTATTTCATGTCTAGTGGGCTGTAGCAATATTAAAAAACACATTTAGAAGGTCATAAACAGGTTTTCTATGTCTTACTTTCTCTTATCGTGTCTACTATATTGGATAATAGAGGTGTAAAGGTGATTGTAGGGGTGTTATTTCATGTCTAGGGGGTTCTAATAATATTAAAAAACACATTTAGGAGGTCATAAACAGGTTGTCATTGTGTTACTTTCTCTTATTATGTTAACTATATTGGGTAATATGAGTTTAAAAGTGACCTCAGCTCAGTGAGCAGCACCACTTTTACCTGTGAAACCTGGGAAGTACTTCTTCAGGTCAGACGTTTGGATTTTGTCTTCCAGGATGTCGGTCTTGTTGAGGAAGAGTATGATTGAGGTGCTGTGGAACCATGGCGAGTGGATGGTGGTGTAGAACAACGCCAAGCTCTCTTCCATGCGGTTCTGAGAGACACACAGATGAACAAGTCAACTTCCAGGATGTGTTGAAGTAGATTTCTTTCATTCAGGCTGCTGAGGAAGTATGTAGGCTTGGAGAGGGCCTGCTGGCTATAGTTGAGGAGTGACACCTGCTGGCAGACAGGTGAAGGGACACTAGGACGGACAACGATGAGGAGGGACCATTGTCCCAACATGTCTTCCAGGTTGTCTGTTAGTGACTCCATTCTTCCTTGAATGGAGTCATAGAGTGTCCTATAGTCATAGTCATAGAGTGCTTTTAGGTTTGAATCATCCGTCTTGTTGCTGCCACCCCATAATTGGACACTCATGGAGATGTTTGTGTGCATTCAGGGAGGGGGTGCTCATTGCTTGTCACCCTGCAAGTTCCAAAGATCGACCTCTTACTACCAAAATAGACAATATACACAGTATATTGAGTATATTTATAATAATATAGTATTTATGTATATTGTACATGTATATCAGGGGTGCACGCAATTTTCAAGCATGCAAGTTCCAAGTCAAAATGACATATCTTCCTACAAAACATACAACACATTTTCCAGTTCACCATGGAATATTAGTTTCATAAACTAAAGTTTAAAAATAGTGGCGTGCAGGATGCCAAGCAAGGCCAAGTCAACACATCACTCTGTTATAGATGGAGACATATCCTACCACTCACTCACTTCATCCATCATCAGAAAAGTCAAGATGGAAGTTGCATTTCCATGTGTAGTTTGAGACGCCAATCCACCAATAACAAATCAGGATGTTAGATGACCCTTATGAACAAAGAGGAGAGGCCGCACCTCGCCCAGAAGTGGGATTCCGGGGCCTCACCATGAAGTCATGCTTCTTCACCCCGTAGACCTACCACTTGGGGGGCAAGCATTAAGGCCCGGTGCATTGTGTTGTGGGAGGCAGTCGAGGGCGGGCGCCTGGACGACCTGGTCTTCGGGGGCCAAGTCTGGTTCTTGGGACATGGTATGTGGGGAAGGAGCCCAAACATGAGACATTCCGACCAGACATAGTCAGGCTCACCTCAACCCACTGTTTGGGTTCTGGAACCAAACGCTTCGAGAGCTGGACCTTCTCCTACTCTGGAGTTGCTGCAGGGGAGTGGCGGCGAGCGGGTGTGGACTTAGTAATGGCCCCCTGGCTCGGTGCCTCTGTGTTGTGGGTCATCCCCAGTGAACTTTTCAAACTTTATTTGAAGTTTTATAGGGTACTCTAAACTGCCTTTGGCAGTTTGACTCAGTCATTCTGCTGGGAGACTTCAACGTCCATGTGGGCAATTACCTGGAGTGGCGTGATCGGGAGGAACGGCCTCCCCAATCTGAACCCATGCAGTGCAATGTTATTGGACCTCTATAAGATAGGGAGACGCGGGTGAAGAGGGGGCTGATCTGTCAAGTGATCACCATTCGATGATGAGTTGGATTAGATGGCAGACCTGAGAGACCCAAACATGTCGTGAGGGTGTGCTGGAAACATCTGGCAGAGTGTCCTGCTCGTCGAGTCTTCAACTCTTCACCTTCACCTGCATCCTGGGGAGGACGAGTATATTGAGTCCCATTTGGCCGTATTAGATGCCTTCATGGCTGAGGCAGCTGATCGGAGCTGTGGCTGCAAGGTGGTCGGTGGCAGTCGTGGTGGCAAGCCCCGGGTGGACACCAAAGGTCAGGGCTTCCGTCAAGCTGAAGAAGGAGTCCAACTGAGCATAGATGGCTTGTGGGAAGAAGCTGACAGGTACTGGCAGGCCAAGCGGCATGTAGCTTCTGCGGTAGTCAAGGCAAAAACTCAGGCGTGGGAGGAGTTCAGTGGCCATGGGGCACAACTTTCAGTCAGCCTCAAATAGGTTCTGGCAAACCATCCAACGCCTCAGAAAGGGGAAGCAGTGCCCGGACCACACTGTTTGCAGTGGGACCTTGTACGTTGGAGCAGGAGGCCCACATTGCCAGCAGTAAGTCCAGCCTGATCCGGTGAACGTTGGCCTCCGCCAAGGCTGGCCTTGTCGCCAAGGCGTCGAGGGAGTCCAGTTTGGGGGGCTTAGCTTAGGGTCTCATCTCTGCTATTTTCAGGCAAAGTGGTCCTGATGGCCTCTTCGGGCTGCATTCAGTGTTTATTGGGACGATTTCCATCTGAGTGTAAAGCTTCTGGGATGAGGATTCACAACCTCCAAATCAGAGGCCATGGTTCCCAGTAGGAAAGGATGGATTGCCCACTCTGAGTTGGGAATGAGGTTCTGCCCCAGGTGGATGAGTTCAAGTATCTCGGGGTCTTGTTCATGAGTGACGGATGATTGGAGCGTGAGGTCGACAGGCGGATTGGCGCAGCATCTGCAGTAATGTGGTCGCAAGGCAAAGCTTGCCAGATGGCAAAGCTCTCAATTTACCGATGGATCTATGTTCCCACCCTCTCCTACAGTCAGAGGAGCCAGGTGAGGGGGCTAGGACATCTAGTCCGGATGCCTCCCGGACGCCTCCCGGACGCCTCCCGGACGCCTCCCTGGTGAGGTGTTCTGAGCATGCCCGGTCGCCCAGTTGGAGTTTGTTACGTGTGTTAATTATGTTTATGTGTGTTTGTGTAGTTTGAACAAACTTACAATGACTTGTCGCTCTTCCAGGACTTGGTCGTACTCGCTGAGGGAGGCCAGAAAGATGAGCGAGGTGACATTCTCAAAACAGTGGATCCATTTTCGACGCTCTGACTTCTGGCCGCCAACGTCAACAATCCTGAGCAGAAGAAGGGAGGAGCAGAGAGGGAAAACGTTTCAAGCCAGGCCTCATTTCCATTCCACCTGTAAGCTAGCTGAAATAGGAACCTTTCCTCTGCCATCCCTCATCCTTAATCCTACCCTTTGTTACAACAATTATGTTTCTCCCCTTCTTGAGCAAAGTGAATGAAAACAGCACACACAGTTTAGAAATACACAGTGCACTTGAACGCCTCATCCGACCAGGGCTCACAGAAACAGAGTTGTTCATCGTTCCGTGTGTTCTACCATCATACCCCCGCCCCAGCCTTGTTTGTTGGCCGTACAAAAAACCAGAGACCGGATGGAAACTAAGAATTGTTTGAATCAGCTGTACGGTGGACGAGTGTTTAGCATGTTGGCCACACAATCAGCTTTTCTCCGGGTACTCCGCTTTCCTCCCCCATTCTTCATCGTCCATACGTATGAATGTGAGTGGCAATAGTTTTTTGTCCATATGTGCCCTGTGATTGGCTGGCCACCAGTCCAGGGTGTACCCCACCCACAGACAGTTGGGATAGGCTCCTGCATACCTGTGACCCTGGTGAGGATACACACCATATGCTCCATCAGTCAGGATGAACTTTACATGGCTGTACCAGGCCAGCCAGGCTGCTTTTCCAGGTTCTTAAGTCCGCTCTAATTCTTCACCTTTGGGCTATTTTGACACCTAGAAACTGTGAGAACTTTCATCATATGCCTCCTCTAAAGCATCTGCAGCATACTCGAGTGTCACTATGCACACCGTGAGGATGTGTGACATGGAATTAGCCCAGGGCGGCTTAGCTTCGTGTGGAGCCAAGAGAAACACTATCCTGCATGAGTCCGACAGGTGAACAGTGCACAAACACAAAGGCAGCCATACGTGGGCTGATGTTAGCCACCTGAGTGTGATCCTGTTGATGGTGAAGGAGTAGTCGTGGATGCCCGTGGTGGGGAATCGGACCCTCAGCACATCCTGTTCTGTGGGGAGGTAGTCTGGCGCGGCGATGCGCTCCAGATCGTTCATGTAGCTGAAAGGCAGAGAGGACCATGTCAGAAAGTGTCTCGCTAGCTGACTGCAGCGACAACATCGCCATATGTGCAAAGCAAACATACGAGACAGAAGATAGGTGATGAATTAGCAGTGATTAAAAATGATAAAAGCCCAGGAAGGGAGCGTGTCCACAGCAGGCTTTATGGCTGTAAAGCTGTTTGCCTTGGTCACTTATCAGGCACAGACTTTGATGACTGAGCTGCTCTGCAAACAGGAAGCACAGCAGCGTCTGAAGGCTGCAGCTAAGCTTTTATCGAACATCCACGTCAAAGTGAGCCATCAGCAGGTGGATGAATGCTGGGAATTACTCCATACGGTCTGAAAGGAACAAGCCCCCGCCCCAGTGGCTGGATTCCGAAGTCTGCAGGAGTCACCTTTCATTACGCCAGGAAATGAAACAGGACAGGTTTAGCTGAGACAAGCTCCTTTTGAATTCACCTTCATGACTAAAATGATGAGGACATTCTATAAGACAGAATACTGTGTTCTATATAGGGCGATATCAACTTGATATACACCAAAAGAAAGGTTAGACTCTCATCTTTCATCTGTTTTATCAGTTTGTTTCTACCGATTTCTGTTCTTTAGTCATCAGCAGTAGAACACGGGAAGGTTTCTGGAAAATATCAGTTCCCAACTAAAACGGGGAAAAGCAGATACATTTCAAGCTTTCATTTTGACACAAATGTAGCCATATACAGTAAATTTAGCCCAAATGTCTAAAAAACATCAAAAACACAATGAAAACCTTCTTTTACATGAAGATAACCATCCATTCATCTATTTTCTAGACCGCTTATCCTCACTAGGGTGGGGGTATCCTGGAGCCTATCCCAGCTGTCTTTGGGCGAGAGGCGGGGTACACCCTGGACTGGTTGAAAAGAACCATTTATTTACTAACATGAAACCATCTACTAGGCCTGTCACCATAACACGTTTTGCTGGTCAATAATTGTGCTATTATTTTTAGCCACTAGATGGTACTCAACTGAAGCATACTACGTACATGAGCTAGGAGTCGCGGGGCTAACACAACTGCAATGTCCAAACTGTTCAATGAACTACACACAGCAACGCAATAGGTGGAGAAAACAGACAGACACTACCAACGTATGATGCAGAACATCAACCAACTACTTTGTGTACGTATGTGAGCGCTTACCACATGCTTTCTACTAAAAATAGCAAAAAAAAACTTTGTTCTTGAACTAACTATACTAGCATGGTGTGATTTCAGATGAAAAACTTGTACTCACTACTCCGTGGAGTCCAAGAGTTGGAACTCGCAGCGCCGGCTGTAGCAGACCCGTATACCCGAGTCGGCCCAGAGACGGCGTATGGCGTCCACGTAGCCTCGCTCCATCTGTGTGATCTGCACCGTGTTGACATCCTGGAGCCAGGTAGCGTAGATCTGGAGGATCCAAGGTGATTGATTCTGCTTCTAATGGACTTTGTTGCTGACTCAGCAAATTTGGAGGCCAGCCCAGGCTATTTGTGTGTGGACATGTTTGTGTTGGCGTACCTCGTTCTCCGGGTTGGAGTAGGGAATCCGGAGCGTGCTCATGGCTCCGGTCATGGCCTTCATGGCTGTAAAGATGTTCTGGAAGATGCATTTGGCAAAGCCTTTCCTGTCCTCCTCCGAGAAGCCTCGTCCGTGGATGATCCTCATCTGGCGGATGAATGTGGTTTTTCCGCTCTCCCCAGTTCCTGTGGGAGAGCGTGACAATTTCTACTTCCTGGCCCAAACTGTCAATCAAGCCCAAATTAGTTTTCACATTCGCTTCCAGGTTTTGAACTTGCAGGATTAGCTTTGTGCTGAATCATGTTGTTCACAGTGGAGATTATTATTCATAACCGGCAGGAGGAGCGCTCATTTCTGAGCCCACGGACCGGTTTGTGTTGGGGTGGGGGGCATCAGAAGAGAATTTTATTTAACGATGGTATCCCAGGGCTGCACGGCGCACGAGTGGTTAGCGTGCAGACCTAACAGCTTGGAGACCCGAGTTCAATCCCACCCTCGGCCATCTCTGTGTGGAGTTTGGAGTCTATATGTGCCCTGGGATTGGCTGGCCACCAGTCCAGGGTGTACCGCACCTCTAGCCCAAAGACAGCTGGGATAGGCTCCAGCACCCCTTGCGTCCCTCGTGAGGATAAGCGGTAGAAAATGAATGAATGGTATATATGGTAATGGCTAATGAAACTGATAACTTTGAGGATTATCTTGGGTTGTTGGAATGGTTATTGTGATGAATGATACCACTCCTGTGGCAAATAGTAAATGGTCTTCCACTTGTATGGCACTTTTCCACCTCCAATTGGGGGTTCAGTATCTTGTTCATTCACATTACACGAGAGCGTGAATGTTGGAATGCAGTGTTAAGTGACATGCTCGAGGTGTGTCGCTTCCAAGCAAGCACATGACTACGTAGTGTAGTGGCGTCAACCTCATTTCACACCGTCCAACCAGTGACACCCTTGCTGCCTTGTAACCAGTCCCAGTCCGCTGCAGTGGCGTCCAGCGAGGATGTCTCTAGATGTGATTACAGCTCCATCTAGTGGCACATACACATGATTACCATATTCTTGTTCTATTCCATTTTCTTTTGTCGTGAGGGCAGGAGCCTCAGTAGGCAAGTCCAGACTTCCCGGTCCCCAAGGCATAATCTCTACAGCCTATCCAGGGGCGTTCTCCCGGCTGGGCTCCGGCAACACCTCACCAGGGAGGAGTCCAGGAGGCATCCGGATTAGATGCCCCAGCTCCTTTCGGCTCAGCTCTGTCTTCACCACGATAGTCCGGTACAGGACCACATCTGCAGACTAGGGACGAACCGGATACTCCTTTATGGATGATGCATTTTTGCCGGATACAAGTATGAAAGGAGTACATTCGGTCATTATCCGTATTTGTGTTTAAAGAAAAGGCTGAGTAAGTATTCACTCTTCACGCTCTGTGATTGGCCAATCACTCACCCACAGCGACTGCCTCTCTCTAGACGGCTGCAGCGGACCTCAGCGGTGCCTCATTCACGGCTTGGCCATCGTCACAATGCCTCCACTTCATTAGCTTTTCTTCAGCTCGCCTCTATTGGGCTTGTATCTAAAGTTAATTGGTAAACTTGTTCTGTAGCGTGCACGGTGCACAGCGCTGTGCAGACACTCAACAACTCCATTTAGTCTTATTCCATGAAGTCATCATAAAACAGGCGTGCTACCTGCAATATAAGATTTAATAATAACATTTTCAGTTAGCAGTATCCGGACAGTGGCAACAGTAACCTGCATTGACTGGCAGACATTAGGTACACTTGCACAGCATCACAAGAGCGGCATCAAGTATTCTGCATGTATGGCCTTATTTTAGCACCCCTGTCAAGACGTGGCAGTATGCACCTTGCAATCAAGACAGCGGGCACGATAGTGCATTAGTCACTGACAGTGGTTTGGCTGAATCAGTTGGATAACTGCTTGTTGTAGCCAACGCGGTGCTTTAAAAATACAGCCCTTGGACTTACATACACAGCCAAGAATTATTCATTCATTCCTTTTCTACCGCTTATCCTCACGAGGGTCGCGGAGGTGCTGGAGCCTATCCCAGCTGTCTTCGGGCTAGAGGTGGGGTACACCCTGGACTGGTGGCCAGCCAATCCCAGGGCACATATAGACTCCAAACTCCACACAGAGATGGCCGAGGGTGGGATTGAACTCGGGTCTCCAAGCTGTTAGGTCTGCACGCTAACAACTCGTGCGCCGTGCAGCCCTGGGATACCATCGTTAAATAAAATTCTCTTGTGGTCGCAGGGCACATATAGACAAACAACCATTCACACTCACATTCACACCTATGGACAATTTGGAGAGGCCAATTAACCTAGAATGTGTAATGGAATGTGGGAGGAAACCGGAGTACCCGGAGAAAACCCACGCATGCACGGGGAGAACATGCAAACGCCACACAGAGATGGCTGAGGCTGGAATTGAACTCAGGTCTCCTAGCTGTGAGGTCTGCATGCTAACTACTCGACCACTGTGCAGCCCTGACAGATTATTATTATGTTTATTGCCATGTTTATCACCAATTTCACAGAGCTTATTAAAAATAATCAAAGGATACAGTCTCAAGGATCACTTCCACACATATAGCTGAATAATAAACAATACATATAGCAACTTCTGATCAATCCAAGTCAATGTCCGACTTCATAATAATAAAAATATTCAGATTTAAGGCCCACCCATAATCCATGGCCATGTGCCTCACCCATTACGAGTACGGATACAGGTCATTCAGATGGGTGACCAGATACAGATACACACAGCGGTGTACTCGCCCATCCCTATCTTATATGTTCCTTCTGCTTCTTTAGTCTGTTGAATGATGAATATCCTGTATAGTGTGTTCTTCTTCTTACAAGCATTGGTATGTCCTTTTGTCATCCTGGTTGTTTTTCTTTTGCTTCTTGGACCGTTGGACAGTTCTTATCGTGCAGCTTCAAAGAAGCATGTAGAAAGTCTTCATATGCTTCATCCACATCTTTGGCACTCAGTCTCCACATATGAAAATTGCTTTTTGATTATTATCCAAAAAGGTTGTTTTGATCCAATCCTCAAACATTTCCATCCATGGATTTGGAGTTCTGCATAGACAACTGATGAACACGTTTTTGCTTTTTTCTTTACAGACCTCAATAGTAATACTACATTCTAAAGTATTGTATTATTATTGTATATTGTATTATTATGTAATCAAATGTTTTATTTTCTCTTGCGTATTCATAATTGCACGTTAACCAATCACGTTTCAGTACAATACTGCTACTTCAAATACGGCCTTGTACTGTGATGTTGATAGTTTGAACCGACTGATTCTACTTTATGACCATAGAACTTTGGTTTTCCAACAATCTAGTTTTCATGCAATTTAGTTTGGAATGAAAACAGCGTCTCAGCTGTGCTACAGTGTTAGACGTAACAAAGTGTGTACTGGATGTGTATCGGCCCTTTGCTACATGCCATCTTGTGATGATAATAAAGTTGTCACTTAACACAACACTACGCTTTCCTGTAAGGCAAAGTCCAAGGGCGTCTGTTTGTCCTGTGCTGGAAGGGGTAGCCAAAGAAAGAATCATCTTATTCTGCGTTATTCGTTATACATCTTATTCGGCCGATACATGCGTGGGTTCACTGATATATTTTTCCGCCGCATGATTTACAGACAGGCATCCGCCGGGCAGCTTTGTGTTGCCGCGGTACCCTGCTGCCACATCATAACGAGGGTAGTTTTCAACTTTTAAATAGTCTCAAATAGTAGTTAAGCTTAGTTGAAATATTGCCACCTGCTTTGAAATAGGAAACATAAATACCGAGTAATAGAATAAGCTTGTTTTTTACACCATGCATAGCCCATCACATTTCACTGGGTGACCGCTAGGCATAACAGTTGAAGTCATGGTGTGACAACAAGAAATCCCAAAAAACATCACATACCAACGCAACAGATGAATAAAAGCACTCTCACTAGCTGAGCAGACCAAGAATGAACAACTATGCTACATTAACTACAAACTGACGAACTATTTACATCGACGGTGCCGCAAAGCACGCTGGGAACCTCCGTGTCACGCTGCGGAGGAGCAGTCATCACATGGATGCTAGATAAACTTAAACTACGACAGAAATGTTTTGCACGTGGTTGAATATTTATTCCTTTTAAAGTTGATAATGCTGTTCAAATGCGAGTTTAAGAAAGCTGAATCCTACTGTGTTCAGTGTTTACATTTCAATAAATATTTGTTTCAACTTGAGACCTGTAGTATTTGTTATCATTGTCATTTTTTCATATAAATTGAGGGAGCAAAAGCAGTATCAGCCACAAATATCGGCCCAAGCAAAATCATCCATCGGCTAAGGGTGATGGAAAAAAATCGGTATCGGCAGGAAAAAACCCATATTGGTCGATCCCTACTAAATACCGTACTAAATGTGGCGAGAATACCTTCATCTTTAGTTCAGTCAGCTCCTTATCACAAGGAACTGACACCACTTCCTTCCGCTTGGCGTCTCTGATAACTGCTGATGAACGATTAAAGGATCAATCGATCAATCAATGCTTGGTATTGGTTGTGCTGTTGTTGCGTAGAATGGTGTTGGTCTATCCATGCTGACATGGAGCAGACAAAGACAAGTAAAGTAGTGAATGTTCAATCCGTTCTCATCAGACCCGATCAGGTGGGCACTTATCTGCAGTGCCATCGCCGTGCCTGTGGCTTTTTGAGCCCAGCCTCTCTCCGGTCTGGTTGGTTTGGACGAGTGACGTTGTTGGCCATGCTTGACATTCTCACACGTGCACGCATGCTTGACATAGTTGTGCTTAGTTCTGCTTTGGGTCACCAAACAGGCCGGGCCGAGTGTTGCATCAGTAGCGCAGCATTACAGTATGTTATGTGGTTACTCATCGGTGGACCGCATGATTGAGACGCACCCGCCCCCAAGTGGTGCCAGCACTCACCCAACAGCAGTATCTTGATCTCCCGCCGCTCCCTCTTCTTCTGCATCCCGAGGAGCCGATTGATCTCTCTGTTCACGGCAATGTTCTTTTGCTCCTCCTCGGAGAGACAGGACATGCACATGGCCCGGCAGAGGTCCCAGGAACCCGCCATGGCCCCAAAACCTGAGGGTCAACCAAGCAGCGTGCTGTCAGTCATACTACACGTCCAATCATGCACTGCATATTAGTCTTGATCTGGCAATGCACCTGGGATGACTTTCCTGGTAATCCATATCAGGCCAACCACAACATAGCCGACACGACTACTTGGCTCTGTTTAACCTTTGACCTTTACCACTCTAGTTTTGATCACACAGAATCGAGCCAAGAGGATCGATCAATACATTGGAGTAGTTCCTACACTGCAAATGCCTTTTCTTATGGAAGATGACTTGATTTTTTGCATGGCTGAGACAGACACGCCACGGCTGGGATAGAATCTCCTCTCATTCTGTGTGGAAGTGGTATACTTTGGGCTTTTCTTTTTTGTCCTTCTTCCCCATACATTGAAGGGGCTAACTAAAGAATGACAGGAGTGGGAAAGTGACCATGGGGGTGTCTACATGGCCCTAAAAACGTCTTTTCGGAAAGTCAAAAACAGGATTTCTATGCTTTAACAATCAAAATATTACGTTTATTAACTCATTCACCGTCAAATACATCTAGCGCAGGGGTGGGCAAACTACGGCCCGGGGGCCACATCCGGCCCGCCAAGTGTTTGAATACGGCCCGCCCAATCTTTCAAAAGTATTTCATTTAAACTCAACATACAACCTGGCATCATGGCCTGAGCCAACCTTTTGATGGTTGTATCAATTTCGTTGTTTGACATGGTCTGTTGTTTACAAAGTGCTCCTGAAAAAAGAGACACAAGCACATAATAATAATAAAAATTAAAATAATAATTATTATATTATTATTATAACTATTATGATTATTATATTTATTATATTAATGCTAATTATTATATTAATTATATATAATAATATTGTTATATTTGCATATTTTACATAATAATATAATAATTATTATTTTAATTTTATTTTAATTATTATAATATTTTATTATTTTTTCAATATTTAATTATAAATATAAAATAATAAATAATAATAGCAGATTGCATGACAATTTTACAGATACAATAATACCAGGTGGACTGTTACGTGTAAAATATATAGTCTCCCCCCCCCGGAAATTTTGTTATATCAATGCGGCCCGCGAGTCAAAAAGTTTGCCCACCCCTGATCTAGCGACATATTTAGCTTTTTAGTTTATAGACACGCACACACATACGTCTATACGTGCACATCTGTAAATAGATGATGAGTTAGTGTTATGTTGTAAATCTGTGAATAAATTAGTTACTTTGTCATCCAAATCCTTTTTCCTGTGTTGTTTGTCTTGTCTCATAGAAGTAAACAACTGGTCAGATGTTTCTGGCGTCACTAAAACAAACAATATGGACGGTTTTTGTTCCAAATAAGCCCCCCTGTGTTCTCCTGCCCATTTATAAAGATACAAAAAGGCTAGAAACAAACTTTTTTTCTGAGTTTAAAGTTTGTGTCCATAATTTCAATGTTTATTTAGTGCTAGAACTCAATATTCTGTGAGTCTCGGACGTTCATCAACAATGGCCAAAACTCTGACAGTATAGATCTCTCTCCTCTGGCAACAGCTGGCAGGCAAAGAGTTAATAGTGAATGCAAAATTGCGGGAAATTCACTTATCATGGTCGGGTCCGGGATGAGTATGAGTATGTATTCCTGTTTATGTTTTCTTTCATTTGAGCTATAAAAGGTAGGAGATTAATTTGTGATGCTCTTCAAGCAATGACAGGATAGCATGGTTCACATTGGTCCTTACACAGAAACACGTGCCGTAACATTAAAAACCCAAAAGCTGTCATCCACCCAAGGACAACCCAAACACCAAAGATATAACAGATTATCATAACTTCGAGTGGCCATTTCCATGTTTTTGATCATGACAAAGTCCAGGGCAAGAAAGTATATTTCATGTGGAGTAAGTGCCTCCCACTGCAGTGTATTCCTTTTCATCCCACACCAACCACAATGCAAACGCCACATGGACTATCATCAGCTAATACAAACATATTAGATTATTACTGCAGCTAGATAGGAAATGAATATCCATATACATACCTTCTATCTTCTCCCATAGCTTGGCTCCATGACTATGAAAGCTGACACTCAATATAAACCCCAACCTAAATAACCTATACCTGGTATACCTATGAAAGTACGCCCCATATCATAATAAAGTTATTATTAGCATGTATAGATAAAATATGTCTTCCGAGAAGTTTTGTTTACCTGATTGATGAATAAAGGTCATACGCCGAAAGACTGACTTCCTTTACCTTAAATCACTGCTTCACACTCCAGCTTCCAGGGGCTCTTTTCCGCGGTCCATTCCCTCCCAGCAGCTGCCCGGGCCAGCGCACCTCCGTCCGGCGGCAAAGTGCGGCTGAAGCAGCCCAGCAACGTCATGAGACAAACACGTCCTTCCTCCCTCTTGCTCTCTTCCTCTTCCTCCCTCCACTGCTCACACGACCAACCAACCTGCTGCTCGGGAAAGTCCACCGCGCCTACGCAGGAATGTTCCGCGTCTTCGGTTCCGCGCCGCAAGTGGAATGCGCTCAAGGCGACGGTACCGTGCGGCGCGTCACTCACTAACAGCGCCGGAAGTCAAGCGATCTGGGCTTTCAATATAAGAGCATCGGCTCTAACTGCTTGTCAAATTAGTTTCAAATAATAAATGTACAAGTGCGCCTCAAGAGATTACATTATCTTTTCAAGTGAATTTATTTCCGTAGAAGACAGAAGACGTTTAAGCAAAGTTGATGACTCATGTCAGGAAGCCTTTAACATCACTTGACCAACATTATTGGAGGACACAGGGATCCACACTCTTCCATTGTTGGGGATTGTTTGGGTAACACCTTTACCTCTTCCCCAACATTAGCTCCCTTCTCTTCTTCTTTCTTGGCTGGGATGCAGCCACTTCCTGGTGCTAACTTCCTGTATCGAGGCCAGACCGTCCACATTCCTACTTTGCCATGAGCTCCTTTCGGTCTCACTTTACAAAAAGCTACACAGAAATACAGTAGTTAGAGAGGAACTAATGAGGAACTAATGAGGAACTAATGAGTAGCTAGTTACTGGGGAACTAATGAGGAACTTATAAGTAGAGTAGTTCCTGAGGAACTAATGAGGAACGAATGAACAGTTATTGAGGAACTGACGAGGAACTAACGAGTAGAATAGTTACTGAGGAACTCAGCCAACTATCAGCCTAGATTTAGAGTAGTTACTGTGGAACTAATGACTAAGGCACATACATTTAGAGTAGTCACTGAGGAACTAATGAAAAACTAATGAGGAACTAATGAGTGGAACAGTTACTGAGGAACCAATGAAAGACTAATGAGGAACTAATGAGTGGAATAGTTACTGAGGAACTCAACCACCTAGATTTAGAGTAGTCACTGTGGAACTAATGAAAAACTAACGAGGAACTAATGAGTGGAATAGCTACTGAAGAACTAATGAAAGACTAATGAGGAACTAATGAGTGGAATAGTTACTGAGGAACTCAGCCACCTAGATTTTGAGTAGTTACTGAGGAACTAATGGGAAACTAATGCCTAAGGCACACACATTTAGAGTAGTTACTGAGGAACTAATGAAAGACTAATGAGGAACTAATGAGGAACTAATGAGGAACTAATGAGTGGGATAGTTACTGAGGAACTCAGCCACATAGATTTAGAGTAGTTACTGAGGAACTAATGGGAAACTAATGCCTAAGGCACACACATTTAGAGTAGTTACTAAGGAACTAATGAAAGACTAATGAGGAACTAATGAGGAACTAATGAGTGGAATAGTTACTGAGGAACTCAGCCGCATAGATTTAGCGTAGTTACTGAGGAACTAATGGGAAACTAATGACTAAGGCACATACATTTGGAGTAGTTACTGAGGAACTAATGGGAAACTAATGACTAAGGCACATACATTTAGAGTAGTTACTGAGGAACTAATGGAAGACTAATGAGGAACTAATGAGGAACTAATGAGTGGAATAGTTACTGAAGAACTCAGCCACCTAGATTTAGAGTAGTTACTGAGGAACTAATGGGAAACTAATGACTAATGCACATACATTTAGAGTAGTTACTGAGGAACTAATGAAAGACTAATGAGGAACTAATGAGTGGAATAGTTACTGAAGAACTCAGCCACCTAGATTTAGAGTGGTTACTGAGGAACTAATGGGAAACTAATGACTAAGGCACATACATTTAGAGTAGTTACTGAGGAACTAATGAAAGACTAATGAGGAACTAATGAATAGAATAGTTACGGAGGAACTCAGCCACCTAGATTTTGAGTAGTTACTGAGGAACTACTGGGGAACTAATGACTAAGGCACATACCTTTAGTGTACTAACTGAGGAACTAACAAGGAAGTAATGACTAAAGTACCCACTTTTAGAGTAGTTACTGAGGGACTAGTGATGAAGTAATGGCTGATGAATTGGTCATGCAAGCTAGTCTGTCCTGTGCTGTGTGGTTCTGTGAAATGGACTTTGCCACTGACGGTGGCTGCCAAATAACCCGCCATGGGGCCAAAGGAAGTTTCATTGGATTGACATGGTTTGCTGTCTGGCTTTTCTACGCTTGGCTTTTGGTGTGACCTGATTGGAATGTGAGGGCGCGCTGTGCTTCATATGCGATTCAACAAAGTCCACAAAGCCATGTAGACTAATCCCAGGCTATGCTAGGAAGCATCTGCTGACATGTTTCAGAGAAGTGTACAGTAGGCACTTTGTCACTCCTTCTTCTTCTTTTGTCTCTGCCAGCAGAACCGGTTTGTCTGGGCTCTCTTTGCCTCCCATGTTCAGATCACCTGAGATCTCCTTTGCCATGGAAACCAGGTGTGTGTGTGTGTGTGTGTGTGCATTGGATGGCTCCCTTTAAAAAAACACTGAATAGACTCCAGGGATGCAAAATGAAAATAGTGAATAATGAGATGATACGACACGACGAGAGGGTGTGGCGTTGGGGAAAAGAAAAGGAAAATAAAAAGAAGAGAAAGAAAGGTGCCAAGGGGAATGCGAAGACAGTGAGAGGGCGTGTGCAGAAGGTGTCCGCATGTGATGATCATTTTCCCGTCAGTCTTTCTTTGGTCGCTTTCCGGCAAGAGAAGAGACTTTGTCCCCTGTGACTGGCTGCTGTGGGAAACAGGCTGGTGTCAATGATTTATCTGTCATAAAGGAAACATCATACACCTTTATGAGTTCTCATAATGAAACACCTTCATTCTGGACATAACATGGGCTCCATGTTTGAGTTGGGACACCACCGCAGTGGAATTTCAATCCATTCATTCTCTGATGGTCTCTGACATGACAGATCAATTATTTCTTTCTTTCTTTCTTAATTTATTTCAGACATGCATACTATGTTACATTATTCTTTCTCACATATACACTTACAATATCTATTTATATATATATATATGTTTATATATATATATACATACACATATGTCATTCATATATATAATAAATAATTTAGGACCCAGCACAGAACCTTGTGGTACCCCGCATGTCACATTCAGTAGATCAGATTTATTATCATTTAGTTGCACATATTGTTGTCTATTATTTAAATAATCTTGTAACCACCTTTGTGCTATACCTCTGATCCCATATCTTTCCAGCTTCTTTATTAATAAGTTGTGGTCAATAGTATCAAATGCTTTTTGGAAGTCCATAAAAATACCTATTGCATATTCCTTATTATCTATCGCTGTCGCTATTTTTTCTGTAAGTTCCATGACTGCTAATGTCGTAGATCGCTTTGATCTGAACCCATATTGATGTTCAGTTAGTTCTTTTTGTGTTTCTATAAAGTGATCAAGTCTATGGTTAAAAAGTTTTTCTAAAATTTTGGAGAATTGTGGAAGTATAGAGATGGGTCTATAATTAGCGAATATATGTTTATTTCCGGTTTTATATATTGGAATGACTTTTGCTATTTTCATTTGATGAGGAAATGTGCCTGTTTGAAATGACTGGTTGCAGATATGGGTCAGAGGTGTAGCTATACAATCTACAACTCCTTTTATTAATTGCATATCAATGCCAGTATATCAATGCCAACTGATTTTTTGTTTTTACATGTATTTACCACATTCTGCTCACATGTGGTGGATAATCTTTGGAATTATCTCCCAATTGTTCCATTTTTGAAAGCGAAATGAGCAAAATATGACATTTGTAGTGGATGGCACCAGCACCCGACATGTTGACAAAATATACAATACTCCTTTTCACAATCTCCATTGTTCTGAACTGTTGACCCCACATAAAATTCTCCACCTTCTGTATCTCTTCTCCCTGTAACCTCACTCTTCCACTTGGGTCCCTCTCATTCACACACATATACTCCGTCTTGCTGCGGCTAATCTTTATTTCTCTCCTTTCCAGTGCAAACCTCCACTCTACTAGCATCTCCTCCAGCTTTTCCCTACTCTCACGACAAAAATAAAGTCATAAATTCGAGGATAAAATGATAAATGACGATATGGGAAAAAACTTGTAATATTACAAAAATCAAGTCTTACATTTACAAAACTAAAGTTATACATTTTTGAGGAAAAAATGGAATGGTCATATTGTCAGTAAGTAGTGAAGTGGTCCGGAACCCAAGATGCGGAGGCAGGACATGAACAAAAATATTTATTCAACCAAGAGTGTGCACACAGGAAAATGTACAAAACAAAGGTGGCAACAAGGGCGAAAGCAGAGCGACAACACACAGATCATGACACATATTACAAGAATAAAGCAATAAAGCTATCAGAAAAACCTTATAATACCAATAAAGTCATACATTTCCAATAAAAACCTCATAATAACTTTATGAGAATAAAGTTGTATGTTTCTGAGGAACAACTGGAAATATTCCTGTGCTAAACGTTGTTATTTGTTAGTTTTCACCAATCAAATCTGAACTAAACCTATGACGAACAGGACTCAAACAAGAAGCCTTTTTGTCAAAGGACTGAAAAAAATGCCTGTCAAACACGACACACGAAACGACAAAGGCGGATGTATGACGTCATCACATTTAGAATAATATTTCTTCACTTCTGCCTAATAATACTTCTTCACGTCCAAGTAATATTTATATTTCTTCACGTTCGTCCTACTTGTGTTTGTGTCGGTGGTTGAAGCGGCCGAGAAGAAGCCAGAATGTCACCCGTGAAACCAGCAGCAACACCCACTGACTCCATTGGACACTTACTTGGATTTCTGTGGCAAGATCAAGCGGGGAGCATGGGCCCGTGACGTCATCAGGGTGCGTCCTCCCTGCAGTGACAGTAAAGATCCACGATGTGTCACTTGGCTCAAGCATAAAGGCTTTGGAGGCCTCGTTGGTCCTGTCGCCTTCTGGTTCATGGCTTTCTTTTGTTTTTCTTTGTCTTTACGGCTTGTTCATGAAAAGCAAGAAAAACCTTCAAATACTTCTTACTCACATTTTTTTTTAATCATGAACTGAAACATTGTTAACATTGTTTGGTTTGTAGGTGAAGCACATGTACATGCACCCTGGCCACCTAGTATAGAGGTCACATATTTATGAAAAAAACTCACAATATTAAGAGAATAATGTCATATATTTTCAACCCAATTTTTAAAATAATATTTAGGGCTGTCAATCGATTGAAATGCTTGCCAATCTCAGGGCACATGTAGACTAACATTCCCACCCACATTCATACCTGGACAGTTTGGAGTGGCCAATTAACCTATGGCATGGTTTTGGAATGGGGGAGGAAGCTGGAGTACCCGCAAAAAACCGAGGAGAACACGCAAACTCCACACAGAAATTGAACGGAAGTCTCCTAGTGCGTGGCCTGCGCGCTAACCACTCATGCACGGTGGATCGCACGTGAATCCGCCTCAAAAATATTACCGCGGTTAAAGGAAAATTCCGTTAACCAGTTAATTCATTAGAGAAAAATTGAAATATTATCATACACCTATGAGAAAAAAAAACTCACATTAAGAGAGAATAAAGTCATAAAATGTAAAAGAATAAAGTTATAAATAATAAATAAATACAATAATAAAGTTGTAAATTTACGAAAAAGCTCTTACCATTACGAGAACAAAGTCATAACTCAAACATTTACAAAAAAAGGAATATTATGAGAATAAAGTCGGGAATTTGAGAGATGAAAATATTATAAGCCTTAATATTACATGAGCAAAACCTGAATATTACACGTGACGTCACGGGGCAGCGCCACTCCTGGCAGGACGTGGAGCGCTATTCCACAAGGAAAAAAAACACACACCAGAAACGATGACTCGTCCTGGCTTCAAGTGCCAATTTGATTGGCACTATTTGACGTTGTAAGGTTTACTTGGAGGTAGCTCGTTGGGAGAAATGACGTTCCTCTGTCAGTTAGCGCTTTTTTGGGAATTGGCTGCAATTCCATGGATGGCGAGCTAAGCTAACCTAGCTAGCAAAGCCAACCTAGCTAGCAAAGCCTTTGCTCGTCCATTTAGCCATCCCAGTCCCCCACCGGGGGCGCATCGGTCTCTTGTGTGCGTTGTCATAGTTAATGGCTGTCATTTGAATCAGCGTCTGACACCGGGAGATCCTCGACGTGTGAGTGCGGGTAGATGGACGTGCTGCAAGCCGCTTGTTCCCAGCGGTACGCGGGCGGGCAGTGTCGGCGTCGGGGAGGCTAAGCCTGCAGGAAGCTCGGATCAAATGTGGCGGAGGCGGCCAGCAATGTCCCGCTGTGTCTCTGGGACGCAGCCTGTAGCGTTTTATTAAAAAAAACGACCTTTTCTTTTTAGTTAAGCTTCGTGGCGGGGGGATTGATTAAAAGTCATACAGGGAATCTGATTTGACACCCCCCACCTCCACGTTAGCTTGTTATAACATTAGCTGCTTTTAGCGAACAAGCTAGCCACAATCACCCAAACTCATTTTCGCTGTTTTTGGAAGGAAAGTGGTCTTCCCAGCATTTTGCAAGTGGGAACGTCGCTTTTTACTTTTTTCCAATCTTCAGGCAGGCTTTGCACACTGACAATTTGCATACGACTTAAGTCTTAGCTGTCAAATATTTGTCAGTTCAACGAGCAAAGTAGCGAGCTCCATTGGACCTGCAGGAAAGCTCCAAGAGAGGATTACATTGGCACCCACCGGGAGCTTGCCTAGTAGTAGTAGTAGTAGTAGTAGTACTAGCAGTGCTGCTACTGCTACTACTAGTAGTAGTAGTAGTAGTGTGTCAGTGCTGTTTGGTCTGATGCGGTGATGACTCTTGACTCCATGATGGCTTGTTGCCTGAGTGAAGAGGCGAAGGAGTCCAAAAGGATCAACTCGGAGATCGAGAAGCAGCTCCGGCGGGACAAAAGAGATTCTAGGAGGGAGCTGAAGCTTCTTCTGCTGGGTAAGAGCCTGCATCATCTTCTTCCTCTTCTTGACAAAACAGTCAACTGCTGGCCCGTCAGACACATCCGGCAGTCGGACCTGCCTTTTGAGTTGAGTTCACAGCACATTGGATGCTCTTTGGATAGACCTGGATAGACACTAGAAGCTGTTCATAGAAATCCACTGGTTTCACTGCACATCTCTTCCAGTCAGGGCAGACGACAACTACAATTGTTCCAGTAGTAAATCATAGAAAATCCACTTCATCCGTTCCACACGCTCAGGATTATGAACAAAAACATTTGATAGACAATGCGATCCCTCGTTTATCGCGGTTTGGGTAGGATTCAATGTTCATAAATTGAACATGTTCAGAATTACAGCATAGAAAACCAACTGAAAAAAAATTGAGATTTCAAGAATTAAGGCATAAATTTATGAGAAAGTGGTATAGTCGCGAGAAAAAGAAATCGTAGCTTTCAGAGAAAAAAGTTGGAAATATATGAGAATAATGTTTAATGTTATTTGCCCAAGGGCAAAGGTCACATAAGTCCTGGCTTTTCATAGCTGTTACAACCAAGTATTAAAATATTCTGAGATTTCCACAATAAAATCTTTTTTCACAACTTGTTGCTCAGACTCTGCTGAAATTAAATTTTATATTATCATATCGTGATATATGCTAAGGGCCATCTCGCCCAACTCTACTGTAAATTTAGTCATATGTTTACAAAAAAAAGGTGCAAATTCATGAGAAAATGTCACACACTTTTGAGAAAAAAATGTGTACATTTTGAGAAAAAAATGTGTACATTTACAAGAATGCCGTATTATTACCTTGGCCAAAGCTTTCATAGGTTTTATTACCGCCAATTCATGAGAAAAAACTGAAGTGGTAAATTTCAGAGAAAAGAAGCTGTAAATTCACGAGAAAAATGCCATATGTTTAAGAGAAAAAAAATAGTACATTCACAAGAATAATGTTGTACACTTACGAGGAAAAAAAGTTGTACATTTACGAGAAAAAAAATCGTAATATTACCTTAGCCCAAGGTTAAAGGTCACATAAGTTCCCCCTTTTCGTAGCTGTCTCAGGCAATGCCTGTTACGGCAGAGTATTAAAATAATCAGAGATTTTGAGGCTAAAATTGACTCTTCTCGCAATTGTATGAAAAAAGTTGTACATTTACGTAAGTCATGCAGTTACAAGGAATAAAGTTATACAGCTACAAGAAAAAAAATTATGAGAAAACAGGTTGGGAGTTTCTGAGAATAATGTCCTACATTTACGAGAAAAAAGTTATACATTTGTGAGAAAAAATATGACCTTTACCAAAGGTCACATAAGCCCCCACTTTTCATAGCTGCCTCAGGCAATGCCTGTTAGGCCTGAGTATTAAAATAATCAGCGATTTGCACATTTATATAATCTTGTACAGCCACAAGAAAAGATTTGTACATTTACGAGAAAAAAAGTTGGAAGTTAGGAGAATAATGTCACACATTTACGAGGAAAAAATGTTGTAAATATACAAGAAAAAAAAGACCTTTGCCTGAAGCCAAGTTACCCGCCAGTTTATTTAGTATTCTAAAGTGCTCTTTTTTGGAATTGTGCCCATCTTTTGTCTTTTCTGTGTGTTGTAAAGAGGTAAAAAGAAGCAGGTAATTGATGTACATCATGGCACAGAAAGGCTGCTATTAAAACACCCCCAACAAGTTTTTAGATCCATGCTTTGTTTATTAGAGCAATCATTTTTGTTCAAAATCGAATTCTATCAAAACCAGGGGGTACGAAAACTCAGGTTCCACTGTACTGTATATCCATCCCGCCATTCTCTATGCCACTTAATCCTCGATAGGGTGGCGGGGGACCTGAGTGAAGTTGGCTCCCCACCTTACTCAAAACTTTGGTCAAATAGTCTCACTACGATAGTGCTGTTCTGTGCAGTTAAAATGAACGTTGATTTTTGAGTTATTACAGTTTATTACAAAGGTCAACCAAAGGTCAGCCAGCCCCCCGACATGCTCGGAATGAAACCAAAGTAGTCTAATTTTTTTTGTGCTAGGTTAGTGCAGTTTTGGGCAATTAAACTGGACTGACTGAAATCAATTTGTGTTGCTTTTGCTTTTGAGTTAATTTAAGTTTTGGCCTATTTAATAATTCTGAACATGTTGGGGGGCTGATTATGTAGTAGGCCAAAATTTTAATTGTTAATAACTAAAAAACGAAAGTAGCCCAAACGTTCATTTTAACTGCACAAAACAGCACAAACCTACCACTAAAAAATGAGACTATTTGTAGAGTGAGGTGGGGGAGGGGGTAACTTCACTCAGGTTGGCGGGGGTATGCTGGAGCCTATCCCAGCTGACTGTGGACAAGAGGCGGTATACACCCTGGACTGGTGGCCAGCCAATGGCAGTGCACATATAGACTAACATAAGCATGTTTGTGCACTGCGGGAGGAAAGCGGAGTGCCCAAGACGTTTGGAGGTCCTGTCCTGGTGGACAAATGGTGTGTAGTGATCAGGAAGGGAGGGTGGCTTTGTGGATAAATAAGCAAATAAGCAGTAAGTGTGGTTGGCATGATGTATTTTATTTCAATGGTGGATGTCACCAAATGGATATTGATTATGAAGTGTTGATGATGCAGTTGGGGTTACAATTGCCATTCAGGCAGCTTCCAGCGGTGTTTGGAACTAGAAGTTACGTAATGCTGGAAGTTCAAAGCAAAAGTGGAATTCAGGCGTATAGGTGGCGATGTGGTGGAAGAAAGAGCATGAAGTGGGTTTTGTGCTTTCGTATTAATGGTATTCATCTGCAATATGCAACATCGCTCACTATGTCATGCCAGGCCTGGTTTTACTGCCTTTTTGTGCGGTATTGATGCCTTGTATCATTGCCACGTGACAACGCTGCATGGCCTGCCGTTGCAAAACACAAATGATACAAATGGCCTTTTTCCACTGTGCAGTAAATGCTGCACACCTGTTACTAATCTCCTGCCTTATGAGTTTCCAAGCTAAGTGGCCGTTATTACAAGGTACCGTCCCCAAAAATACTAATTGGTGTTTTGGAGACAGGAAACTGTAGACAAAGTGAACATGAGTCTCACTGTGGGAGAGTTTGCAGTAGTGATTGCAAGCATTGTTTGTTTACTGGCAACCTTCCTGCTGTCTGCTGTACCATCCTCTGGAGGAACAATGTTGATTAGGATGAAGTGTGCTGCAAGGCAAGGTGGTATTCCCTGCCATTCATTCCAATGTAGCCCCTCCAGAGGCCCGACTTGCTCTACATCCTTACAGTTTCACTATGAGGTTGGAACCCTTCCTTCAACATAACATTTATGGTCGTTCATTGGTTCTAGACCTGACTGATAAGACTTTGTCTTTTCCTGGACCGCATACTTGCCTGTGCTTTGCACTGGTATTAACCAGCATAGTAGACAGAATCTGAGGAAATAAGCTATGCAAGACCTAAATAAAGCTCCTACTGCAGCAGCGTCACAGTAACTAGACAACGAGTGGCCAATATGGAATACAGTACTACATTCACAATTACCACGCTGCCTCTGCCTTGTGTTTGTATTTTACTTCATTTCACCATTTGATGCTTAAAAATGCTTAATTTAGGCCAAGAATAAGTACAGTTTGCAATTATTGATACTCATAGGCTGGATTGAAACCACATAAGAGTGATCACTTACGAAGTGATTCATTCATTAAGTAATTCATTTATTCACCAGGTCAAAAAGCACATTCTATGCTGGTAAAAAGTAAACAGAATTGTAAAAAATGAAAAAAAAAAACAACAAACGGTTAGTTCGTGTTAGTTGTTGGTGTAATATTTAACGTAAAACAAGCATTTTTGGTTTGGATATTGGGCTAAATACATATGGCTATGTTGGTGTCAGTCAAGTGAAAGTGATGCTTGAAATGTGTATATCACAAAAAGCTGTTTTTCAATATTTTCCTGAAACTTATTCATGGTCCATTGCTGATTACTAAAGAATGGGGGAAAAAAAACAGAAACAAAAACTTTTTTTGCTGCTGAAAGATGAGTCTAATCTTTGTTTTGGTACGTTCCATGAACACAATATTCGGTGTACCTTGGAATATCAGTCCAAACGGTCAAAAATGGCCTTGTTATGATGTCTTCTGAAAAGTGGCTGGGATTGGATGAGTTAATGACCTGCCTTTTTGACCTGTGTGTATACGTTTAGAACACACAGGAAACAGGCAGACGTGTGTCCATGTGTCACATAAGGACCGTGGAGGATTGCCCTAAGGATTGTCTTGTTGTGTGAAATGCCAGAGTGCCCATGCAAAGGACATTTAGTGGTTTCATCTGTTGAGCGGAGGAAAATCATTCCAGCTGTAAAGTAGGCTGGATTTTCCCAGATGGAAGATGGATGGAGAGCAGCTCCTGTCAAAGCAGTGCTAGTCCGCTTGCTTTGTAGTCACATGTCATTAAATTAGGGCTACAGTGATCATTTGGACAATTCCAATACCTCCATTACAAAAAGTAGTTGAGAATTGTTTCGAATAATTTCTTAGGTCACGCACGCAGAGAACGAAGAAGGAAGCGGGTGTTTGAAGACGCGGGAAGGTTGAAGCGGCTAGAAAAAGTGGCAAGACAACGAAGGTCAAGGAAAAGCAAACGTAAGAAAACAGAGAGAAAATGTGGTAAACAGCAGTTGGAACACTGTGACGTCTATCAGTTTTAACGCCACTGCCGTTGTGCGCCAACAATGAAATCCCAGTGGTTGGTGGTGTCAGCTGTAAGATGCACACACCTTTCACAATTTGCACTCTGACTACACTACGTTGTGTGGAAAAGTGACTTGTTTGGTTGCACTGTTCGTGCCATGAACGCCATTGTGATCATGTATTTTTCTCATGGAATTGTTACATAGTGGTGGTTATGTTTAGAGCTATATATCCTGTATGTCTTAAATGGACATAGTACATAGTGTAAGTGGTGGTTATGTTTAGGGCTATATATACTATATGTCTTAAATGGACATAGTACATAGTGTAAGTGGTGGTTATGTTTAGGGCTATATATACTATATGTCTTAAATGGACATAGTACATAGTGTAAGGGGTGGTTATGTTTAGGGTTATATGGACTACCTGCAATCTGACTGCCACAGAAGAAGAGTTGTTGGGCGAAACATCTGTGAACAGTGGTCTTCAACTGACGACCCTGCAGCTGCCCGCATTGGCACTGGAGGAGGTGCGACAGGTCGGAAGGTCGAAGCAGGAACCAACAGCTGACCTGTGCAACAATCTGCTAAAACTATCAAGTGCATAAGGTGATGATAGAGAATACTCTTATTAAAACAATGGAAACTGCTATGATTGAACCTGTGTCAGGAGCATGCGGTCTGTTGGGGATAAAACTAATCGGCCAATAAAGAGAATGATAGAGAATGATATATATAATAATTATAGCATTCAACACTGTTAGCAAGGAGAACAACACACACACAATAGGTAAGATTGAAATCATGCTGGTGTTTCTTTCTTGGCACACAGCATGCATGTGGTCATGTTGGTGTATTCGCTACTATCCAAAGGTGTGTAGTCTTGGCCAGTCGGTCAGGGTTGGGTGTCATTAGTATTGTTGATACTGCCTTACTGCGTTACTGCGATACTGCATTGAAGGAAGAGATTATTTGTGTTGTCCTGAGCTGACCCACGTGGCTATGCAATGCATGTTTTGTACTTGTTTTTTTACACTCATATACTTGTTTTTGCCCGCTTGTATTTGACAGCTATATAACTTGCTTCGCACACTTTTTGACTTTTCACACTTATATAACTTGTTTTTAACTTGTTCCGGCAACGGGATAAATATTATTCCCATATCCTGATAACGAACTAGAATGTTGTGAGAAACGAACTAGAATGTTGTGAGACATTGAGGTGCCTGAGGCAGAGGACGGAGGTGATGACTCCTCTCCTGCGGAGACAGGCTGGCCACCTGTTTTCGCACGGGCGAGTCTATAAAGCATTTGTTTTCTCAATCCCGGTTAGAGTCTGCTGTGAACTGTGCACGAGTGTCCAGCTTTCGGTTTCCAGATTACTCTACCGGGGTGTTTTGGCTCTCCGCCCTCTGTCAACGGTAAGGTATGCTATTCTGGATCTGAACTGTGCGGATTGGAGTGTTATGTGGGGGCATGGGGGTGACAGCTTGTGTCTAGCATAATAACTTATGATGGGAAATGTTGTGAACTGCTGTGTGTTTTATCATTAAATATCATTAATATACATACAGTCGTTGTTTGTGGTCATTTCTCTGCTGCGATCTCTCCGAACCTATAACAAAGTATTTCATAAAACGTGCATCCAGTAAAAGCTGATCATCAAAATGGAATGTATTGACACAGATCTAAAACTAAAACAATGTGTGCATGTGTACTGGTTTGGCACGCATAATCCATCCATCATGCAAGTATTACTGTATGTGTGAAACGGGTGGGTGAACTGGGTTAACGAGTGTTTGCCTGATGGCCAACACCCAAGGATGTGGCATGAAAGGGAGCCTACCTGTGAGAATCAGGTCCTTGCAGTAGGCACACCCGCCATGGCTAGGCTTGGGTGACACATTGGAGGGAACATTTGGCACTGTGTGGCAAGCTCTAGATAGAAGGCATGGTCTAGTTGTGCCCTGTGTTTGTCTGGTAGCTGTGGTGGTTGAGCAAACTGATATTGACACGCCCTGAGTTTCAGCAGTCGGTTTGTTTCATGTACAAAACTCATAATTACACATTCATAGGCCTGTCACCATACTCAATACATCAATTTACTGCACCATAAATAAAAACAAACTGGTTAATTTTGCCGGCGTCGATAGATTGACATGTGAGCGTGTTGGTTCTGTAGCCAAATTAAATGTAGCCAATGAATGAGAGTCAACCCTCCTGTCACTCATTCAGTCTCCCCATGGGGAGAAGCAGAGTGTGCACTGTGTCATGTGTCGTCTTCTACATGGTCCAATACTTTCTACGTGTCTCTTTGCGTAGGGCTGGGCAACTTTAGTAATTATCCAAATCACCACCATTTTGGTTAATGGTACGATGATCCCACTCGCAACTATTTATATTGGAAATATTTGTCATTTTCAATAGGGATGGGTGTTATGGACCTCAGCACATATCAGGATATTTTGATGTATCGCGATATGACGATATAAATGGAGTCTTGTATAAAAAGCTACAAACCTTAAAGGGGAAGTGCATTTTTTGGGGGGGATTGTGCCCATCATTCCCAATCCTTATGTGAAACATAAAACACATTTTTCCCTTTTCTGTGCATTATAACATGAGAAAAGGAGTTAATTTGAGGTAGCTTACAATGCTGTCATTGGGATACACCTATTTCCACTAAGGATCGACCGATACATTCGCAAACCAGCATCTTGTTGAGTCTTTGTAGCCAAATGGAGAGCTAGCTATCCACTCTTCCTTCTGGAAATGACGCGTCGTGTTAGTCAGCTAGATAAAATTTGTTTTTCAGCGCACTTCCCCTTCAAGCCATATAATGAAGTAAGCTTGTGTCAAATTGTAAAGGACATGTATTTATAGGTAAGAAAGTGTGTCCTGTGTCTGAGAGTGTCTTGTACAACAAGTTGGGTCCAAGAATAAACGTTGTCAGCAGGCATTTGTGATTTTACTAACTACTTCCCTACACGATGACAGCATTTCATTCATCTTACGTATCAATAAAGTCCTGCTTCTTTCCATTTATCATTCATACTTTATCATTGGAAGCGCTACATATTAAATATCACCCAACCCTACTACAAACAACCTGACCATGGCTTTCCCTTTTATGTGGGTTCGAAAGAGATAACGACAGCTAGCATGAGGGGTGTACGTATGCCTGCCAATATTTTCATTCATTCACACTAGAGCTGTCCTAGGCAACAGTCTAGTCTGACTGGTCTGTGTCCCACCTAGACTTTGATCATGAACTATTGAGGCCAAACATCTTCTAAGACAACCTGATCAGTCCAGTTGTGATCAATTGAATGCTCTGAGAAAGCATTAGGGAGCTAACAATGGATGTAATGGGACACATATGCTTCAACTAATGTATATAGCCCTCTAAAAAAAAAAAAAAAACTTTTATGGTTTTATATCCATGCTGAGACCAGGCAGTAACAGGTACATTCATGATAACATGTAGTACTTACAGTGTACATCTGCATTTTGATTGTTTTAAACATTAATGGGACTTCCTTCCTGGGTGCAGATTTCACTTAGCCCAGGGGTGCTCACACTTTTTCAGCATGCGAGCTACTTTTAAAATGACCGAGTCAAAATGATCTACCCACTACAAAAATGCAAAACATCTATTTATTTTCAAATGTATTGAGGATTGTTTGTACGTACAATGTATGTTGATGTACCTTACATAACCAAATGAGCCAATATTGCAAAACACACATAATTAACAATTAACATTTTTTGTAATTACCTCCACATTACTCCACATTTCCCTTCTTTGGTACTGCGATGGTAGAATGGCATATGAGGCAAACGCACTTCGAAAAAGACATTGTGAAAAAAAAGTCCACCTCCCATTCCGTATGGAAGTGATATGTTTTTGCCTTTTTACTTGGTCCAGCTCCTTCACTCATTTTAGTGACCATAAACTTTAGCGAGGGCTTGAAATCTGACGCAATTCGCCGACTAGCTTAGCACTTTGCATCGCTGTTTACGCATGAGCGGTGACCTAAAGGTCAAAATTCAGTTGTCATCTGACTGGTTGTCCTGTATGTCAATCAAGTAACGGGGATGGATGATAGGCTGACATCGTAAGTTCTGCTGCACTTAGAGATGTTGTTTGATTTGATTGGTCGCCCGAAGGGCAACATTCAGTTGTCATCTGAATGGCTGCCCTGTATATCAATCAAGTGACGGCATTGATGCGAGGATGATATTTTTTTAATGTCACGCCGCGATCGACCAGTACCACCTCCGCGATCGACCGGTAGATCGCGATCGACTTAATGAGCACCCCTGACTTAGCCCATAGAGGGGAAGTAACACTACCATCAGCAGCAGCAGCATAGAAAGAGTATTGGGATGGCTGTATTTTTGGCACAAGACGTTTACTCCCCATTGCTGAGAAATGCTGAGAGCAAACAAGCATCTTGCAGAGTCTTCCTGGCGATGTCAGGTCTACGTTGAGAGCTGGTATTCACTGCTTGCGTCAGTTGCGATGTCAAAGTTGACCAACTTTGGGGCTTATTGCCACAACCTTCTACAATACACGTGCCAGCCAGGCATGATTTTTAACCTAGCGGTAACTTTTACTAACCCACAAACAACACTGGAGCAGCTCCAGTGTTACCTGTCTGTAGTAGCCTGAGGCATTGTGTCGCTACGCCACAAAAATAGTTCTTGTTGTTAGATGCTACAATAACAATAGCGTGCATCATATACACGTCAGTTATGCAAATGGGTATTGGTTGCCTGTTTTTGGAGGTGTTGTTTTTAGGTCTTTATAGTCTTAATAGGTATGTCCCATTATGTCCATGTTTGGCCCCCTCATGCTGGCTGTTTTTCTCTCTTTGGAATGCATGGAGAAGGGAACGATGTGTGTTCATTTTTCACATAAGGATCGTGGATGACCGCCAAAATAAAAAGAAATGGCAAAGTCTGAGCTTCAAAAGTGTTGTTTCACTGAAAAAGCTGTCTGCTTATGTTGATGTGTTGTCATGTTGTTAACGTCATCATTGGCGCTAAGCAGTGTGGCACAGCAGCGACATACAGTAACTACAGTCTTCCAGTATTTCCCACACATTCATTTACCTGTGGTGGACAAATATGGTTGGCACTTCCTGTTTGCCCTTCATCATACATCATAACGGGGCTGTGTGATTGTAGCCGTACAGTAGGTAGCAGTGTGTACAGCATTGTAGCTCATCTTTGTGACAAACCTCATACCGCATGGTCTGGTGGAAGAAGACTTAGCAGAAGGGATTAGTGTCTCAAAGAGTCTCTGCTGAGGAAAACTGTCACCAAACTGCCGTGTCTGAAACAATACCATCAGCCATTCTCCTCATGTCTGTGGCCAAGACATCCATTTGCTTAGTCTCCTATTGTACCGGTAGATTCCAATAGTTTTCTTTCTTAGGTCAACCTAAATACGTACGGTACCTGCGTAGTTGTTGGTGTCCCACACCTACACAACCCTGTGGGTCAATGGCAGGGGACGTGCAGTTTTTATATTCCCCAAATGACAATTGAATGCATGAAGAAATGGGTATGACATCATAGTAGATATTAAAAGTATTGGGTGTGGATGTCCCCACAGACAATACACACACCCACGTATGATGACATTTCATGTCAAGTGGTTATACAACTTGTAGGTATTAGTTTTATTTGTGTACAGTGGCACACCTCCTGACCACTATTAACTTAGTCGCTACCGAAGACCTATTGATACGCAGGATTTCGTCTTTTTGCACAAGAGGCAAAATTACTTGATGACACAATTGCACAATAGCAGAGCTCATGTTTGGTGCAGTGTTTAGCAGTAAAAATGGATACAAGGCGGCAGAAGTGCATCTTTCCCATGTATTAACACGCTCCACCGTGAGCAGGAAGTGGAAAAGCATGGAGGAGTGTAGCGTGCAGAAGGTTACTCATTGGAGGAAGGTTTTAAGATATGCACACACATGTCATCCACTAATAGGCTGGGCTGGGCTGAGGTCGTTGTTAGATACCTCGGTTAACATGCCCCGGTTCGCTGTTTTTTTTGGCCACCCAACAGGCTCAAAGTCTCCTCTACTTACTCCATTGTTTCTTTTGTTATGGCCTACTTTTACCATGCCTCCCCAAGAAGGAAATGATGCCTGAAGGAAAGTCCACCAATTACAGCTCGACCGTTAACATTTGTTTTGGGGTTCACCTCAAGCTCCGCCATAGGGGGTGGAGCCAGCTGTCGCCATTTATGCTAGTGGTGTGGAGCGGTGTGTAATTGAGGCTTAAGTTGTATTTTAGCGACACCATCCTGTAGCTAGTGAAGTATTTGACGTGGGGTTAGTCGCTGTTCCAATGACTGCTGACATAGCGAATATTGACTTGTTTGTTCAAAAGCCTAGCTCAAAGGTATGATTTGTAGTTTTTTTTTAATACTGTCAACATGGGCGGGAACAAATATTCATGCGTTCTGCAAACATATACTTGTTAATAACCAAAGGCAAGCTCTGTTTCAGCTTTGCGCCTCAAAAAGAGCATACATTTGTGTGAAAGGCATGAAACCTGCTCCTATCAAGGGGTCATTTCCGGCTTGGATTCCTTGAAGCAAATGTTCATGTCCTGAAAATGTCTTTGGAAAAGTTCCAGCGGGCAAAAACGGGCCACTTCCAGCATTTGGTTCCTAATCCAGTGAGAAAAAGCCCCCCAGCGCCGAGCTGAAGTGGCCATCCAAGTAGCTTCCTGTTTGAGGTGCTCGGGGGAGTGTTAGGGAATCATTTACTCAGGGCACACTTTCTTCCTCACACCCCCTCTCTCTTTACTTTGCAAGGTGGATGTGTCACACTCTGCTCCTGGTTATTGATCTTCATGTAAATCACCAGTCAAATGGCAGTTTGGGCCTCTAGCTAGCCCCTCCCAGTAAACTGGATGTGTTCCATGGCTTCCTTCCTCTAAGGTGCTGCTTATTTCAGGCGCTGTTGGACTAATGATAGATAGATGCGTTATTAAAGAAAAATAAGAAAATGGAATAATACATGATAATAATTACTCATGTAAGGTAATAAGTCTAGTCCAGTTTTATTTTGGTTCAAAGAAGCACTTTATATGTTCATCACTGCTGTAAATACACACCTGTGTTTGCAGATTCAAACAACTGATTTGGAGCGCATGAGAAAGTGGAAAGGACGGCATGGCTCTTTTTGACCGCCAGGTCCTTTCACATCACATATTCAACAGAAACGTTGTAATAGTGCTGCTGAGTTTATTAGAAATAACATGCACAACTTTTTCACTAAGTAGGGCAACCAACATTTTAAGACATGCTCTCCATCTGGAGGTTACCTACAGCCGCAGCTGCTCATGCCAGTCTCTCTGAACAATGTAGAGACTGCCGTTTATTTATGTTCATAGAGCACACAGCGGACACTATAAGAAAAGCTTTAATTGGGGAGTTCATGGTGAACAACTGATGCATAATGTTTCATTTACGTTCCCAGTTTGGGGTTCTGAACAACCTCTACTGTACAGATGTACAGATGGAATACACTACAGCACATTGTAAGTCTGCATGAATAAGTCTGTTATCATGTACAGTACTGTCACCTCTGTGACCTCAGTGAAAAGCAGCTGCAGGGGGAAAACCCATTGTGACTAGCGTTGCATGTTTGCCTTGCCTCCATGGAGACATGAGGAAACCTCTCACCGAGTGCTTTCTGACATGTATTTATGAGTCTGGAACCAGGGGTTGCCATAGGAACTTGCATGAGCCCCAAAGAGTAGCTGCCAGGAATGTACTGCAGCTTGACTGTGAGAAATACCACTATGCAGGCACTGGGACGATGCAGTCATCTCGCCTCTGCTTTTCTGTCATATGTCGCTCACATGATGGACGTGGAGTGGGAATAGGTGCGTCCCATGACGTGCATCCATAGCTGCCTCTTTTTATCTGTTTTTATGTCGTAGGGTTAGTTATTCTTTTTGAGGCCTGCCGAGCATCTTAATCCAGCCCACCCAGCATTTCCACATTCCTTTTTTTAAACCTTTTAACATGGAAAGTAACAGGTGACTTACGGTGCTATTGTGGCACGCTTGAGTTGTCAAAACAGTCAGATGGAATCCCTGGCATGTACAAAAATGCCATTCAAAAAAACACATGTGAACACACATGAAGCACAAAGTCATTACCTACAAACAAACAGTATGTGCAATACCCATGCTGCAAGGCATGCTGGGTAGGTTGTGGTTCTCTTTCACCCAACATTTTGTTGTGTTTTGTTTTGCGATTTTGCTTGATTGCAAAATATGTTGATGGAGGTGGTCAGAGAAGTTAACAAGGAGAAGTTAACATACACATACCGTATTCCTGATTGTGTTTTAGTTGTCATGGTTTATATTGTTGTTGCAACTGGACTACCCAGCATGACATGCGGGCATTTGGAAATAATCTTATGTAATCTTAATCTTATGTTCAGCGCCTGGTTGTTGTGTGTTCCATTTCCATGTGACTCGTATATGAACCAAGCTAGAACAATATTATTATTTTATATTATTTTAGCAGCTAACACGAAAACCTTTTTTTATCTGGCCGACTAACACGACGGAAGAGTGGATTGCTAGCTCTCCATTTGGCTACCAAGACTCAACAAGCTGCTGGTTTGCAGTGAGCAATTTTGACATGAGGACTGGAGCACACGTTTTGTGCTGGAAGACACGGCCATCCCAAGGAGAGCCGACTTTGGAAGCTTTGTCGCTGCTGTGTTGTTGACGGAACTCGCATGTATGTGTGTCACTGTGCCTAGAAAAGAAGTTTGGCTAGTGTTTTAAATCATCCAAATATGGCAGGATACTGCAACTATTAGCTGTTATCATCAGCGTATGTGTTAATGTATTATGAATATCAAACTTTGCAATCTTGGTAGAGGTTTTTTTTTTAGAGGGCTTCATAGTTGAAATTAGGGCTGCAGCTATCGAATATTTTAGTAACCAAGTATTGAAATTTTTGTCGATTAATCAAGTAATCGGATAAACATATTTTTGCTTGTTTTAAAAAGAAATAAAAAAATTCACAAGAAAAAATAAAACATTTGACTAAGTAATGAAGGAGCAATTGGTTGAATTATTTAGATCAGGAGTGCCCGTTACGTCAATCGCTATTGACTGGTCGATCGCAAAGGCATTGCGGGTTGGTCGCATGGCATTGAAAAAAAAAAAGTTATCATCTGTCCTCACAATGACATCTGACCTGACCTTTCTCTGACACATGGCTCACTGCGCATGCAACCGCGCTAAGTACTGCAAAACTCTTGCAAGCTAGCGAGTAAGAAAGGGATAAAAATGTGGAAAGCTGGAAAAAAGCTGGCCCAAGTAAAAAGCCAAAGACCTACCACTACCATACGGAGTGAGAGTAGGACTTATTCTTCAAAGTGCGTTTGCCTCATCTGTCAGTCTACAATTACTTTTTTAATTACTTTACCGAAGAAGGAAAATGTGGAACGCCATTTTCGGACTGTTCATAAAAACTATAACACCCAGGTCCCTCCGAAGAGCGAGCTGAGAAGGAGAAAGGTGAAGGAACTAAAATCCCTAAAATCATTTTTCACACTGCTAATTTCACTATGCATCCATGGCTGATTCCATTCAGTTCAAGTCATCAGAGTAAGGTAATGACAAAAAAATTTACTTGTTATATTGTGCAATATAGGTTGATGCAGTAATGCAAGGTACACCAGCATATACTGTACATATAAAAATAATTATCAATATATTTATAAATAATTTTTAGTTGGTGATAGATCATTTTGACTCAGTCATGTCATAAGTAGCTCTCAGGTTGAAAAAGTGTGTGCACCCCTGATTTACATAATGTAGTGTTAGGGTTAGTGAAGTGTAAGTGCCGAAATCAAGGCAAGACAACAAAAACATAAGCCTATGACACCACTAGTTACTCAGTCAGGCAATAATAAATGAACTAACAAGTCCATGAGAAAAATACATGATCACAATGGCGTTCATGGCACAAACAGCGCAACCAAACAAGTCACTTTTCCACACAACATGGCGGCTTCATATATGAGTGCCAATGGTGGAAGGCATGTGCATCTTACCGCTGGACTTGAAGAGCTGCATCACAAACATCCATTGGCATTTTCCTCCAGGACATTTTCCTCCATTGGCATTTTCCTCCGGTACCTCATCATTCTCCCCCAAAGCTAAACCACGTTGTTTTTTCCTCAGGCACCGGCGAGAGTGGCAAAAGCACTTTTATCAAGCAGATGAGAATAATCCACGGCTCGGGTTACACGGATGAGGACAAGAAAGGCTTCACCAAGCTGGTCTACCAGAACATCTTCACGTCCATGCAGGCCATGATACGGGCCACGGAGACCCTCAAGATACCATACAAGTTGGAACAGAACAAAGTATGTAATATACACAACACCTGTTGACTGGTGTCTTCTTGGTGTGCTTTTCCGCTCATGTTCTCATTACCTCCAATCCTGTAAAATAAGTGTGATCCTCCTGAGGAATGAGACGACTATATCGACCTGTGACTCATGGGTATTTCTGCACCTTTGCTGTCACCCTCAGAGTAATGCGCAGCTGGTGCGCGAGGTGGACGTGGAGATGGTTTCGTCCTTCGATCAGCCCTACATCGGCGCCATCAAGACGCTGTGGTCTGACCCTGGCATCCAGGAGGCCTATGACCGCAGGAGAGAGTACCAGCTCTCCGACTCTACCAAATAGTACGTCTCTCTTCTGCCAATATACGAGAAAAACACACTATTTATTTGCATGTAGCAGTGGAACATATTATAGCTTAATAATATGCAACAATGGTTCCATATACCCTATTGTCTGGACTGTAAAGTCACTTCAGAGTATAAGTGGCAGCAGTCAAAAAATAATCTGATTTGTCACACTTTAATGTTTCAGTTCATCAAACAAATGAAAATATTAGTCACTATTATGAATGACACCACAACTCAACACGTTATGCAGTTTTTCAATGAAACTTTTTATGAAGCGAGAAACAAATCCAAACCTACATGGCCCTGTCTGAAAAACTGACCCCCATTAAAACATGACATAATTAGGATGAATTGGAATGTACTGTCACTGTGTAAAAGCTTATAAAGCCATTTCTAAAGCTTTCGGACTCCAGCCAACCACAGTGAGAGCCATTATTTACAAATGGCCAAAACATGGAACAGTGGTGAACCTTCCCAGGAGCGGCCGGCCAACCAAAATGACCCCATGAGGTCACAAAAGACCCCACAACAACGTCCAAAGAAGTGCAGACCTCACTTGCCCCAGTTAAGGTCAGTGTTCATGACTCCACCGTAAGAAAGACACTGGGCAAAAACGGCCTGCAAAGCAGAGTTCCAAGACCAAAAGCATTGCTGAACAAAAAGAACATTAAGGCTGGTCCCCATTTGGCCAGAAAACATCTTGATGATCCCCAAGACCTTTGGGAAAATACTCTGTCGTCTGGTGTAAAAGCATTTCTTAGCAACAGTAAAATATGGTGGTGGTAGTGTGATGGTCTGCTGCTTCAGGACCCGGAAGACTTGCTGTGATCAATGGAAGCATGAATTGTGCTGAAGGAGAATGTGCGGCCATCTGTGGGTGAGCTCAAGCTGAAAGCAACTTGGGTTGTGCAGCAGGACAATGATCCAAAACACAGCAGCAAGTCCACCAAAGCAAATGAAGACTTTGCAGTGGCCTAGTCCAAGTCCAGAGTTGAATCCTATTGAGATGCTGTGGCATGACATTCAAAAGGCCTTGATGCTGCAAAAGCCTCCAATGTGGCTGAATGACAACAATTCCTCCACAGCTGGAAGAGACTCATTGCAAGTTATGACAAAGGCCAAAACCACCCCCATTCCTTAACGACGGCCCTAACGACAGGTGTTCAGAAACACATATGTAAGTTGCTCCTGACTTACATGACTTTACGGCATTGAAAATGTTCATTATGACTTTCGGCCATGTCATTAGGTACACCCACACATGAGATCTAAGAGATGATGCTTGTTTCTGATGCAACTCTGAGAGTTCTTGTATCTGATATCATGATGTGTGCATGTGGTTGACATCAGTGTTTTGCTGTTGCATTCCTGTCACGTACTCTTCCCCATCCACAGTTACCTTAGCGATATAGATCGAATAACTGCATCGGAGTACGTGCCCACTCAGCAGGATGTGCTGCGGGTTCGAGTGCCCACCACCGGCATCATTGAGTACCCCTTTGACCTGGAGAATATAATCTTCAGGTACCGGCGGCGAGCCCGCCACATCTCTGGTCGGCCGTCGATGTCGCCGTCTTCTGTGAGCTCGGCTTGGGCTGCAACATGTACGCATCCCTGATGGTAGCATCCCAGAAGTCTGGAGTCCAGACCTACGGGTTGGCCTGTTGACTCCTAACTTGTCTCTTATTGAAGCCATGTTGACTGATTTGTACATGTAGTCCTCGGAGAGCAAATGTGGTATGGGAGCTGCCATCATGGATGAGGCTACAGTCTATTTCCTTTGTGGGTTTCTGGCACATTTGCATCTAATCCCTTCTTGTTCCTCAGGAATGTTCCCTTTGGTTACATCTGCACTGAACCACTTGCTTTTAGAGGGTCTGAATCTGCTTCACTTTTCTTCTTTATTTCCTCCTCCTCTCTTGCTGTCCTTCCCACCTCCAGCTACCTTAGCGATCTGGATCGTATTGCTGAATCGTCCTATCTGCCAACTCAACAGGATGTGCTTAGGGTTCGTATCCCAACCACCGGGATCATAGAATACCCTTTCGACTTGCAAAGCATCATTTTCAGGTAGATGGGAAAGAATTGCATCACCTTTGACTAACCTCGGCCTCACGTGTTTCCATCGCATGTCTGTGGGCTTCATGTTACCCTGCCAACCCATTCCAGCATTCCCATGTATTGCCTACTAAAAGCCTCCAGTTCAACACAAACTGCTTATTAACAATAGCCACGTTTACATGAGGAGTTTTTCCTCTTTCCGAATTACCTTTCCGAAATCCAATCTCTTGTCTACATGCACCGCTATAATCAAACAGAATAGTCAATGGGGCATGCGTAGTAAAATGTAAACATCAACATCACGTGATACCGGCTTCCCCGACTTTCACTTGTTGGAATAACGCCGAATAACTGCAAGTTTTTTGTTCGTCCAGACTTTAAGTTTAGTTTGGATCAAAAACAAAAAGTTTCCGCAGCAATGCAGTGCCGATTGCTCGCCTCCATTTTTAAAAGTGAAGAACGTCTGGGGCTGTGTGTTACGTCATATCTGAGCATGCACTGAAAGAACGCACCCAGGATAAATTTAGACAGGAAAAGATCAAATTCAATCTTGCATATATTTTATAATTAAACTCAGGACATGTTTTATATAGATATATATTTTCTTTTTAAAGACAAACTGGACTTGTGAATGGCGTATAGAAGGGTTTAGATTATGTTCCACAGATGGCGGGAATGCACACGAAAGCTGCTTGCCAACCGCCAATAAACAACAGAAGAAAAACACCACGAAGAAGAACGCACCCTGACAAGTTTCCGTTTGAGCGGCTACAAGATACCTCAATCGGATTGGGGAAAGGAATATTCCACCCCCGTGAATCCGACTATATGTTCATTCGGATTGGCACTTTTTTTTCGGAATGAGGTGTATACAAAGGTTACATTCTTTCCGTTTCAGCAAATAAACCAAATCCAATTGGAATATTTGGGTCCATGTATAAGTGGCTCGTGATCTCTCTACTCGTCAAGAAAAAAGGCATTCTAACATGCATGACAAGGTGATTTGTTGTTGGAAAGTCAAAAAATTCGGAATTCAACCTAAAAATGCTGGGAAGTTGCCCAAACAATGATGAAGATTTCCCACATACGTCAGGTCATGTCACCTCTGTCCTGGCTGCTCAGTACATTATGTCTAAAACATGTTGGAAAGCACCAGCAGGATTTAAAGGTGTAGTCTCTCCACCAAACTGTTGCTGAAGCCTGATGCCTTTCCCACGTTACTTGGTAAGTTGAAGAGTCAGAAGCACAAGTTAACAATTAATCAGTGTCATAACTGCGTTTATTTAGTGTAAGTAAGTGGTTGTCTGTGTTGCTTTAAAATGTGCATACAAGGAGCGGGGTGCAAATTACGAGCCCACTGACGCTTGGAGTGGCTAATAGCCTTTTTCCACTACAGTCAGCAGTCACCAGAGTTTTTTATACACCGGTAGTCTCACAAAAAATATGTAATGACCACATTTCTGATACCGATCTAGAACATCTACGTTAGAAAGTGAGGTTCGGAAGTAGTTCAAAAGTGCTCGGGAGTGAGACCAGTCACAGAGCAGTGGCCGTGCCCGGAGGTGGGCCATGGGAGAAATAAATGAAAACAGAGCATTTTGGAAACACAGCTGAAATAGGTGCAGATTGTGGTGGATCTAGAAAGCTTTCTGTACCGGTTACGGTGTGTAGCTGCTCAATACTAAGGTCCCAGAATGAGCATCATACTGTAAGTCCCCTTTTCAAATTTTCCTCCAATACGTAGCCTTCTGCACACTACAGTCCAATGCTCTCACTTCCTTCTTGCTGTCGAGCGTGTTAATACATGCAAAGGATCCATGCCGGGCTCTTATCAAATGCACCACTGCTACCTGAAAAGTGACGTCTTTTCTCATCACCTGTTTTTGTGAAAAAACAATAGTATCAAGACGTATAAATACACCTTTGGGAGCGAGCGTTCAGGCTTCGAAAAACATATAAATATGTGGTATTGGTATTGAATGAGTTCATGTTTTGGGGTTTTATAATATGGCAGTTTGCTTCTTTGCAGTTTTTCAGAAATGAATTAATAAATGATAGCTGTTTGGTGTCTTAGTGAAAACCTATGTAAACAGAAGTGGTATGTGGTATTGGGGTCACACTGTGGCAGTAATGACAAAAACATTAGCTTACATGACATGACCGTATCACCATCAAGCCATTGACTGTCCCATATGATAGAGCAGAGGTGCTCACACTTTTTCAGCATGCAAGCTACTTTTAAAATGACCGAGTCAAAATGATCTACCCACTACAAAAATGCAAAACATCTATTTATTTTCAAATGTATTGAGGATTATTTGTACGTACAATGTATGTTGATGTACCTTACATAACCAAATGAGCCAATATTGCAAAACACACATAATGAACTATTAACATTTTTTGTAATTACCTGAGTTTACTTTGATGACTTGCACTGAATTGAATCAGCCAGGGATGCATAGTCCGGACAGTAGCTGCTGATAGCCAGGTTAGCCAGGCAAACGCACTTCGAAAAAGACATTGTGAAAAAAAAAGTCCACCTCCCATTCCGTATGGAAGTGATATGTTTTTGCCTTTTTACTTGGTCCAGCTACTTCACTCATTTTAGTGACCATAAACTTTAGCGAGGGCTTAAAATCTGACGCAATTCGCCGACTAGCTTAGCACTTTGCATCGTTGTTAACGCATGAGCGGTGACCTAAAGGTCAAAATTCAGTTGTCATCTGACTGGTTGTCCTGTATGTCAATCAAGTAACGGGGATGGATGATAGGCTGACATCGTAAGTTCTGCTGCAATTAGAGACGGTGTTTGATTTGATTGGTCACCCGAAGGGCAACGTTCAGTTGTCATCTGAATGGCTGCCCTGTATATCAATCAAGTGACGGCATTGATGCTAGGATGATATTTTTTTAATGTCACGCCGCGATCGACCAGTACCACCTCCGCGATCGACCGGTAGATCGCGATCGACTTAATGAGCACCCGTGTGATAGAGCGAAGAAAGTTCCTCCATTTTGTGTGGAAGCGGTATGTTTTTGGTTTTTGGTTTTGCTTAAATTTGGAAGAAATGTTAGCTCGCTAGCAAGCGTTGGTGTGTTTGCAGCGGAAGAGTTGGGCAATGTGTTGTCAACAACAACTAATCTATGTCTCCAAGGCTCTGAGCTGTATTTAAAAAGTCAAACAGGTTTTCTTTGCTCTACCTATGAAAATAAATGAGCATGATTTGTTGTAGATGTAAAGAGCCGGCAGTAGGAACAGATTGTTTTTGGCCCTTGAACCCCTACTCTATTTAGTTGACTTTCCACTGCTGGAAGAGAGAGTGCAGGAATATATATGCAGCATGTGAATGAATGCTTCCCAAAAGCTGCCCTCTGTCATCCATGAGTAGAAGTGCTTTTTACCGAACTACGCCTTCTGTTTTAGTCTCTGTGCTCCACAACCTTCCAACACCTTCCGTTCCATCGCTGGCAAAGCCACACATGGAAAGGAGAGAAGATGGAACTAGATGGAGCCAGCAAGAGTGATGAAAGTAGAGTGCAAATCGATAGGAAGCTATCATGTCATCCTCCTCCTACGCTTGGCGAGGCCGCAAATAACCGCGCCTGCAACGTGGTTGCGCTCAAGCGCTTCCCAGCTGCTCCACTGCAGCGAGCTCACTGTGACTCATTGCACCCTCTCCATGGCTTTACAAAGACACCAACAACACAGCTAATACACTTCATTAGCTCTTCATCCGCAATGCATTGGAATGTGTGCATATTCCTGGTAGGAGATATGCCAACACGTCTGGCTCACCCACCCTCATGTTCACGTCCAAACGTGGGGCCAACCCCCCTCCTTGGAGCTCCTTGGATTCCTACAAATACCAAAGCACTCCGGTCATACAGAGGATTTGTGACTCCTCTTTTTGCAGCAGATTTTCTAAAAGCACTGCACTCCTGTCATATAGTAGATCTTTGACAGGTGGTTTTGCAGTACATCCTTGTCAAAACAGCAGTGTTTTTGTCGTATAGTTGTTCTTTGACAGATGGTTTTGTAGTAGATCCTTAAAAAAGCAGTGTTCTTGTCGTATAGTTGATCTTTGACAGGTGTTCATGTCGTATAGTTGATCTATGGCCGGTGGTTTTGTAGTAGATCCTTAAAAACGGCAGTGTTCTTGTCGTATAGTTGATCTTTGACAGATGGTTTTGGAGTAGATCCTTAAAAACTGCAGTGTTCTTGTCATATAGTTGATCTATGACCGATGGTTTTGTAGTAGATCCTTAAAAAAAGCAGTGTTCTTGTCTTATCGTTGATCTATAACAGGTGGTTTTGTAGTAGATCCTTAAAAACGGCAGTGTTCTTGTCGTATAGTTGATCTATGACAGGTGGTTTTGAAGTAGATCCTTAAAAACAGCAGTTTTCTTGTCATGTAGTTGATCTATGACAGGTGGTTTTTATAGTAGATCCTTAAAAACAGCAGTGTTCTTGTCGTATAGTTGATCTTTGACTGGTGGTTTTGAAGTTGATCCTTAAAAACCGTAGTGTTCTTGTCATATACAGTAAAGTCTCGTTATATCGATATTGTCGGGAGTCGGAAAAAATATTGATATAACCGGACTGTCGATATATCCGAGTATGCGCCGAACTGCATTAAAAGTGGGCAATAATGCACTCGACATTGTTCTATAGTATAGAACAATGTCGAGCAGCTTAAATCAATCTTTGCTTAAGGATTTCAATACCAAAAAAGAACACGGTGAACGGCTACTTCCAGTCAACTTTATTTTTCACACTTCCACCACCAGAGAGCAGCACACACACCGATTCCCGCACTTCCTGGTTCACAGGTCATGCTCAACCCGCCCCACATAGCTGGCCAAACACATTCCTGCAACAGAAGAACTAACTGCGTTCGTGGTTTCTCTCGTGTGTATAGAATAAAAAGATATCTGAATACAACACAATTAAATACATGTATTTGTACGCTTGTGTCTTCTTTGGAATAGGTGTGTATGCTATGTCAGTCGGTTCTTCTGTTGCAGGCATGTGTTTGGCCAGCTATGTGGGGCGGGTTGAGCATGACCTGTGAACCAGGAAGTGCGGGAATCGGTGTGTGTGCTGCGCTCTGGTGGTGGAAGTGTGAAAAATAAAGTTGACTGGAAGCAGCCGTTCGCCGTGTTCTTTTTTGGTATTGAAATCCTTAAGCAAAGATTGATTTAAGCTGCTTTTGTATCGATATAAGCAGACCAAATTGGCTGGCGGGAGATGAAAAGGGCATCGTAGTAACCGGATTATCATAATAACAGAACTAATTATATCATAAAAGACTAGAAATTTGCCGGGAAATGAAAATAGTATCGTAATAAGCAGTACTTTGATATAACGAGACTTTACTGTAGTTGCTCTTTGACGGGTGGTTTTGTAGTAGATCCTTAAAACAGCTGTGTTCTTGTCGTATAGCTGATCTTTTCTGGGTGGTTTTGAAGTAGATCCTTAAAACAGCTGTGTTCTTGTCGTGTAGTTGATCTTTGTCAAGTGCTTTTGCAGTAGATTTCTGAAAACAGCAGCACACTCCTGTCATGTAAAGGGCGCTTTACTAGCATTTTTGCAGTAGATCTATTGTAGACTGCTGTAATGGCCTTATCACTGGGCTCACTAAACCATTTATAAAACGTCTGCGGTACATCCAGAATGCTGCAGCTCGTGTCCTGACTAGAAGCAGGAAATATGAGCCTATTAGTACTCGGGGTCTCTGCACTGGCATCCTGTCGTTCACAGAATAGACTTTAAAACAGCTCTGCTTGTGTACCAGTCTCTTCATGTCTAGATGGCCAAAGTACATCTCTGACATGTTAGAGCTGCATAAACCATCTCTACCTCTGAGAAGCTCAGGTAGTGGTCTCCTGGGGGTGCCCAGAGTCAGGACTAAACACGGTGAGACTACTTTTGGTTTCATGCTGCCAAAATCTGGAACAGTCCAGTCCAGTTCCAGTAGATATGCGACAATCCTCAACTTTGGCAAAGTTCAAATCCAAGCTGACAAGATGACAAGTGAAAGGATTTTATCTGCACATAATTTTTTGTTTCAATGAAAGATTTATGCTATGTTTTGTGTAATGATTTTTAAAGTGATTTCATCCTTCTTCACTTTGAAGGACCTTGTGTATGAATTGTGCTCTAGAAATCAGTCTTGCCTTTTCCAAACTGCAGTGTTCCTGTCATATGGCGCATGTCAGTCCTGTGGTATAGAAGATCTTTGGCTAGTTAACGTAGTTTCTTTGCCGCCAAGTCTGACTTCATGACTTTATTCATGAGTGCCGTTTGGTGAAGTGAACCAAGAGCCTTGCGTGAAGATGAAATAACACAAACAAAGTATAGTCCATCACTCGCTACAAAGTTGTTTCAATATCGCTACCTAACTGGATGGTGTTTTTTTTTTTTTAAATGAAGAAATGATTGCTGTTTGGTGGTTGACCAGCTGATTATTTGGTGTGGAAGTGGTACATTTTTTGCCTGTTTATTTGCCCGTCTCCTGTCACGTCTGAGAAGCCGTACAAGCAGTGCACTATGTGATGTGAGGGTGCATATCAATCAAGCAACAAACATCATAGTAAGGATGGCTATTTTTGAGTGCCATGAAAAACTAAACTTTCACACAGCAAACAGTAAGTTGTTATGTCTTGTTTTTGCTTATCATGTTCATCATATGTTTTTGCTTGTCTACTGTATTAGGTAATATGGTAATAAAGTTGACTGTAGGGGTGTTATTTCATGTTTACAGGGCTCTAATGTAATAAAAATGTGTGCAAAGTATTCCGGCACTGTGCCGGATCTCCGGCGTTTCAATATGACCAACGAAAAACAAAAAAAATCTGCCGGACCCAGACAAACACAAACTCATTGTAGCCATGCGGTACGTCTCTGACTCTCAGAAATAGAAAGACATAGAAAGCTCACACCCGAACACAACACACAGAGCGCGGTGTCACCGTTGCGCAGTGCTTCAGTGCACACGGCGCCATCTTGTGTAGCACAACTTGGCATGTACTATAGGTAGTTTACAGCTGCACAGTAGGGCATTTTAATGTCTTATCGTGTCCAGAATTTGAGGAACCATCAGTAAAAACATCGAAAGTCGCAAACGAACAAGGTTGTGCTACACAAGATGGCGGACTCGCGGCAACAAAAACGCATAGCTCTTGAGTTTTCTGCGTAATGTAGTTCTGTGGCCCTGAATGCCGCTATTACAAAGCCCCTCCCCATCAAACCGTTACTGTCCAATCCTCCGATTATACTGCATTCAGGACAACTCAGGGTAAGGCGTATGTTTTTGTGTGCTGTGCTCCAAGAAGCTAGTGTATGCTATCGGGGTGAAGCCGAACCCGAATGCGGTATTCGGGACGGCACGAATAATGACTCTTTAGGGCCACATTTAGTTGCTCTTTACTTCTGCGGTTGGGCGTTCTCCTGTTGGCTCTGTTAGCATTAGCTCGCTAACGTTAAGGCTGTTGACAGAGTAACGTTCACAAAGTAAGGCTTAGGAACTTGTGTAGAATCGTATTCACTTCTGGGTCGTATTTGGTACCTTTAAGTTAGTGGGGGGTTCATATTATAATCACTGTGCTTAGTATATTACCTATATATACTATATACTTTTTTCCCGCCCCCAAAAAAATGTATATATATTTGGCGGGGGGAAAAGTGGAGGATCAGGATTTGTTTTTTTACTTGAAGCCCTTTTTTTGTGTGGGATATGTGTGTGTCCATCCACCAGTTATGAGATATACTGTATGAAAATGGAGTAATAGATCCAAATACTCTTTGGTTTGCTCATGAAAATAGGGGGGTGGGTGCCCAGACCTTGACTTACGACTGTATTACAAAGTGTCAGTCATGTGAGCAGACTAATGGATGTATGGATGGATTGAGGTGTTTTGTTTGCATATCAGGCTGCTTTGCTTGATCATTGGTTAGACACTTTGAGATTTACTCTTGTCTTCTCTGAATTTTTGTGCGCAATAGAAAGTCAAGAACACCATTTCTAATGCACACACAAACATGCATGCATGTTTCTTCTGCTTCTGTCCTAGTTGTGGGTGGGTGGGTGCCTTGCTTTACTACTGTACATACTGCAGCTACAGTCCAGTCCTTTTCAGCCACCAATTTCCTGCATGAATATTACATTTCTGTTGAAATGATTTATGCTCTTTCCCTTGACACCCTCGGTCCTTTGGTGCATGCTTTTCTGTGTGGCATCCACTTAAACACAATCAATCACCGAAGCTAATGACTTGATTCTGTTGTCTGTTTTCTTTTGCCCCTTATTTCCCCTTCATCGTTGGTAGGATGGTGGATGTGGGAGGTCAGAGGTCAGAGAGGAGGAAGTGGATCCATTGCTTTGAGAACGTAACCTCCATCATGTTTCTGGTGGCGCTCAGCGAGTACGACCAGGTCCTGGTCGAGTCGGACAACGAGGTGAGAGGCAGGGTAGTGAAGTGATGTTTTTTCCCTGAATGAGAGAAGTATATAATTATTACACATGAAGTCTTTTATTGTGTGGGCATGGATAAGTCTGAAAAAAATATATATGGATGTGTGTGTGTGTGTGTGTATGTATATGTATAATGGGGCTGTCAATCGATTAAAATATTTGGTTGTGTTTAATGGCATTTTTGTCCATAGTTAACCCAAAAATAATCGCATTTAATCGCAGATGGAAATAAGTTTTTATTTATAATAAGTAGGGGAAATCTCTTTGTGGTAAACGATTCGATGTGCACCTACAACAATAATAATGGATAGCATATAAGGATAGCAATTTGGGAACTTTGGGCCATTATTTAAAAAAAAATACAGTCGGCAAGCATATTTTTCTTTATTATTAGCATATTAGCTCTTGTCTACATGGGAAAGGCCACTTTCCGTTATGTTGACAACCGCTTGTGTTGACGTGAGCGGGCCAGTTGAGGGCTGTGGACTTGAACAGGTTCTGCTGTCTTTAGTCTTGTGACTTGCCAACGAGAGCTTTGTGTGCATGCTATCTGCTCAGAACCGCATGGAGGAGAGCAAAGCGCTGTTCCGGACCATCATCACATATCCGTGGTTTCAAAATTCCTCCGTCATCCTCTTCCTCAACAAGAGGGACCTCCTGGAGGAGAAGATCATGTACTCCCACCTGGTGGACTACTTCCCTGAGTTTGACGGTACTTTGGTTTGTTTTCATTTGAGCTTCCTGCTTGCAACATCCCAATGTTTTAATGCTGCTAATGTTACTGCTCATCCATGATTGGCCAGCCCCCAGCTTCTTGAGAGCACTTTTTTCATCATATAGGGACACCTTGTGGCCTTAACCGTGAAGTACAATGGAAAGGATAGCAGTACTGTACTCTGTAGGAACCACACAGGAAAAATACCATACTGGGAGCTTTTATTTGTGTACACGTAATTGTACTGCTAATTTATGGCTAAATTCTAATCTTGTGACATCTACTACTAATTGTTTAGTAGTGAGTGAGGAAACTGTACCTGCTTTCTGTACCAATCACAAGCTATAAGTGCAGGAGCTGTTATGTGTAACAGTGTAACAGTCTGGCTCATGGTGTCAAGGTATACCTCAGAAATATCTAAACATGTGCAATTGCTTGTGAGAACACATTCATTGGGGTGCTGCAATGACATCAGCCTCGCTCTGGGGTCTGAGCTCCTCTGGCTCGGTCTGGTGGATAGAGGCAGTATTGCAGTGCCATCCATCCATTTTCTATGCATAGAATTGATAACATGGCGTGTTCCTTTTCCAGGTCCCCAGCGAGACCCTCTGGCGGGTCGGGAGTTCATCTTGAAAATGTTTGTGGACTTGAACCCGGACAGCGACAAGATCATCTACTCCCACTTCACATGCGCCACAGACACGGAGAACATCCGCTTCGTCTTCGCCGCAGTCAAAGACACCATTCTGCAGCTCAACCTCAAGGAGTACAACCTGGTTTGATTTCGAAGCCGCCCGGCGGGGGCAGAGGGATGGAAGGCCACGCCCCTGCAGCACGCCCCTCCCTCACATACACAACACTCTCGTTAGCTTCGCTCTTCACTCGCCCTTCCCCGCCTTGGAAAGGCTCTGTTGTCCGCTTATATCAGTGCGGGTGGGACACCTTCTTCTCTGCAGTGGCGGGGTGTTGCAGGGGGATGCCAGCCGGGCCACCCCCACTTGAAGACTTTACGCTTTAAAGGGCTCTCTCCCACTGCAGCCAGCCCCGCCAGACAAATACGCTATCTGCCAGCCCGGTACTTTGTGTACTTGAGTCATCATTTGCTTTATTGCTGATACGCAGAAATGTAAATAGTTTGGCTTACACCGTGTTAGGGCTACCACACACACACACACACACACACACTTGCTTTCATTCTCTTAGTCAACACCACTACAGGTTATAGACACACACGCTGCTCCTCATGCTTCAAGTCATTTATGAACAAACAACACAGCAGCACCACAACACAACCAATGTTGGAATAGCAGGCACACCACCTGACCAGTGGAAGACACCAGCCAGTGTTTTAAAGCGCATGCAGAGATACATAAAGCTGCTGGATGCTCATGATGAGGGGTGCACGATAGTTCAGGGAATTATGAAGTCATGCCGATAAACCCCCTCACCATCATTTCAATGAGGCCAGATTACCCGTACTGTGCTGGTGAGCAAAGCGAGCTCTCCGGTTTTCTCCTGCCTAACTTCCATGGCGCTCACTTGTAAACGAACCATTCACTGCCACAGCGTTTGGAAAGTGTCAAAGGTTTCCCAGAGACCTCAGTGGCGTCACGCCGGTTGCTCAGAGCATGTGCCCCAGTACAGTGCACCTTGCTGGGCTACAGCAGGTTATCGATATCGGCTGCTGCCCTCTGGTGGAGTAAGAAAGGTAAATCGGGAGGTTGCCTGTAATGGGCAGGTTATTGAATGGTGTAGTCAGTTTCATGTGTCATACGTGAGTGGAAAGTGTAGATAACCAACATGACTTGTGTTGGACCATGAGGAGTAAACACCTCGGCAGTATTGCTTTAGTGGCTGACATCCAAACAATGATGATGACGTTATTGATTGTTCCCCTCCCAAGTACCAAGTACCGCGTTGCCAATATTTGATCAAGTACTAGAGCATACTGTACGTCCTTCCAGTTGTAATGTTGGATACATGGAAGACGTCCACCTCCTTTGCTGCTGCTGGCAAAGGAGCTTTTCTACTGCTGTAAAAAAAAAGCTATTTTCTGGAGAAGTCTTTTATCTTTCTAAGCGTTCTTCTTCCATTTCAGCTTTGCGCTTTGTGCAAAGTCATCATGTGGAACATTGGGAAGGGGTATAGCATTTGGTGGAACACCTTTCTGGGTTTGGGAAAGGAATTCAGGTAGGTTTAGTCATCCAAGGGCTCAGAGTGGGGGGGGGCATCGAAACCACACATGCCTACGTGACATTCCTGGTGGCTTTTTTGGCTTCACATTTTGCCTTTTGTACAAGACAAGCATGGTATTGCCAAGTGCGACACGTCACTTGTTGGCCCGGGATGAGGATTTTGGTGCACGGTACCATGTCGGCCAGTCACCATAACCCTTTTGGCCAGGTGATAATTGTCCTACATATGTTTGCCGATAAACCATATTATTTTCACGTTTTATGGCATAATAAGGAGTACACTGTGCCAAAAATAATACATGCATTTCAAAAGCAAAAAACACCCTAATGAAAAGAATGCTCAGTCGTTAATGGATCTTTAGCAACATGGTGTGTGGAATATGCTGTTGGATGCCTTTGGTTCATGGTCAGGTGTTCTACTCGAGGAATCACAGCAGATGAAACCCAAGACTGAAGTAGACACCAGAAGCATTGCACCGTGGAGCACACCGCGCACACACACCTAGCAAGTTGTGCGTATGCTAGCGTGTAGCGCCCCGCCTCTCCCCACCGGGACAAAGCGCCTGAATGACAGGAGGGTTGACATTCAGCTATTGAACCAACACGCTCAGCTGTTGAGTGAACCCTCTTGTCATCCAGCCTGTTTGATAGCGAGAGAGTCAATACATTGAAGCTGGCAAAATTAGTGACTTGGTTTTTATTTATTGTGCGATGAATTGATTTATTGGTTATGGTGACAGGCCTAGGTCCAACATTCCAACATTTAAAGGGCCCGTGCGGCACATGTCGTCATAACGTCCATTCTCATGCGATTTCCTCCCGACGTGCGACTGCTCTTGTAGGGATTTCTCTCTAATGATACGACAAAACGTCCCATACAGTGGAACCTCTACCTAATCACAATCCGGTTTATTGCCATATACATCACCCCATACCAGGACGTTGCTCTGGTGGCTTGGTGCAACAAGAAAACAGTCACCAAAAGTTGAAGATGGAAATACAAATATAAAAATCTAAGTATGACAACACAACCGTTGGAGTTCAATAAAACCGTTGGATTCCAGCATTATTTACAGGATGGTAATATACAGTGATGATAAACTTAGAAGCAGAAATGGACCGCTCTGGTGTGAAAAAGTGATTAGCCTAAAGCTAATAAGTAGCTGGGCCACCCTTAGCAGCAACAAGTGCAACCAAGCCTTTGTGATAACTTGCAATGAGTCTCTTCCAGCTGTGGAGGAATTGTTGTCATTCAGCCACATTGGAGGCTTTTCCTTCATCAAGGCCTTTTGAAGGTCATGCCACAGCATCTCAATAGGATTCAACTCAGGACTTGGACTAGGCCGCTCCAAAGTCTTCATTTGCTTTGGTGGACTTGCTGCTGTGTTTTGGATCATTGTCCTGCTGCACAACCCAAGTTGCTTTCAGCTTGAGCTCACCCGCCGCACATTCTCCTTCAGCACAATTCATGCTTCCATTGATCACAGCAAGTCTTCCGGGTCCTGAAGCAGCAGACCATCACACTACCACCACCATATTTTACTGTTGCTATGAAATGCTTTTACACCAGACGACAGAGTATTTTCCCAAAGGTCTTGGGGATCATCAAGATGTTTTCTGGCCAAATGGAGACCAGCCTTAATGTTCTTTTGTTCAGCAGTGCTTTTGGTCTTGGAACTCTGCCATGCAGGCCGTTTTTGCCCAGTGTCTTTCTTACGGTGGAGTCATGAACACTGACCTTAACTGGGGCAAGTGGGGCCTGCACTTCTTTGGATGTTGTTGTGGGGTCTTTTGTGACCTCATGCGGTCATTTTGGTTGGTCGGACACTCCTGGGAAGGTTCACCACTGTTCCATGTTTTGGCCATTGGTGATTATGGCTCTCACTGTGGTTGGCTGGAGTCCCAAAGCTTTAAAAATTGTTTTATAACTTTTTCCACAGTGATAGATCTCAATTCATCTCTTAATTTATCATTTAGGGGGGAATCACTTTTTCACAGCAGTGTAAGCAGACAGGTGGAGCATTGCATGCACGCTGCATGAAGGTTTGGTATGGAGTGATGTCATTTCCTGAGTGAGGATAAGAGTTGAGGCAGTGAAAGGTTTGGAGGTTGCACTGTAGAAGGGCGAGGAGCCAAGGTTTCCAACAGATGAGTGAACCCAGGTGATGGAGAGGACGTGAAGGTACTGAATGAGAGCACTGACGGGACACTTTCTCCATCTCCTCCAACATGTCAGCTTGTATATTTTCCAGATTTCATTTTCTACAATCAACTTTGTCTAGTGGTGTACAAATGGAAAGTCATGTATTTTCTTGTTTTTTCAGGTATACCAAATGTAAATTTTGTACAATGAGTGTGCCAACCCCCCCCCCCCCCCCCCCCTTTTATTTGTAAAGCAGACTCTTGACTTGGTGATGAGAAGAAGTGCCAATTTTGGGAAGAATCAGGGCCTGTGAATGTCATGGTCCAAGACTAGATATGTCATGATGGGTTAGGAAATCCTTTATTAAGATTATTCATCTGCTGTTTTTATAAGCTCAACTGATTGCATGTGTTTGTCGGGGAGGGGGGTATTTGAGATGGAAAGCCTTGTGCTTACTGATGATGATTGATTCCAGTATTTTAGCCATGTTTCTCTTTTCTATGTTTCATTTCAACCACTGTTGCCTGAACCTCATTCTACTACTTTCATAGCCGCCTCCTTTTCAATGTTTGCATTTGGAATAAAATATCTTCCTATTCTCAACCCACCTCCTCTTTAGCCCCACGGCCACACAATGTACACCAAAGTCCGCTCATACACTTAGAACTGTTGACTCACAAGGATAAAAAAAGATTGTACATTTGCACGTAAAACTTTCTCAGTTTACTACCATAAGGTGGGGAAGTTAACCACAATGACTTCAAATTCAGAAGGAAAAAGTAAATTTTACTCCAATTTACGCATTTACAAAATTAAGTTTACAAGAAAAACTGATCGGAATAGTTCTAAATTTATAAGAAAAAAAATCTTAGAACAGTTAAATTCACAACAAAAATAATGTACATTTCTGTGTTCCTAGTGTATGTACCACTTTTGTTACATAACGTTACACCATGTTCCTAGTGAATGTACCACTTTTGTTACATAACGTTTGTCGTGTCTCTAGTAAATGTACCACTTTTGTTACATAACGTTACACCGTGTTACATAATGTCACACCATGTTCCCAGTAAATGTAACTTTATTGTTTGTTTGTTTTTTCGTTTTTTCACCCTCTACAGTATAGTATATTTACGTAGTTCTTTATAGTTATATAGTATAGAACAACCGTTTATGACTTTAAAAATACACTTTTAACATGATTAGAGCCCTGTAGACACGACATAATGGTCACCTTTACGCTCCTATTATTTGTTGTTTACATCACATTGCAACTTTTCTGCTGCAGGGACTCGACATGGCCGCTCGCTTGTAACACACAGTGTGTAATACTTGTGTGTGTTTTTTTTTTACTTAACGTTACACCATGTTCCTAGTGAATGTACCACTTTTGTTACATAACGTTTGTCGTGTCTCTAGTAAATGTACCACTTTTGTTACATAACGTTACACCGTGTTACATAATGTCACACCATGTTCCCAGTAAATGTACCACTTTTGTTACCTAACGTTACACCATGTTCCTGGTGAATGTACCACGTTTGCGTGTTCCCAGTATATGTCCCACTTTTGTTACACAGCGTAACACCATGTTCCCACTCAATTTAGCACTTCTGTAACGTAACGTAACACCGTGTTCCTAGTCAATGTACCACTTTATTCTTGTGATGTCAGGTTATGTTAATACTCTGTGGTAACAGGTACGAAAACAGTAAAGCTTTATTTGAATATTCTGTATATATTTCTGAAATACCAACCCTGAGCCGGATAAGAGGAAGAACGTGTCTCTTAAAACGTTAAACGGATTGAAATACCGGTGATCTACAGTAAGCTATAAGCCTGTGAGCCTCGGAGCGGTCTGCATTACCGGATGCGTCCACATGAGGACGCCAGCCGCCCAGACGTGGCCGTGTTGCTGCTGTAGATGTAGGTGACGTAGATAAGCGGCAGCGCTTGTATTTCTATGTGGGGCGTGTACGTCCATGCAGCAGTCATCGAGTCTCTAGTGGAAGAAGGAAAGGAAGATTTGCCGTCTTCCATCTGTAAAGACAAACCTTCCCATTCTGGGAACGTTTGCTTTGATGAGGACGCCGCTTTGTTTCTTTGTGGGACGTCAATCAGGACCCAACTAGCAAAATACACCAACCGTTGTTTTTTTCCTGTCATTCCTCTCTTAACGTGTTTCTCTTGCTCGTTCGTAGTAAAAAAGGAACTGGAAGTAAAACTGTTGAGTAAAAGAATTGACAGCAGCTAGCTAGCTAGCTAACCTTCCAAACCACTAAACGATGAATCATTTTTGATTGACAGCTGGATGCTGTCTTCCTGCCCACGGACATTCGCACAAATAACACGACGTTTGTCTTCTGCTGGTCCTCCGGCAGACTTCTTCGGTGATTTCTGGTCTGTTTTTATTTTGTTGCGGGTGTCTCGCCGCTGCTGTTAGCTCGTCGTCCCCCTGAGGTTAGACAGCTCCACTTTGAAGCTCGCTGTGGACAAAGGACAAGGACACTTCATAGAAACATTGACAGCTGTGGGAAAGGACGGCGAGGACAAAGGGACTGACATGATGTTTCCACAATCAAGACACTCAGTAAGTGGTGCTGTCCTTTCTTTGTCTTGCTAGCGTCTTTCGTTATTTAATAGTCATGCAATTGCTCAAACGGAGTCTTCATTCAAGGGAATAATATGCAAATGTGATAGGACGTATGGACCCGCGTTAGCCTGAAATCCACGTTGCCATGGCAACAGAAGCTCAGTCCACAGCACGGATGCGAGCACCGGCACCTTTGGTCGGACACCTCCACCCTTCTTTCGGAAGTAGACCTCCCCGACGCTCTTCCATCCGACATAAATACATCTTTCCTTCTATGACAGCATAAATAAACGGTTACATAAGTGAATGGGTCGACCTGACAGGCATTGCCTGGGACAGCTATGAAGGGGGGGCGCTTATGTGACCTTTGGCTTGGGGCATGCGGAGGGGGCGGGGCGAGGAAGTAGGAAGTGAAAGGGGCTAGCTAGACATGCTAACACTTTATTCTCATACATTGTTTACCATTCTTCTCATATTAGGACTCTCTCCTAAATTGAGGCTTTTTCCATGTAACTTTATTGTTTGTTTGTTTTTTCGTTTTTTCACCCTCTACAGTATAGTATATTTACGTAGTTCTTTATAGTTATATAGTATAGAACAACCGTTTATGACTTTAAAAATACACTTTTAACATGATTAGAGCCCTGTAGACACGACATAATGGTCACCTTTACGCTCCTATTATTTGTTGTTTACATCACATTGCAACTTTTCTGCTGCAGGGACTCGACATGGCCGCTCGCTTGTAACACACAGTGTGTAATACTTGTGTGTGTTTTTTTTTTACTTTTATTTTTTACTCGTGTACACTTCAATGATTTAGACTTTATTCAGATTATATGGACAATGCTATTTTCCAAGCAGTTCTGCGGGTTTGACGTGTGACACACTTCCACGACATCATGTCTGTTACTTGAACAAGGTTGCACTTTGTGCTTGCAGCAGAATAATGTCTTTATTTAGTTGCATTTTGTTGATTGATGTTTTTTTCCCAGCGAACCAGGAAATAGTTGGTAGTTTCATTGGCCATTCATTTGCCAGTTGTCATCATCGTGCATCATTTCCTGCGTGGAAAAGTAGAATTATTTTCTAGAAAATGTGTTTTGTGTTAACATTGTGGGTGTCTGGAAAGGATAAATTGTATTTCCATTATTCTCTATGGGAACATCTGCTTTGGTTAGAGTTTCTTTTGGTTTGAGTCATACCTTCTGAAAGGGAGTAATGATGTTAACCAAGGTGCAAGTGTATTTTGGATGAAAAGACAAACAATTGGGAAGGGCGTGTGTTTGACCTTGGGGATGCATAGTCAAGTATATATTTTGCTAGCGCATGGGAGCTAAAATGGGAGCTAACCTTTGCTGCTGAGAAAGGAAGTACTATGGGGGCACCCCCCCCCCCCCCACCACCACGCAGACATGGCCACTGGTTGCACACACTCCTCATCCTTATTTAACGTATGTTTCCTTCCAGATCTGATGTTTGGGGGGGGGGGGGGTGCAGAGGCATTATTAAGCCCACTTGAATTAACAGAATAGCCCCCCAGCCTTTCCTCTAAAACCTCCGGCTGCAGGGGATTTCTAATCCTGGTGGACCCCTGTCTCGCCTGTTAACCCCCCCCCCCCCCCCCACACACACACACACCAGTCTGCATGCACCTATCTCTTTGTGTGTGTGTGCAACAAAGCTAGTCATGTTTATTGTGTGTGTGTGCGGGGGGGGGGGGCATGCACTGTAATTATTGCTACATGGGAATAAAAACATTTCCTCTTGTTGCCGCCCAACAAGGACACACACACACATTCTTAGCAGCCTCAAGGGTCTTATCTTCTTTCTGTACGCAGGGGGAACAAATTGAATGGGAGGGGGGGTTTGACACACGCGGACCAGCAGATGTCTGGGTCATTAAGGTTAGGCCAGCTGATTAGCATGACAAACACAGCCCCGCCTGCACCCCCCCAACCCCCACCCCGCAGGAGACCTTGCTTTGGAGAAGCGAAGTTGAGGACACGGGTCACAGGTGATGTTGATTTTGGTGAAGAGACACAGTGGATGATTGTGTCCAAATGCTTTCAATGGGGGGGGGGCTCAATTAGAGCAAGGAGACAGAAACACACTTTATGCTAGCAGGCTGTTCTACTACACACTAGAACCTTGGCTTTCCATCCATCCATCTTTCCTTTCCATCCATCCAGCCATCCTCCCTTTACATCCTTCCTTTCCATCCATCCTTCCTTTCCATCCATCCATCCATTGTTCAATCCATCCATCCTTCCCGTACATCCTTTTTCCATCCATCCATCCATCCATCCATCTTTTCAATCCATCCATCCTTCCATCCATACATTTTAAAGTCCGATATTCATGTCAATATGGAACATACCAAAAGGGGACCTATGATGCCAATTTTTTCTAGAAAGCTTTCTAGATCTTCCACAATCTGCACCTATTCCAGCTGGATTTCCTTGGATTCTGTGTTTCTCATAGAACTCGTCTGTTTTAATTTATTTCACCCAAGGCCCGCCTCCAGGCACGCCCACTCCACTGTGGTTGGTCACACTCCCAAGTGATCAGGAGGACTTCTGGATAGCTGCCGGACCCAACTTTTTAGGAGTTGATAATGAAGGGTTATGTATCTTTTTAAAATGCGGGTTTTCAACATCCAGCCATATGTGTTGGATCCCCAATCCCATCCGGACGTAGAGACTGGACAGTCCCAGGTTTCTCAGGAAACTAAATCCCATTCAGTCCACATTGTTAATAAAACTTTTGATCAGCTGATGATCCAATTTCTTCTTTTAGCATTTTCAAGCTCTACTTAGAAGATCCAAAGTGCATCCAACAGTCCATTCTTGACATTGTTCAAGTGGTGGTAACAGTGTGATGAGGAGTGTGTAATGTGGTTATTCCTTAGCAGGACCGTGGACATGAGCAGTGGATGTACCAATAAGATGTACAATTGGTGCCAAGTTGTCTTACGTATGGGTGGAATTGTTGTTGACATTGGTTTGTGGTGTTGGAATGGTCTGTTTTGTTGGAGTTAACAAGGTGTGTGTGTGTTCCCCTGTGAAGTGGGCTTGGGGCTAGGCGGAAGGTAGGGTGGTGGAAGAGTTAAGCCTTCCCTGTTGCAGAACGCTGCGCTGGTCAGGCACAAAGCTCTCGACGGGGGTTTGCTTGATTGGCTCAGCCGGCCTTAACCCGGCCAGAGCGCCCCTGCTAGACCAGCAAAAACAACAAGAGCAGAACACACAGGAGAATTAGCTGCTCTGTTTGGCAGCCCAAGAAGGCCAAGGATGGTGACTGGGACAACACCCTGTTGACATCCCACGATGATGCACAGCATGGCAACAGCAACCTTTCTTGGTCTATCTAAGAAGGACAGGAAGAAATGAGGATTGGATGGATAAGTCCTCATGAAATATATATATATATATATATATATATATATATATATATATATATATATATATATATATATATATATATATATATATATATATATATATATATATATATATATATATATATATATATATATATATATATATATATATATATATATATATGACATGACTACTAGCAGGAGGAGCAGAGTATAGAGGGGGAGAAACCATTTGCTGGGGCCCAGCCGGGTGCACTGTATTGGGGTTCATGCTCCAAGCAGCCGCTTTGCACTTTTCAAAGGCAGTGAGTGTTTGTTTCCAAGTGAGCTCAGGAGACGTTACGACTGTTACGGCTGTTACGGCTGTTACGGCTGTTGACGTCACTGGCAGGAGAAAAAGGGAGCGTGCGATTTGTTCACCTACATGACTCATTGGAGCATTTTTTTAGCTGATTGGTTAGCGCAGGCCTGTCACAATAAATCGATAAATTGAACAATAAAAAAAATAATGTCATCATTTGGACATGTGCATGCATGCCTGTTTGTTTTTCCTTTTCTCGCTGTACCCCACAGGCTGGATGACATGAGGGTTCACTCCATGTGTGTCTGTGTACCTTGGCGCTATAGCAGAATGAACAGAGAGACTCCACCCACCTTTCAGCCCCCATTATGTGGAGGCGGGGCAACTACTGAGTGGATCCACAACTGAGTGCTAGCAGTTAGCAAGCACACGCTAATATGAATGAAGGCACAACAGCCATAGTTTCTAAGTGGACTGACACAGCTCCAGTGTGGATGCGCAGCAGAGCTGTCCTCCCGGCAGAAGCAAAGTAAATGTCAAACAAAGGCTCACAGGCACTGTTGCTTGCTACATTGCACAAGACATGGCAGCCTTTCAATACAATTGTGAAGCCAACATTTCAGGAAATGTTCAACAGACTGCCTGGGAGAACGTCACAAAGAGAACGTGACAAACAGCCATTCCTCAACCATATCACCGAGTCAAAGGAAACATGTCAAAGGACATGAGCAACATTGCATTATACTCCGTCACTACAGATATGTGCTCCAACTCAAATATGACCCCCAATACACTACGAAACTGCATGTGTGTGTGTGTGTGTGTGTGTGTGTGTGTGTGTGTGGAGAGGTTTCTTCTTAAAAGGACCCGACTATTCTGACCTATAAATGTAGTTAGAGTGTTGTATTCTGGTGTTAAACCATGCCAAAGTTTCACATAATCAGGTTTGTGCATTTGGAGGTGGGCCCTGAAAGAAGTTTGGGACGGCTCTGAACGATCACTTTCAGCAAGTTTTTTTTTCCAAAACTAGCTCTCTGTGACACCAGAGTGCGCAGCTTCCTTATATGGGCATGTCTGTAGGCCAGATACACCCTCTGCCCTCCCCCAAGTCCTGCTTCTCTGTTTACGGTGTTAGCAATGTCTCCCAGGAAGTGTTTCTTTGGGTGTAAGGGAAATTGCTAAAGACGCCACCAAGTGGTTGGAGTTCCTGATTCCCTACCGGCAAAAGAAATACATTTTCATCTGTCAAGGGCATTTCTCACTGGACTGTTTAGGGAACATGGACCACTATGCAGCTGGACTAGCCCACAAACTTGCTGAAGCCCTACGCCTTTCCAACGTTACTTGGTGGTGTGGAAGAGTCAGAAGGGCCAGCAGTAAGTAACAGTTTATCAGTGTCTTTATTTTCTGGAAGTCATGGAGCAAAAGCACTTGTCTGTGTTGAGGAAGCATGGTTGCTAATAGCCTTTTCCCACCACAATTAGTGGCTCTACCAGAGTTGTTTTACACACTGGTAGTCCCCAAAACACATTAGACGTTAGCCGTGCTGTAGAAAAGTTAAGGCTAAAATGCTAAAGCTACTTAGTATTGAGAGATGTATTGAAGTAACCTATTTTCCTGAGAAACTTGGGACTGTCCAGCCTCTACTTCCACATGGGATTGTGAATCCAACACATATGACTGTATGTTAAAAGCCCACATTTTAAAAAGATACATCACCTTTTATTATCAACTCCTTAGGGTTGTGACCAACCACAGTGAAGTGGAATAACTAAATGAAAATAGACAGTTTTCACATGAAGCATGAAACCAATCCAGCTGGAATATGTGCAGATTGTGGAAGATCCAGAAAGCTTTGTGTGTGTGTTATTGCGTGTGGCTGCTCTACAGGAGTCCACAAGTCAATACAAAGGGCCCACAATGAGTATAATAAATCCTCTTTAACTGTTTCAGCGCCAGACTTGTTTTTAATTTTCGAGGTTACTATTATAGCTAGAAAATGGTTGGAGATAAAAGTCTATTGAGCATGAGAGACATCATCAGTATGACCCAAAGTTGGTTTACTCATCTAAGGTGTATAGGATGATGTCACCAGGATCACAATTGGTCAGATCCCTGTCTCCATCATAGCCTCTTATCAAAAGTCTGAGCCGCTTGTGATACTCTTCCTCATCCCTGGAGCACCCCAAACATCATCATCGTCACATACAGCGGTATCTTCCACACCACTGCTGCCTCAAGCGCTACTATGTACCACTATTATTACATCGGTTTATAGAAAGTATCTATTTATCATGCCTAATCTATCAATTAGTAGTATATTTTTGGCGAGTACACGACCGTCTATGCCTCGATCCCCCCCAACCCATCTCAGTGGGGCTTTGACAACCACCACGTCCCATCCTGCCAGCCCAAACATAGCTAAGCAAGGCATCAGTGGAAGTATATGCTAGTTCAAGTACGTGGCAGTTTAAATCCTATATACCAGTGTTTATCAACCTTATTTGAGCCACGGCACGTTTTTTACGTTTGAAAAATTTTGCAGCACACCACTAACCACCTCACATGCATCACTAAGTCTATGGGAGGAATGAGGCAATGAGCTACGTGTTGCCACATGGATGGATATTACATAGCTATGACAGTCTTTACACCACAGAAACTCGACAATGACATAATATTTGCAGAAAATGATTAATAAATGTTACATTTAAAGAAATGATATTGGGTAATTTCTCACGGCACGCACAGTGGTTGAAAATCACTGCTATTTACTACACATAGTATAAAACCACCAATGTCGGTTGGATGAAAGTTCCATATGTGGGCCATCTCCTGGTGTCAAGTATGACCTCCACACAGGACCATAGGTGCCTCAAGGTTGAACAGAGACGGGGTCCTTATACGGGTACTTAATCTGAGGACCATCTCGTGGTTCAAATGTGAATTTCACCTCAACAATGAAAAAATGGTCTCCAAGTGTCGATGAATATCACTTATTGACGATAAGTAGTTGCATAATTATGGACTAGCTAAATGTGTTATGGCGACAGGCCTAGCTTATCAGAGCTATGCTTCTTGTTATGATCACGTCTGGACACCCTGGGATAGATGTTTGGTGATTTGCTGTACCCCAGGGCATCTGTGGTTACAGCAGGAGATACCACCGGCAGTGTGTGTGAGGAATAGGTCCTGTAAAGCACGTCCAACCAGTGATTGGTGTTATCATGGTATGAATCCATCCATGGATCCACAGATCCATCTCTTGGCTGCAAACTAATCTCACTGATCGGCTGCCTCTCCTTCTGCGTTCATGTTGTTGGGAGTAATAACCTTGGTTTTCACAAGCAAACATCAGTCATCTGCACAACCATACGGGGTGTAATCTTAAAGCCCCCCCACCCCCACACCCCCTTCACGCGTCTGGCTTTAATCTCAGACATGCTCTCCAAACCCTCAGCCCCCGTCTGCTTCACCGTTTTCCCCTACTCTTGACAAATTGCCCATTTCCCTCGCCTATGCAATCTCTGCACTCTTTTCCTGTGTGTGTGCATGTGTGTGTGTGTGTGTGTGTGCGTTGCAATGAAATGCCCCCCCCCCCCACTACCTTGTCACAGCTATGTTTGTGTGTGTATTTTGTGCATCTGTGTCTGCAGGGCAGTGTGCCGTAAGTGTCGTGTTTGTGTGCCTTTTTACCGCACGCTTGGCTGGTCTTGCACGATGGGTGGGGGGTGGGGGGGGGGGGGTCAAGCTAGTTGCAAGCCAAGTCTATGTTTGCAAGGGCAGCTCACTCCAAGTGATAAAAGTAGAATAATCCTCTTTAAAGCATCTTAACGAGGTCAAATCTGTCGGGACTGCAAGGGGGAGGTGTGTGTGTCTGTGGGGGGTGGGGGTGGGGGTTTGCGCTAAGCCTTGGCTTGGTTCGTGCGAGATAATAATCAAAATCAAATTCCTGGCCCAAACAGGATTAGGCTCTTTCTGCGCTCCACAGCAGCTGAAGACACACACACGTACACACACACGTACACACACACTTGAGACATCTATCACAGCCAAGCTTTGGTCAGGGTTTTGGACGTGGTCTGTTGTGATATTTGTCTATTGGGGTTCTTCTCGGTGGGGGTGCCACAGGATCCGATGAGATTATAACATGACGAGATTTCTTGGCCAAGAAAAAACTGGCCATGAATGAATGAATGAAGGAAGGAATGAATGAGAAACTCCCAGCATCAATATATTCATGTCGTTTCAGGTGGAAATGAAGATAGTTTTCTAGGACTTAACAGGATGCATCACAAACCAAGGCTGCCTGTCTTGAATTTGATAGTTTGTGCCGTAAAATAATTGACCAAAGCACGGCTATATGTTAGCTAACATTGTTGCCAAAAAGCCAAACATGACACCCAGGGCGTACCTAACCGAGGTTTGACACCGCTTGGAGCGAGCGGGCCATGTTTTGACTTGATGCATCCTTCATAAAAGATGATTTCTTTCACACGGAAACATGTTTACGTTCCATTTCAATTCCAAAAAAGAAGATCAGCGTACTTCTGTGGTCCCCTACCTTTTGGGACCCACGGACTGGCTTGTGTTCCCACAAATCTCATGATCTTACTGTACTGTACTGTATTACTTATGATGCACTGTGTAAAACTAAGACAGGAACATCAAATGAAAAACATTAAATGAATACAGAGCCACCATCTACCAGTACCAGCCTGGACTTTGTTGAGTTGGTTTTGGAACAAGCTGTGTGCTAGCATGAAGTACTAACTTGAGGCTGTGGAGCAGACAAATATACACATTAGTACTCCATAAGCTCATCAGATCTTACCTTGATGACAGTATACAGTATACGACTTTACAGTCGTATAGTCGTCCATCTGTGCAGCCTGGAGATGGGAAGGCCTGGGTTGGAATCTCCTCCTCCATCCCAAAAACATGTTAGCTTGGCCAATCCAAATTGTCCATAGGTATGAATGTGGGTGGGAATGCTTGTTTGTCTATATGTGCCCCTCTCCCCCAAAACAGCTGGGATAGGCTCCAGCATACATCCATGGATGGATGTTCTTTGCTGTGAATTTGAGCACTGCTAAAGGTTGTTGTAAAAGATTAGATTAGATTTTCTGTATTTCTTTCAAAAAGACGATGGCCTACTTTATTTTAGGAATGTTTTTGGAATATTTTTGGAATGTGCATCTTGCATGAAGCTTCATGTTTGGAAAAACATCCTGAAGTATTTATTGGAAAATATGGCGATCGGGTGGTTAGAGCGCAGGCCTCACTGCTAGGAGACCAGGGTTCAATTCCACCCTCGGCCATCTCTGTGTGGAGTTTGCATGTTCTCCCCGTGCATGCGTCCAAAAACATGCTAGGTTAATTGGCGACTCCAAATTGTCCATAGGTATGAATGTGAGTGTGAATGGTTGTTTGTCTATATGTGCCCTGTGATTGGCTGGCGCACAGAGATGGCCGACCTGTGTGGCCTGCGTGTTAACCACTCGGGAATCAGGCATTGAACCAACAAAATGCCCCCAAGTATTTGTCGGTTGTTGCTGACATTTAGAAGCCTTTGAAACAGGGCACTTTAGCTCATGTTTAGTTTTTTGTGCTTTTGGTGTTAGATTTATTGGATTTGAGCATAGCTAAGGGTTTCTTATGAAGGAGATTTTTGCATATTTTTTTGCAAAATGCTCAAGCTACTTAGCATTGAGAGACATCTTGAACTAAACTCTTTTCTTGAGAAACTTGGGACTGTCCAGTCTCTACTTCTGGATGGGATTGGGAATCCAACATACGTATATGGCTGGATGTTAAAAGCCCACATTTTAAAAATATACATCACCCTTATCATCAAGTCCTAGAAAGTTGGCTTTACAGCTCCCGGCACAATACCAGAAATCTGTATGAGCACCCGGGAGTGTGATCAACCACAGCGGAGTGGGCGTGCCTGGAGGCGGGCTGTGGGTGGAATACATTAAAACAGAACATTTTGGCAGGAATCCAAAGAAATCCAGTTGAATAGGTGCAGATTGTTGAAGGTCTAGAAAGCTTTGTGTGCTGGTTATGGTGTGTAGCTGCTGTAGGAGTCCACAGCTCAATACAAAGGGTAACATGAGCATCATAGGTCCCCTCCAAGGACTGTCAAACAAAGTGGGAGAACAACAAAAACAAGTAAAAACTTTTGCAAATGTATAATATTTGTGGACTGAAATATGGAGACATATTTCTCATATTGTTAGACATTTAGACATTTACATAAAATGTGATTGTAGTTATTTCCAAGTTTGCCATGTGATTTTTTTGTCATGATTGCAACCCAGTGGTTGAGGACCCCTGGTGTCCTGAACTGGGGAAGAACCATAACTTAGCTAAAACATCAACTCTTGGCCTGAAGTATACTGATGAATATTCTGAAGAGGTGCTTCCTTTCTCTGTTTGCCTGCACATTGGAAGCGAGCAGTACAGCTTTCTTCAGTCTTTTAACAGACACAGCCAGCGGATGAGCTGCCATCATCACGTCCTTGACTGGACTTGTTGCTATGGCAAACAACACAACAGCCCGCTGCCCAGAAATGGGCCAACTATTAGCCAGCGGAGATTTTCTGCAGCCGTTTAAGAGCGAGAACGAGATAACACCCAGTCATTAGCGAGTGCTTACAATTTCTGCGCTCTGTCCCTGCCCCCAACACACACACACACACACACACACTCACACACACCAGACTGAGATGTAAACAGTCAGGCAGTGCTTCAGGAAATACAATCCCCACACTCCTGCTGCCCTTAGGCAGGATTTATACAGAGGAGGATGTTTCCTATGTATCCTGCTGGCACTCTGTGTGTGTGTGTGTGTGTGTGTGTGTGTGCGCACATTAAACAAACTCAACCTTAATTTTCTCCTAGTGTTGCCTTTAACACTTCCACCTTCTTGTTTAAAAACATACATGATGTTTTGCAATCAGCTTCACAAAGGTGGCAATGATGAGGCAAGGAAGAGGGCGTGTGTGTGCAGTGTGGGGGGGGGGGGGGGGGGTCTCTGAGTAGATTTCAGGTGGGATGGGATGGAAGGCGGGGCAGTAATTTCCTGAAACGACAAATCCCATTTATTCGCTGAAGACTGTCTCAATTGCCTGGCCGGTGCACAAAGCTTTTTAATGCTTTAATGACGTCTCACAGGAGCAGGGCAGAATGGAATTAGAGCTTGTCCTACATTTAAGTGCTGCCTCTGTGAGAGGGAGAGGCTGTGTGGGCTGCATGATTCATGGCACTGGATATTTGGCCCTCTAGCAGCCAAGCATCATCTTCACAAGCTCATCACGCGCTGCACACACACACCTGGTCAGTGCTAAAACTTGCTAGTTTTGGCCGCATGGTTATTTATTTTGCAGGATGCACACACCTTTTTCACCTCAGCAGATGGTGTGCATCACGGTACCGCTCCAGTGTTTGATGAATGTCCTGGACATCCGTCTGTTGCCAGCTGCTCCTGTACAACACCGTGCTTTGGTCCAGGCAGATCTGGAACACTGCATGGAGATCCTCCTCAGATTTCCAATCAACATTTGCAATAAAAATGATTAGATTACATTCAGCTCCAGAATCTTCCCCTTCTGTCTTTGATCGCCATTGTTGACTGGCGTGCCTCACACACATTTCAGGTATCAAACTACTGTATGTTTCTATGGTGTGTTCAAGGACCACAGAACAAAGGGTGAAATATCAATGCTTGAACAAAAGGCATGATCAGTTAACGTGTAACAACCACACTTCCTTTTAGAACTGTCCAAGCTACAACTCAAACTAAGGAGGACCCCACACACATGTACTACACTACACGTAGGCTGATGTACTACATGCTGTACACACATGTACTGCACTAACATCCACATACAGTACACACAGTCACATAACATGACTTACATCAGTAGTCATCAGTTGACGTCAGTAGTTTGATGGCTTTCACTTCCTGAACGAAATGTGTTTTCTACACTTGCCAAACACAGATCGATGTAGTTGGATGGAAATAATATAAATGGATGTAGTTTGATGGGAGGAATATAATGGATTTAGTTGGATGGAAAGAATATACATGGATGTAGTTGGATGGGAGGAATATAGTGGATTTAGTTGGATGGAAAGAATATACATGGATGTAGTTGGATGGGAGGAATGTAATGGATTTAGTTGGATGGTAAGAATATAATAGATGGAGTTGGATGGTAGGAAGATAATGGATGTAGTTGGACATAAATGGATGTAGTTGGATATGAGGAATATAAATGGATGTAGTTGGATGGGAGGAATATAATGGATGTACGTAGTTGGATGGAAAGAATATACATGGATGTAGTTGGATGGGAGGAATATAATGGATGTAGTTGGATGGAAAGAATATAAATGGATGTAGTTGGATGGGAGGAGGATACATAGATGTAGTTGGATGGGAGGAATATAATGGATGGAGTTGGATAGGAGGAATATAAATGGATGTAGTTGGATGGGAGGGATATAATGGATGTAGTTAGATGGTAGGAATATAATGGATGTAGTTGGATGGTAGGAAGATAATGGATGTAGTTGGATGGGAGCAATATAATGGCTGTCGTTGGATGGAAGAATATAAATAGATGTAGTTGGATGGGAGGACTATAAATGGATATAGTTGGATAAAAATGGATGTAGTTGGTTGTAAAGAATATAAATGGATGTAGTTGGATGGGAGGAATATAAATGGATGTAGTTGGATGGGAGGAATATAATTGGATGTAGTTGGATGGGAGGAATATAAATGGATGTAGTTGTATATAAATGGATGTAGTTGGATGGGAGGAATATATTGGATGTAGTTGGATGGGAGGAATATAATGGATGTAGTTGGATGGAACGAATATACGTGTGTAGTGAATGAATCCTTACAACCCTACTATTTACTAGTTATCCTATTAGTAGTTTTTCAGCAACATTAGCTTAATCCATCCATCCATTTTCGTCCACTTATCCAGGTCCAGGTCGCAGGGGCAGCAGTCTCACTTGGGAAGTCCAGTTCCTCAGGTCTGTACAAGACATCGGGATACTTGAACACTGGGATGCAAACCGCCCCAGTAAATGCTGACGGTCTCAGCCTGATGCGGAGTGACCACCCCAGATATCTCAGTCACGATGATGTCAGGGTCTGCGTTCGTGTCTTCAGACTCTGCTTCCTCTATGGAAGGTATGTCAGTGGGAGAGAACGGCCTGCGAGGTCAGCAGGCTTCCGTCCCCACTGTAAACAGCGTGGCCCTGCGTCCCGTTTCTGAGGTGAAAGGTGTGTTCCCATGGCCTCACCGAACTCTTCCTGAGTTTTTGCCTTGACCAGACCCACGTCGCGCTTAGCCTGCTGGAGCCTGTCAGCTGCTTCAGGAGTCCCACAAGCCCAGCCGTTCATTTATTCTGTGTTTATGGTAGAAGGTAGAGCTTTGGGACTTCATTTAAAGCAGTAGCACCCAGGCTGAAGGAGTGTGGGCCCCTGCTGCCATTGTAGCTGTAGCATCACACATTCTATATAAACGACCCACGTCGAGTGAGATGTGCTTTCTGTTGGAAATAAAATACCTACCCTAACTGGTGCTACATTTGACTACTAATGGTTGAATGTTGACCATTCAGCTGACTGCAAAAAAACATCATGGATGCTTTATTTCCTGGCCTTTCTGACCATGGAAACACAAATATCTGCTCAGACATTTGAAAAGGTGGATTTAGTGTGAATTCATGTTGTTTCCGCCATTCAAAAGGATGCAATTTTAAATGGTTGCTAGACATGGCGCAAAGCAGATCTAGGGCAACAACTCCAGCCCTGGGCTCACTGGGTCCAAACCTGCAGGCACACACACAGAAAGCCAAAGCCAAGCGGTGCAGGGAGCAGTTATCGCAGCGTGATATGTGAGGCGGCCTGCAGTTAAGTGCCGTGTGTTGACACATGCTCAGTGTGGCACACAACCAAATAGCTGTGCTGCTGTTTGATGATTGTCTTCCTGCGCCAGCACGGTCCACAGAGATAATGGAAATAGCTTGTTTGACTTTACAGCCTCGTGTCTCACAGCAACAGCTTGTTCTGTGCAGACGGAGGGTTCCGTATGACAGCACTGAGATGATTCAAGTCATCCACGGCAGCGTATGGACATTCTGTCTGATTTTTGTTGAAGACTCTTGCCCCTTTCACACAGACATACGCTGAATCAGAGATGGAATGGTAGGCTAACCCATCCATCTTGACCACATCACACCATGCAGTAAACAGAAAGAAGAAATGGGGGCTTTTTGTTCATTGCTATGGTGCAGTGGGTTCCCAAACGTTTCACAGTCCCTGCCCATTCTTTTTCACCACACAATATCAGTGATATCTTTAGCATGGAACACTTTTCATGCACAACAGAACCTTCACAGTGACTTATCTGTTCACACAACAGTCGACAATGCCTGGCCACACCACAGTGGCTAGCTACTAGCCGGCTAGCAACTAGCTTGAGCACACACTGGCTCCCGATGCCCCAGGCTGCTAGCCAAAGGTAACGCTAGCAGAAAGCTGACTCCATCATTGTGGATGATGGACGACATGCCAAAAAAGTTCCCTTGTGGTCTACTCTAATGTGGACGTGGGCTTAAGTTGTTTTTTTAGAGACAAGAGAAACATCTTGACCATGATTCGCGGGGCTTGAATCCATCGCAGCTGTACTGTTCAGGTTGTCTCCTCCTTTAGAGGATGAATAGGTTGAATCGATTCCTTGGCCAAAGGATACAGTGACGCCCAAAGGCTGACGGTATCACAGACATGGTTGACATAAACCGGACCAACTTGTCTTGGCTTAAGGACTTCTACAAGTTGTTTTGGGGAAGAAGAAAATGTGGACAGGGGTGAGTCATGCCAGTCCGAATCTTCACGTATTATGTTGGCTTGTCATCAAAAGTCACTTCTGGTCACATGACGGTGAAAGGTTGGCGACGGGTTGGTGATGTCATTGTTTCTGAAAACCAGTGGTTTTGCTGGTTTACAGAGCTTTACAGGGCACCCATAACCAGAAGGCCCCGGGGCAGACCCAGGACACGCTGGAGGGATTATGTCTCACAGCTGGCCTGGTAACCCCTTGGTTTCCTCCCTTTGGAGCTGGAGGAGGTTCCCGGGGGCCGGGATTCTGGGCTTCCCTAACTGCTGACCCCGTCACCCAGACCCGGGTAAGCGAAGGAGAATGGAATGGAATGGCACGAAAGGCTGACAGCATAAAATACTGGACGCCTTTGACCTGGAAATGTTTGCGTGCGGATAGCCCCTTAAATAGGTTGCGTTACTCCTGAAGATTTGATGTGGATGCTTCTCAGATGGTAGAATGGCACGGGTCTCAGGGTGACTAAGCCGTGTCTGTGGGGATGTCTGTGGTTCTCGCATCAGTATCAACCAAATGCATGCCTGGAGTGGAAGTGAATGAAGTTGTGGTCATTGTATTGCATGGCTGTGCTTGTGTGACTGCTGAGGTGCGTGTTTGCTGAGTGGCGGGGGGGGGGGGCAAGCTATCCCTAATAGCACCAGTTTTTTCTTACTGGGAAGATGTTAACTTTCCCCAGCTGTGGCACCAAGAGATGTGGTCCCTGGGTGGCTTTGACACCAGCAGATGTAAAGTGGACAGATTTACAAGGAGTCCAAACAGCATTAGTCAAGCGTGGTGGAAGAATGATCGTTCTGGCTCGTTAAGCTGGGGAGGTGGCCCTATTTCTACTTCAAATATGGCTGCCCCCTCTATTTTTATGCAGGATATGAAAAACAAATGTTTTGTCGTAATGGATGTAGACTGGATTTGTAGACCGTGTGTCAGCGCTCCTCTTGCCCTGCCCCACTCCTTGCATACAGGAGGAGAGAGAAAGGACGGAGCAGAAGAACATGAAGGAAATGACAAGTTTCAGTGTTGCCAACTTGGCCACTCTGGCTAAAACTGGCAACATTATGAATCCTCTCGGCCCCATATTTCCTCAAACGGCACTAGCAACAAATTTAGCTGCTTTTTCTGGGAGTTGTCACTCTGCATAGTGGAGATCCACACATCCCCAAAGTGGATCTGGGCCTGTTTTACAGAATGGCATCGCTAACGTAAATGTAGTCTTCATGAAATGATTATCTTTACACTCAAACCTCATTGGGACTCGCTCTCTTGGAGGCTGGAGGCCAGTCTGGATCAAATTATTTCTTTCACTTGGTGGAAAAAAATGTTGGGCTATATATTGTATATGGATATTCAATGTCAATATACTGGGATGTGAGTTTGTGTCCATTTCGCCCAGCCTGGTTTGAGGGGAATGTTGTGCTAATCTGGTGTGGTGTTTTGTCCTCCTGGGCAGGCTTCATCGCAGCAGCTGAAGTTCACCACGTCTGACTCGTGTGACAGGATCAAGGATGAGTTCCAGTTCCTCCAAGCACAGTACCACAGGTACACATCACCCACTAAGCAAAATACACCTTCTTTCCACATAAAGCTGTCACACGGCCTTCAGGGTCCACTGTAGAAATGTTAGGATGTTGATTTGGGCTGAATGTCCACTGATGCCACTGTAGGAACTAACAAACTGGACTATTTCAAGTCTCTCATTTTGATGAACGTTCTTATGATGAAAAAAAAAACCCATAATTCATTCATTAATTTTCTGCCAGTTATCCTCATGAGGGTCGTAGGAGTGCTGGAGCCTATCCCAGCTGTCTTCGGGTGAGAGGCGGGGTACAACCTGGACTGGTGGCCAGCCAATCACAGGGCAGATATAGACAGACAACCATTCACACTCACATTCATACCTATGGACAATTTGGAGTGGCCAATTAACCTAGCATGTTTTTTGGAATGTTGGGAGGAAAGCGGAGTACCCGGAGAAGACCCGCGCATGCACGGGGAGAACATGCAAACTCCACACAGAGATGGCGCACTAACAACTAGAACACCGTGCAAAAAAACATAACAATAACAATAATTTCATATATATTAAGTAAGAAAAATAATAAATAGTTGGGACTTGGATAATTATACGTGAACTGAAATGGAGGTTGGAGGTTCAATTTCAGACTTCGTTCATCTCCAAGAGGAATTTCATTTGGAGCAGCTCTTCAAAAATGTCAAAATAAAGGTAATCACCCAAAGGGGACCTATTATGCTGATTGTGGGCCCTTTGCTACACACAATAACCCTGACAGAAAGATTTCTAGATCTTCCAGAATCTGCACCTATTCCAGCTGGATTTCTAAACGCTCTGTTTTCATTTATTCCACACATGGCCCACTCCGCTGTGATTGGATACCCACTGCTGAACCCTACTTTCTACTTGTATATAGGAGTTGATAAATGAATAAAGCCTTTGGAGAGCTACTTGAAGTGGTTAGGAGCTACAGGTACGTACTGTAGCTCATGATCTACTGGCTGGAGACCCCTGACTTACCGTGTATGAACTCAAAGAGTGGTAATGTCGGTCCGTGTTTACTCAGGGCAAGCATAGTGTGTATGACTTGCATGCACCTTTACCGGCTAGAACGCACCACTTCTGTCTTAAGCATCCATTTGGCAGATATTTCACGTTCATGTTCACAAAAACACCTTTGTGTCAAATGCCATTGAAAATATGTTTCTCTTGCCGGGAATCACCAACACCAACCACTTCTGCTTGAGCTTGCCTGGTAGAAAGACTTCCTGGGAGCCATAGCTAAGTGTGGCTGTGGGGAGGGCAGTCTGAGAGCGCAATGGTCCGGCTTGAAGCCTGGCTCCCTGTGACAGCCTGGTGTTACAATAAATTCTGTATCCAAGTGTTCAGAGCCACCCTAAACTTCTGTCAGAGCTCACTTCCAAATGTACAAACCTCATTATTTGAAAGTTTGACATGGTTGAACACCTATGTAACACCTACATTTATAGGTCAGAAAATAGGTCCCCTTTAAAAGTTGTCCATGATGGAACGGAACCTCCTCAGTGGCCTTTGGTCTGCCACAGATGCCAGGCTGTCCAAAAGACTATTTCCCAGGCATGTGGGATCTAAATGAAGACTAAATTAAGTGTGATTTAGATTTGAGCCAAAACGACCCAACCCGATTCTAGTGTATCCAAACAGATGAGACTCTTGAAGGTCTTCCTTTTTGTTCATTTCTACCTGATCTTGGGTGATGACATTCTGGCCGTATTTTTACTTCCTTTGGTTTGGGTAATTCCCACAATGGTGAGCAGCAGCGGTTAACCCCCACAACACAGCCCCCTTCAGACAGCCAAAGCGGCGTTGAATGAAAAGGTTTTTTTCCCCGACTCTTGACAGAGAACATGCATACAGTGCCTGCCTGTTGACTCAGGAGGGAGGGGGTTGGGGGGGGGGGGGGTTGAGATAGGCAGGGTGGTGAGGGAGTCACAGTGGAAGCTTTGTAGTGATCTGCTGCAGCGCTGTGCCTGTCTGTTGTGCAAGCCTTTAAAAGGCAAATGTACAACAGGCGCTCCCTTGGGAATACGAGCAGCCATTGTATCTGTCTCTGTCTTCCTCCTCCTCCTCCTAATTCCCTTCCTCGCCTCCCCTCCCTCGCTCACATGCATAAATAGATCAGGGAATACATAAATCAAAATAAAGATGACAGCAGGAGCGATTTAGAGAGGGTAGAATCAGCAATAAAACTCCATCAAAGTGTCTTTTGAGAGCAGCGGTGCATGCCTGGGGGCTGATGAGCACCAATCACAAAAGCCAATCCCAGGTAGACTGACAGGGGTGGGGGGTGTTGCCATGACAATCAGCACACAGCCTACAAACGTACACTTGAGGAGCAGAAAGCCGAGCATTTTGGATTCAGGCGGCAACAGCAGCGGTCATGTGGGATGTGTTAGCCGTGCATTGGTGAATCCGTGTAAGATTTACACACAAAAAACAGATTGCTTTCAGATGACACCCCCATTGCTCTGTGCTTTCCAATCATTATTGCTTCGGGTGTGCAGGCTGTCAGCAGCAAGGAAAGATGATGCTAATCGCTAATCTGCAGATCAGTGGCCTCATTTAGAAAGCTTGTCAGCACTGGTAAAATGTGCGTACACGACTTTGGTCCCAAACGACAAAAAAACGTAGGAAAATATGAGTGTGTATTCTTCTGCGTACTTTCACCCATGGGTGGCACTCAGTGGATGCCCGAGCCACCTCCACTGGCTCCTCTCTGTGTGAAGGAGCAGCAGCTCCACTCTGAGCTCCTCCCGGACGATTGAGCCTCTCACCCTATCTTACGGTGCGACCTGGAAATGACCCCAAGGTGACGTGTAGTGCTTAGAATCATCAACCAGGTAGAAATAGTCGAAATACCATTGGTAATTCCCAGGTCCTTACCAGAAGCAACGCACCATCTAGAGGGAGAGTAGAGGGTCATACATAAATCGGTTACTGGATCTTGCAGGGTCTGGATGCACAACTAGGCTGTGAATACCTGACTTTGAGGATTCACCCTCAGCTGGGGAGGTTCAGCCCGTGAGATGGAGTAGTTAGGTAGGGAGGTGTGCCTGCTTCATACACAAGGAGCGGGGTCTTCCACAACCTCGGTACCAAGGGTTTAAACACATCCTTCGGTCACGATACGCAGCTCATGACCATAGGTGAGAGTGGGAACGTAGATGAGAGCTTTGCCTTCTGGCTCAGCTCCCTCTTCACATGACGGTTCGGTACAGCGACCGCATTACCGCAGATGCTGTGCCGATCCTTCTGTCGACCTCAAACTCCAACCTTCGCTCACTTGTGAACAAGACCACAAGATACTTTAACTCCTCCACCCTCCCAACCCAGTGGGAGCAAACCACCCTTTTCCCCAATGAGAATCACAGTCTCGGATTTGCAAACCGCCCCAGTAAATGCTGATGGTCACAGTCTGATGAGGCCATCAGGACCTCATCGTCTGCTAACAGCAGAGATAAGATCCTAAGACCCCCAAACCGGGCTGCTTTTGACGCCTTGGCTGCACCTACAAATTCTGTCCATAAAAATGTTCAAGAGAATGGGTGACAGAAAGGGCAGCAGGACCAGTGCCATCAGAAATTCATGTTATCGGTATGCTAAATATGCTAAATAAAGAATACAGTCGATGGACATAAATGTTACTCAGTATTTCTAGTCACAAAAAATTAACATTGCAAAACAACTCAAATAGACTTCCTTTGTTCACATTATACATAATTTAAAGGTCCCTCACATTAAATATGTTAAATATATTATTTGTAGTCATCTTCTACATTGTTCCATTGATAAAAGCAAACGAGAAATGGGCAAAAAAGACATTTATAGTTGATGGCTAACTTGCTCTTGCTGTTGACACCATGGTTGTACTATCGCTCAGGTAAACAAACATGGCGGCGTACCCGGCAGAGGATGTTAACAGTAATGGAGCTTGAGCTGCACATGGTGTATTCTTCTGCTAAAAAAGCGCTGCAGGCCACCGCGTATCAACATGCTACGATGACCAAAGGGCGTACGCTCTGACATGCAGATTAGCAAAATGCCAAAAGTGAAGCTAACTGTGAGTAATCTGACAGTACAATCTGTGTGACGATGACACAGCTCCTACGCAGCCCCAGCTCTAATGGAGCCTTTCCTTCCTGACAGAAATGTGCACACCCCATCAGAGATTGTAGACGTGCAGCCTGATGTGAACCTATCTTTACATCATCCCTTCCCCACATCAGATCATACCCTGTCAGACCACTGTGTCGGAACCAGCTCCTTCCATCAACAGATTTTCTTTACACCTTTCCTTCTACCTCCTGTCTTTTCCACTTTACCAACTGCCTGACTTGTTGACGCGTCCTCCTTTGTCCTGTCACCTCGTGTGTCATCAGCGCTGACGTGATTATAGCTAATGGCTGTCGCTGGGAAGCGGCTCACCGGGGACGCTCAGGCGCTATTTTTAGATTGATTTATGTGGTTTTACTCCAGGAAGCAGACATTCTCACATAGCATGTGAGCAGAGTTCACATGGACCTTGACCTGCACGCGTCAGCGGGCATCATGGAGATGTGGAGATGTTACCGCTCCATGTTGGTGCTGATGCTGAAGGTCAGGATGAGGACAGTAATGATGATGAAGATGGCAAGGCTGACAAGGGAGGCGGTGCTGATGGTAATGAAGGCAGAGGCGGTGCTGACGCTGCCAAAAGTGGAAGTAGTGATGTTGACTGAGGTGACCGATGCAGCAATGCTCTGCTTGTGTCTCACTCCCTTCCTCTTCCTTTCTTCTCCAGCCTCAAGCTCGAGTGTGACAAGTTGGCCAGTGAGAAGTCAGAGATGCAACGTCACTACATCATGGTGAGTCACGCTGCCCTCAATCCAACTATCCAGCCATCTGGGTCCAATGGTCAAGGGCAGGGGCCGGCAACCCAAAATGTTGAAAGAGCCACCATATTGGACAAAAAAACAAAAAACAAATATGTCTGGAGCCGCAAAAAATCAAAAGCTTTACATAAGCCTTATAATGAAGGCAACACATGCGCCATGTATCTATATTAGCTATATTAGCCTACTATCAAAATGACTACAAATACATAATGAGCCTTCATAATCAAATGTTTATTTTCTGTTTATAATCTGTCATCCATCCATCCATACTTCTATCATCTGTCATCCATCCATCCATCATTTGTCATCCATCCATCCATCCATCATTTGTCATCCATCCATCCATACTTCCATCCATAATCTGTCATCCATCCATCCATACTTCCATAATCTGTCATCCATCCATCCATACTTCCATCCATAATCTGTCATCCATCCATCCATACTTCCAGCCATCCATCCATACTTCCATCATCTGTCATCCATCCATCCAAACTTCCATAATCTGTCATCCATCCATCCATACTTCTATAATCTGTCATCCATCCATCCATCATTTGTCATCCATCCATACTTCCATCCATAATCTGTCATCCATCCATCCATACTTCCAGCCATCCATCCATACTTCCATCATCTGTCATCCATCCATACTTCCAGCCATACATCTATCATCCATCCCTCCATCATGCATCCATCCATCCATCCATCATGCATTAATCCATGCATGCATCCATCCATCCACTCATCCATCCATCATGCATCATCCATCCATCCATGCATGCGTGCATCCATCCAGTCATCCATCCATCCACTCATCCATCATGCATCCATTCATCCATCATGCATCCATCCATCCCTCCATCATCTAGCCATCATGCATCCATCCATCCCTCCATCATCCATCCACCATTCATCCATCCATCATGCATCCACCTATGCATCCATCCACTCATCCAGCCATCATCAAGGCATCCATCCATTCATCCATCCACTCATCCATCCATCCATCATGCATTCATGTTGTATGTAGGTAGGTAGAGTAACTGGTGTCATCCATGGTATTTAGGTGCATAGCAAATACTATAGATGTGACAAAGAGAGTAAGTAGTGAAAGAGACAAACATAAGACTAATCCTATGTGGTGGAATGTTCAAATAATACTTCCAGAATCACGTGCATCATTTTTAGCAAGTATTTCTACTTCTTTATCATTGCTTGATCCTACAAGCTAATCACTTGAAATCACACAAACACCTCCCTTCGACCCCCCCCCCCCCCTTTTTTTTTTGCTTTTATCCTGCCCTACATCTTCTTTTCCCTCTCCTCACATACATGTATACACACACACACACACACGGCTCGGGGCTAATCTCATTGTATCTGGCAATGTAGCCTTCTGATGTTTCGCCTCTAATTGATCCTCTGACTAGCTTTAATCTCATCTAATCTGTGCCGCCAACACACGCACGCACACACACACACACACACACACACACTCACACACACCTCCTCTTGGTCTGCACAGACTCAGCTTGATGGCAGCTCCATACAGTAAACACACACAGGCAGTGAAAGGCTAAGTGGTGTACAGTCATTTCATTGGTAACAGACCCAACTGTGATGAGTGAATTTCCTCCAAGCAGGATAGAAAACCTGTTTGTGACCTTCTAAATACACGTTTTAACATTACTAGAGCCCTCTAGACATGAAATAACACCCCTATGGTCACCTTTACACTCCTATTAGCCAATATAGTAGACGTAATCAGAGACAATAGGACATTCATATCTTCATTCATTCACCCCCTGGACTGGTGGCCAGCCAATCACAGGGCACCTATAGACAAACAACCTTTCCCACCCACATTCATACCTATGGACATTTGGAGTGGCCAATGAAGCTAACATGTTTTTGGAATGTGGGAGGAAACCGGAGTACCCGGAGAAAACCCACACATGCACAGGGAGAACATGCAAACTCCACACAGAGATGGCCGAGGGTGTAATTGAACTTGGGTGTCCTAGCTGTGAAGCCTGCGTGCTAACCACTCTCACGCCGTGGGAGTTTGGCCGTGGCTGAATTACACCCCTGTCAGGATGGCTGTCAATGAGTCAGCATTTTTATTTCAAATGGACACAGGACGATGGCTGTGTTCGAAACCGCATATTAACTACTACATACTTCCATGCCCATAATATCCACAATCCATGCTGCATACCCAAAATTTAAGCTAGCCGAAGTGAGCAATGCACTTTCGGTTATTTTCACAAAATAAAACACCCCCTTACTTTTCTCATACAAAAAAAAAACCATAGTGATAAATCACTGCTTTTACTTTGAAAACAAGAAGCGAACCAACTCGCAACATATCCTGCTTGACACCGCCGTTTGGTCCATGCTGCTGCTCAGTGTTGAGCCAATGTTTTGGGGTTTTTTCGCGATGACGTCACGTTGCGTTGCATCCTGGGTAATTTAAGTGTGAGTAGTAAGCTGATGATACATACTGAACATTTCTGGCGAATGCAGTATGCATCCGGGAACTTCTCGCATACTCAAAAATCGCATACTGCCAGTGTAGACACACTGCATACTTAAAGAGTTCGTATGAGTAGCACGTAAATATGCGGTTTCGAACACAGCCACTGTCCTCCAGGCTCTAAACACCAACAATTCAACACATCCTAGATATCGTACTTACTAAAAGATGGCTCTAACCCAGCAGGCAGGACATTACTGCCCTCTATAGGCCACGCTATCAACAACACACTACACTAACATTACTGGCACCTAGTGCCCAGTGCAGAATAGTACATACAGTATATTTCAATACCTCTTCTTTTTCTTTATATAACCATTTTGACAACGCTTACAATACCAAAGTATATATTGTAATATTTTAATACGCCCCATCCCACATTGTATTTATACGTTGTCACATTCACAGCAGTCTTAAAACGGCCACTAGGTGGCAGTAGGGCATTTGGGTGTGGATCAGAGATGGAAGATCTGAGGAGGTGTAGGTGAGAGAGCGTGGAGGAGTGCAGCGTGCAGAAGGTTACATATTGGAGGGACATTTTAACGCATGCACACGTGCGCACGGACATGCACGCACATAGCTCAGCTCCACATCGTAAATAGTTGATGGTGTTATGCTGGTAAATACATCGTTAGCAAGCCTTTTTGATGTTGTTTATGTTGCTATTTGAGCTGTCACAAAAGCCAAATATTTGTGTCCGAATGGAAGTCCTGCTTGAAATGTATCCTTTCACAATAAGATGCTTTTCTCCCTGAACTGATATTTTACTTACCTCTGACTTACCTACCTACGTATGTACTACGGCTGATTACTAAAGAACACAAAAAAGTGGTGTGGTTGTATGTTTTGTGTGGGTGTAGCCCGGGAACAGGATATCTAAAATGGCCGCTACTGAGGAAATGGCTGGGATTGAATGAGTTAAAATGAGTTTAAAGTTATTTTTTCTTCGGCTTTAGCGTCCTTTGGCGCTTATTGGCCAATTTAGTTTTCAAGTCTATGACACACACACACACACACATGCACACTCACACTCCTCTAATAGGATATCAGGTTCCCCCTCACCCCTACACTCCCCCAGTCAGCAGCACCTCCATTTCCCAAGCGCTGTAATTACTTTAGGGAGCTTCCACATGGGTGTGTGTGTGTGTGTCTGAGGTTGTGATTGTGTCTGTGTAAGACTGACCCAGAGGTAAGGAAATGTGTGTGGGCGGTGAGTGTTTGTGTGTTGTTTATTCGGCAGTGCCAGTCCCTCGTACAGATAGATAGCAGTGTGGGTGATTAACTGGCTTGATGCCTCGGGGTGGGCCCTCTCATTAACACTGAACACACACACAAAGATGACCCGAGCTGTTAATCTTCACTGTGTGTCCTTTGTGGCTGACGTCCTGTTTGCCGTGAGCTCATCTTCATGATCCACTTCCATCAAGTTAGCTGCTCCAGCCGTAACTACGGTGGCCAAGAAGTGAAGACATGTAGCACTGTCACCATAACACATTTCACTGGATGATAACTGGCCACAAACAATGATTATTTCATGAACGTAATATAATGTATACAGTATGGTATAATAATACCAGTATATCGTCTCAAACACAAGCAATAATTTCTGCTTTTCAATCAGTGTGATGTTTGTTGTTGTGATGTGATGAATGTGAACAGTGATAGATAGTGGCTCACTTGCATAAATAGGTCTGTGTGGATGACAGTGTTTTCCCTTGATGAGGTGTAATGATTTGTGGTAGCTCCGTTCTCCGACATCCTTCTTGGGGTTTATTTCCTGTGCACCACTGGAATAGCATACTTGGTCATGAGAATGTTTAAAATGGGTCTAACTGACTCGAACATCTGTGTACACTGCCCAGATCATATAATGGATTCCTATTTACACTCCATTAATAATTTTGGCAAGCAGTGTGTGAGGACCTATCTTTGGCACTTGGGACCTTCTCCATTCCTTCCTCATCTGTATTGTGCTTGTTGGGCAATCTTTCTACAATCAACGTAGAAACAAATCACACCAAGTCCTCATCGCGGCATTAGGCATCACCAAGAAAACATTCTCATTAATTGGAAATCAAAAAAGAAATTGAACATAGTCCTTTGCAAAAATCTAGAATAGAATTCCAATCTATATGGCCACCAATAATTCATTTGTTAACCTGACTCTCGAAGGGCTGAGGGTGTCTGTATCCGCTCCTGGGGTTCCTCTGGCTTGGTCTTGGTCTAGGGGATGGGTGGGCAGATGCCGGGTGTCCCTGACCCTGCTTGCTGGGCTGCCCCCCTGGTGGTTCTGGGGGTTTGGTGGGGGTTGTCTGGATCCGGGATGGGGCGTGGGTGGAGTGGTCGTTCTGGGGGCGGTGCGGGCCGGCCGTTGGGGTGCCGGGCGTCTGCATACATATATATTCTTTCATTCATTTTCTACCACTCACGAGGGTTGCGGGGGGTGCTGGAGCCTATCCCAGCTCTTTTCAGGCGAGAGGTGGGGTACACCCTGGACTGGTGGCCAGCCAATCACAGGGCACATTTAGACAAACAACCATTCACACTCACATTCATACCTTTGTATGAGGAATTTGGAGTCGTCAATTAACCTAGCGTGTTTTTGGAATGCCGGAGTCCTCGGAGAAAACTCACGCATGAGGAGAACATGCAAACTCCACACAGCGATGGCCAAGGGTGGTACATAATTATTATGATCAATATATGATCATTATTATTCACTTTTTGTGTCTGCAGGGGTGTGGCTCTTCTTGTGGGCTCTGCTGTGTGGTGCATGTGTCTCTGGCCCTCCCTGGCACTTTTGGCTCGCGTGCCTTTGGGGTGTGGTCGTGCTCTGTTCCATGCGGGTCCAGGACTGGTCACAGGCCCCACCCGGCCCATCATGGCAACCAGTCCTGCAGCCCATGGCTTGCTCCGGACGGTGCTGTGCTGGCTTGCCCTGCTCGGTTGGTCGGTATTGCGGGGTGGCCGTGCGGGGCCTCTGTCCTCCCTGCTGCATTGCACCACCTCACATACATGTAGGACCTTGGAGGGTGGCCCCAGCAGGACCCCGAGGAAGGACCCCAATTGGATCTGGCGGGGGTGAGGGTTTTCCTTGCGGCTGCTTTGTTGCACTCAGCATTCCTCTGTCTCAGTCACCCTTCAATTTTAACCGCACTGTAGACACTAAGATCTTGGGGGGGTCTGGGCAGGCATGGCACCCACCATAGCTCAGCTGTCGTCCACTTTGAATGACCTCATATTGTACATACACACACATACACCACACATACACAGCCCTTTGGAGCAGACCTATTTTTAATTGCACAATATACACAATACCATTTCATGACACACACAGGTGTGGCTGGGATGGAGAGCCCTCTGCCTACCCCACCATTGGCCCGCTGGCTACTGGGGCGTAGCAGCTCGCTCGGTGTGGCCTGGGCTGCGGGATGATTTGGTCTGGTTTGCCTAGCCTTCCTCTGGGTCCTGCTGGGACCAGCTGATGCTGGGGATTGCTCTGGGGGGCGCAGTTGTGGTGCTTTCCTTGGACTGTCGTTGGTCGTGGGCACTTCTGTGCCCTGGGGGGGGGGAGGGTGTTCGGCAGTCTCCGGGCAGTGGGGTCCATGCTGCTGGTGGCCTGAATTCCGTGGCGGTGGCTTGGGGTTGCTGTACTGTGGTGTCTATGTCGTTATTGGTGTGTATCTCGTTATTGGTGTCTATGTCATTATTAGTGTGTCATTATTGGTGTGTATGTCGTTATTGGTGTCTGTCGTTATTGGTGTCTGTCGTTATTGGTGTGTATGTTGTATGCCAACTGTGAGAGGACATTTAAAGGACCTCTGATGGGCCAAATGAGAATCAGTGGGCTTCATTCGGCTTTTGATTTATGAGTTACTGTTAGGCTGATTTGGTTGTTTTTGTATGCATTGTTGCTTCCTTTGAGGAAAGACATCTTCAATGATCAAAACGTCTTTGTCTTTTGTCTTTTTTGTAGTACTATGAGATGTCCTACGGCCTCAATATTGAGATGCACAAACAGGTGAGTAGTGGTGAACTCTTCTGTCAACATGATATTGTGTATACTGTACGTCTTGTCCTGTGATACAATAACACACACTCTTCAACATGCAGGAGGTCCCTGGCCTTAGGACAAGTTCTAATCCCGCCTTGGGTTTTAGCTTTAAAAAATGCCACGGTTACATGAGGAGTTTTTCATCTTTCTGAATGGAATCTTTCCGAATGACTCCAAAAACAGTGGTATACGTACATGGAAAGGAATATTCCAATCTCTGGTCTCAATGCGCCGCTATAATCAAACGGAATAGTCAATGGGCATGCCCAGTAAAACGTAAACATCAACATCACATGATTTATCAAAGATGGAGGACAAAAGTTTGTTTATCACAGTTGTTGAGACAGTCGCTATGCTTTTTTTAAAGTCACAAAGTGAAACCCATGCACTCCTGCCAAAAATGACAGCGAGGAAGAGGCGAAGAGGACGTGGGATTCATTAATTAGAGGTTTGTGTTGGGTTTGTCTGTGCTGCCCGTGAAACCACAGAGTACCCCAAAGCTGGGGATGAAAGATTGGTGGGAGCCAAAAACAAACTTTCCGCAGCAGTCCAGTGCTGATTGCTCCATTTCCTCCATTTTTAAGGAGAGGAACGTCTCTATCTGCGTGTTACGTCATGTACATGATACCTCAATTGGTTTAGGGGAAGAAATATTGAGTATATGTCCATTCGAATTGGCACTTTTCTTTCGGAATGAGGTGTATACAAAGGTTAAATTCTCTCTGTTTGAGCAAATGAACCAAACGCAAGCGGAATATTTGTAACTTCCCCTGAGCTCACTGGTAAACAAACAGTCACTTGACGGGGACGGACGTTGTACCAGATGCTCTGCAATGAACATCTGGCCTTCTTACCTCCAGGGGTGCACTAACTACCCTTCCATCTACATGCTAGAAGTTGATCTAAAATGTTATTGCTTATAAGGTTGGGGTTAGAGGGCTAGGGGATGCATCTCTAATGTGGAGGATACCTTTAATGATGACTATGGGCACGTGAAGGACATATCAGATACAGTAAATACAAAGATGAAATACTACAATGAAATCTTACAAAACAGACACCAAGGCCTTTCATTGTTGTGGTTGGCCTGCATACTAGAAAGGGTGTTGCAAGGAAGGGAGAGACGGGCATACTGGGGGGGGGTGACTGTCCACAGTAAGAGCACTACACTGCTTAGTTATCACTGTCCGTTTCATAGCAGCACCTCTCTCCTTCATGATGGTGGTGGTGTTAGACCCGTTTCCAGGCAGTGATGATGACCGTTTCTTCCGTTTCTGCACTGTGATTGCTCATGTCTCGTTTCACTTCACTTTTCACTTTCACTTTCATCATCAGAAGAGTCTGCCTTACACTCTGGAGACATCATGAAGGGAAGTAAAAAGAGGAAAAATTATGTTTTCCTTCCTGAGTGTAGTCCTTCCTCCAGGCGGACGTACTGTAATCACTTCTTACCTGTCGTTCAAACCAACAAGAAACTGCAGACCCACAGCTGCTCCCATCAGTTTTGCCGTGCCTGCATCGACCTTCTTAGCATATCTACATGTGTTGCTTACTAAATATCAACATGGAAGAGTTGCATCATATTATTTTTCACAGCGTGGGTCTCACTGGAGGGAAAGATTTGGGCACTACGGCTTATTTGAAAGAGGAGACCAGAGGAATGGGGACATGGAGGTTGGGCACTCGAACATTAGTTGGTTCGGTCCAAGCGGGGGGAGTAATTTCTGCTCTTGTCTGCAGAACACATACATGAGTGTGCTCTCGTACATTCGACATCTGTGTGTGCTCATGATGGTTTCTTTTCTTCCCGTGTTGAACCAGGGCTATGGTGCAAGCATGGGTGTGTACATTGTAGATATTTGTGTGTCTTTGTGTGCCGCATGAGCATGTGCGGACGCGCTGCTTCCATTAGAGAGTTGAAATGGAAGTGGAAGTGTGGAAACGGGTGTCGAGGAGCATTCATGTCCAGGCCCATTGTGTGATAGCGACCCCCCACCACCACCACCACCACCCTCCCCCACATTGTGCTGCTCACCTCCTGTCTCCACTCAGATTTTAATACCTTGGGCATCTGTTCATCATCGCAGGTAGAATGTGAATGTGGTGAGCATGGACAAGTCATCCCAAATACAAAGATACTTTATTCACCTCCAAGATGGCGCACAGCCAAGGTATGAGATGTCACCTAAATGTAAAAAGAAGTTAACTGCTGTACACTGCTAGCCGCATTAAGTTACGTAGCAGAGGAAGTAGAGAGGAGGCGACCAACGCTCTTCTTGTCATCTTTGGTGCTGCTCAACAGCTGGACGACACAAGTGTAGTCAGACATGAACACCTGTGATAATGATAATACACGTACTGTGATATATAATACACCGATTCTGAATGATAAAACACCTTCTCTGTATGATAATACACCTACTCGTAAGATAATACACCTACTCTGAATGATAAAACACTGACTCGTAAGATAATACACCTACTCTGTATAATAATACACCTACTATGAATGGTAATACACCTTCTCTGTATGATAAAACACCTACTCGTAAGGTAATACACCTACTCTGTATAATAATACACCTATTATGAATGATAATACACCTACTCTGTATGATAATACACCTACTGTAAATGATAACACACCTACACTGTATGATAAAACACCTACTCGTAAGATAATACACCTACTCTGTATAATAATACACTTACTATGAATGATAATACACCTACTAGGAATGATAACACACCTCTCTGTATGATAATACACCTACTCTGTATGATAATACACATATTCTGTATAATAATACACCTACTATGAATGATAATATACCTAGTCTATGATACCTACTGTAAATGATAATACACCTACTCTGTATGATAAAACACCTACTCTGTATGATGATATGCCTCCTCTGTATGATAATACACCTACTGTGAATGATAATACCCTTACTCTGAATGATAATACACCTACTATGTAAGGATAATACACCTACTCTGAATGATAATACACCGACTATGAATGATAATACTCCTACCATGAACAATAATACACCTACTACGTAAGGATAATACACCGACTCTCTATGATAATACATTTACTTTGAATGATAATACACTCACTCTCTATGATAATACACAGACTATGAATGATAATACTCCTACTATGAACAATAATACACCTACTATGTATGATAATACACCTACTATGAATGATAATACACTTACTCTGAATGATAATAACCATACTCTCTATGATTATACACCTACTATGAATGATACACCTACTATGAATGGTAATACACCTATTTTGAATGATAATAGACTTACTATGAATGATACACCTACTATGAATGGTATTACACTTACTCTGAATGATAATATACCTACTATGAATGATAATATACCTACTCTGAATGGTAATACACCTATTTTGAATGATAATAGACTTACTCTGAATGACAATAACCCCACTCCCTATGATAATACACTTACTATGAATGATAATATACCTACTATGAATGGTAATACACTTACTCTGAATAATAATATACCTACTATGAATGGTAATACACTTACTCTGAATGATAATATATGTACCTACTATGAATGATAATATACCTACTATGCATGGTAATACACTTACACTGAATGATAATGTATCTACTATGAATGGTAATACAAAACATCCCCCGAAATAAAATGGTTAACATGGCATGGCCCGGCTGCGTGTGTGTACCCCCACACAGATCCCCCCCCCCATTTGCATACTAACAGTGATTGGATGTTCAGGATGGGATGAGGGGAGGGAGGAGCCATGAGTTGATCTGTCTTGTCCTTTTTCTGGTGGACTTTTCACTTCGAAAATGTTGATTACGGGGGAGGGGCCAAGCTACTCATTTAGGGGGCATTGGGTGAAATTACTGCTCGGTGGGGTGCGCCACCCTGCGCCACCTTGCACTGCGCCACGAAATTAGCTATGGTAGCTATGGTACATGAGTTCTATGGACGATATTGATTGGTGGTATATGAGTTCTACGGACGATATTGATTGGTGGTATATGAGTTATACGGACGATATTGATTGGTGGTATATGAGTTCTACGGACGATATTGATTGGTGGTATATGAGTTATACGGACGATATTGATTGGTGGTATATGAGTTATACGGACGATATTGATTGGTGGTATATGAGTTATACGGACGATATTGATTGGTGGTATATGAGTTCTACAAACGATATTGATTGGTGGTATATAAGTTATACGGACGATATTGATTGGTGGTATATGAGTTCTACGGACGATATTGATTGGTGGTATATGAGTTATACGGACGATATTGATTGGTGGTATATGAGTTCTACAGACGATATTGATTGGTGGTATATAAGTTATATGGACGATATTGATTGGTGGTATATGAGTTCTACGGACGATATTGATTGGTGGTATATGAGTTATACGGACGATATTGATTGGTGGTATATGAGTTATACGGATGATATTGATTGGTGGTATATGAGTTCTACAGACGATTAGTGGTATATGAGTTATATGGTTTATTATTATTATATAGTTCTATGGTTATTGATTGGTGGTTTCAGTAAAGTGTTTCTTATGGTCTATTCATGGGATTTGTGTAAAATATATTCCCAGGCTTAACCTTTAAATCCCTGTAGGAAGAATACATGCTCTTAGGTATTCCGGCCACGCTCTCATTGGTATGGAAAACATCAGGTATGACCTTCTCAAAGCCACCAACACCCCACACACATACAGGCGCTAATGGTGACCAATCCCGATCTTTCTCACATGCAGGTCTATTATCACATTTGGTGGTAATCAGCCAATGCGTCCAAGATATGCAAATGAGGGGTAATTGTGTTGGAGCGTAAATTGGAGGCGAAATGAGGGGCGAGCGGCACGCCTAGCATTTATTATGCATGCAGAGCACAGCATCAAGCGCTCTGCTCCTCTGTCTGCTCATCATCATCATCATCATCATCATCATCATCACACATGCTGGGAAATGTTGAAAGCGTCTCTGAGGGACTCGCTGCATGCGTGCAAATATTCCACTGTTCCTGCAGCATTTATGTTTTCTGTCTTATGTTGTAAGCTTTTATCTGCACTCTCGTCTTCTTTGGAAGACGTCTGGCAGGAGGAACATGCATGTCAGGAAATCCCACCATCGCATATTTAAAAGCATATGCTGCTTTCAAATTCTTTCTGGACTGCCACAATTACAATCAAAACTCAATTTTCAAAAGCCCCTGTGTTTTTATGATTCTTTTTTTTTTTTTACAAAATGACCTTCTAACTTTTTTAACACTTTTTAACATTGTTAGAGATATCTGGCCATGAAATAACACCCCTATAGTCACCTTTACACTCCTCCTACCCAATGTAGTAGACATACAAATAGAAAATAGGACATATAAGCCATTGAAATCCTATTTATGACCTTCAAATATGCCAAATGTGAAATAACACCTCTATAGTCACATTTACACTATCCAATGTAGTCGACATAATAAGTGAAAATCAGACATATAATCCATTGAAAAGCTGTTTATCACATTGAAATATGCTTTTTTAACATGATTAGAGCCGTCTAGACATGAAATAACACCCCTATAGCCACATTTACACTCCTCCTATCCAATCTAGTTGATATAATAAGAGAAAATAAGTCATTGAAAACCTGTTTATGACCTTTAAATATGATTTTTAACATGATTACTAATTCTCTTTTCCTCCACAGGCTGAGATCGTGAAGAGATTAAATGGAATCTGTGCACAAGTCCTCCCATACCTGTCCCAGGAGGTACACACACACACACACACACACAGTGCCACCAAGATGCCACCAACACCCCCCCCATCTGCCCCCCAGCCCCATCCCTTACCTGCAATGAGATCACACTTCATGGCCTGTTGCTCCACACTGACCCCTCTTGGCTCAGCATCCCAACCACCTCCTGTCCTTCAGCATCACAACCTCTCTCTTCCTTGCAACATCCTCCCTTATTCTGTCTGTGTGTCCTCCTCCTACACCACCCTCACCACCACCTCTCATTTCCGTCCTCTGTGTGTGTTTGTGTAATAAATGCTTGTGTGATTCAGACAAGCCGGTGCTCTTATCTTTCCACCAGGGGGTCCACCTCCACCCATTATGGCACACCTGCCCCCACCATCCATCCAGCCATGACACACAAGGCTTTCACACACTGTGTGTGTGGGGGGGGGGGGGGGGTGTATGTGTGAACAGTTGAATGGCCGCAGGGTCGTCAGGTCTGTGTTTGGACATTGATATTGATCTAACCTCTCCTCCCCCCATTTATGTCTGCCTTTCATTGACCCCGCCCCCACCCGTCACCATCTGCAGCACCAGCAGCAGGTCCTGGCAGCCATTGAGAGGGCCAAGCAGGTCACCCCCCCAGAGATGAACTCCATCATCAGGGTACGATCTTTATAGTCTGCTTCTTACTCAACATGTCATTATCATCACCTTTCCTCATGTGCATGGTACATTCACTCATTCATTCACTCATCCATTCATTCACTCATTCATTCACTTATTCACTCACTCATTCACTCACTCTTTCATTCACTCATCCATTCATTCACTCATTCATTCACTTATTCACTCACTCATTCACTCACTCTTTCATTCACTCATTCATTCACTCATTCATTCACTCATTCATTCACTCATTCATTCACTCATCCATTCATTCACTCATTCATTCACTTATTCACTCACTCATTCACTCACTCTTTCATTCACTCACTCTTTCATTCACTCATTCATTCATTCACTCATTCATTCACTCACTCTTTCATTCACTCATCCATTCATTCACTCATTCATTCACTCATTCATTCACTCACTCTTTCATTCACTCATCCATTCATTCACTCATTCATTCACTCATTCATTCACTCATTCATTCACTCATTCATTCACTCATGCATTCACTTATTCACTCACTCTTTCATTCACTCATTCATTCACTCATTCATTCACTCATTCACTCTCTTGTTCATTCACTCATCCATTCACTCACTCACTCGTTCACTCACTTTCACTCACTCATTCATTCACTCATTCTTTCACTCATTCACTCTCTTGTTCATTCACTCATCCATTCACTCACTCACTCATTCACTCACTTTCACTCACTCATTCATTCACTCACTCAATGACTCATCCATTCACTCACTTTCACTCACTCATTCATTCACTCACTCAATGACTCATCCATTCACTCACTTTCACTCACTCATTCATTCACTCATCCATTCATTCACTCACTCATTCACTCACTTTCACTCACTCATTCATTCACTCATTTATTCACTAACTCATTCACTCATTCACTCATTCAATTATTCACTCACTCATTCACTCATTCACTCACTTATTCACTCATTCACTCTCTTGTTCATTCACTCATCCATTCATTCACTTACTCATTCACCCACTCTATGACTCATCCATTCACTAACTCATTCACTCACTCATTCACTCACTCATTCACTCACTCATTCACTCACTCATTCACTCATTCATTCACTCATCCATTCATTCATTTCCGTTATCCATTCAGTCAGTAAGTTACTACTCATTAAGTCATGCATAGAGTACATGTATACGTACATATAGAGTACATGTACATGTATATATAGAGTACACGTACATATAGAGTACATGTATACGTACATATAGAGTACATGTACATATAGAGTACACGTACATATACTAGAGTACATATGCATGTACATATTAAGTACACGTATATATAGAGTACATGTACATATAGAGTACATGTACACGTACATATAGAGTACACGTACATATAGAGTACATGTATACGTACATATAGAGTACATGTACATATAGAGTACATGTACATATTGAGTACATGTACATATTGAGTACATGTACATATAGAGTGCATGTACACGTACTTATAAAGTACATGTACATATAGAGTACATGTACATATAGAGTACATGTACATGTAGAGTGCCAGTCAATCAATGATGAATAAAAGATGGTGGACTTGGATGCATGATTGACACACGGCTGGATGGATAAACGGTATATGGATATGCATCAACATAGCCGGATCATCTTTCATTCCTAAGATCACGTCCATTGATCTGATTGGAAGTCAGCTTTTTGTTGGACCTCCATCTCCTCGAAGCGTTCCATCAGGACTTAGAAAAGTACATCCAGAGTATGACTGCTACTGGAGGATGATACGCAGGCGTGGTCTGACTGGAGGTTGTGTTCCATGCAGCAGCAGCTTCAGGCCCACCAGCTGTCCCAGCTCCAGGGCCTGGCCCTCCCCATGACCCCCCTGCCGCTGGGCCTGAGCCAGCCGAGCCTCCCCGCCGTCACCACCTCCTCCGGCCTCTTCTCCCTCTCCTCCCTGCTGGCCTCCCAAGCGCAGCTGGCCAAGGAAGAGAAAGCGTCGCGTGACGGCGCCGACAGCCACCGCGAGGACGACGGAGACAAGTCTGATTAGGCGTCATTGGAAGCTCTTGTTTTGATGTCCTGGTCTTGCCAGAGCTCCAAGATATCACCTGACTTGAAACAATCTCTTCCTGGGAGGACTTAGCTTCTTCCTCGCATCCTTTCTCTTTTTATACTGAATGTTTTCTCTCTTTTGATGACCAAGCTTCACCTTGTGTATTCCACTCTCCTCCTCTCGCCTCTCTGCTACCTACTCGGACGTCTGCTCGTGCTGCATTCCACGCCGCTTGGCAGTAGGAAATCTCCCACTTGGAAGCGGCCATGTTGAAAGTCAACCAAACCACATTTGGCTCTCTGCAACACTGGCATGGAAACAGGAGCTCAGAACATTCAGACAACCCTTTTTATGCCTGATTGATTCAGAAGCGTTGGGAAACGTCGTCGACACTGCCACCCCATTGGTCAACCCCCACCACCCCCACCCCCTCCTGCCCCCACACACATAGTTATTGATAAAAAATGAATAATAATGAATATTGCATAATAAAATATATAGAAATGAATTATAAGAATAAACAACATTACATAAAAAAAGATTGAAAATTTACAATATTGCATAATACAAATATAGAGATATCTTTTCTATATATTTTTATGTAGAAAGGAATTATGTAAAATTATATACATTGAAAAATGCAAACAAAATTATACTAAATATAGAAATTAATTATCTAAGTTATTAATTTCTATATATTATATAGAAATATAGCAATTAATTTGTATATGTTTTATTATGCAATATATTAATTTCTATAGATAATTTATCAATTTTTATTATGCTATATTTATTTTAAAATGTTTTTGGGACAAACAAATAAATATTGCACAATAAAAATAAATACATAGCCTTCTCCTGTCAACATCATCTAATGAGTGCAACAACTCCTCCCACCAGTTGATGATGATATCCACCTGCCAAATAATCCATTCCAGTGCTGTTAGAAAGCCAAAACACAGCAAAGCCCCGACGCTGTAGGGCAGCATGAGCGCCCCCGCGAGTGGAAGTGCCCCGTGTGAGTGCGCCGCCATTTCCTGCTTCCCACTGGAGCATTTCCACCTCAAATCTGGAGACATCTTTACACCCAAAGCTGCTTTCACACAACCCTTTCCCCGCCTTTTGAGGAAACGCCTGTGTGAAAGGGGCCGCCACAACGCTGTCTGATTGCCACGTGGACAAATGCCAGATTGTTCCCCAGTTTTCACTGGAAGAAGCACCTTAGTACAATATACAGGAAAGGGTTGTTGTGCGTGCTGGCCAGCAGAGGGCAGCAAAGAAAAGCTTGGAACGATGACATCTTGGATTCCCGGCCAGTGTGGATGTTGATCTCCTCCCCCGTCCACGTGGCACCAGTGCATGCATGGTCTGCAGCAAGAGTCTCTTTTTCTTCTCGGCAGCGGTTTCTTTTCCTGGCAGGAATGTTATTCTGTGTGGATGTGAGTTAGGGAATGCCAAACAGGATGTCTTTGTTGTAGCTGGAGGTTCTATACGGTACACACACTAGAGCTTTGTCCATATCAATGCATCCTCTTCTGGAGCGTTCTTGTGCTGTCGCAATGTAAAGCTCTTTCTTTTCTCGTTTTCTAAATACTTTGTGTATAATGTACAACCTGGAAGTGAAATTGTTTTGTGTCTGCATTGAAACAAGTTATTAAAAAAAGCAAACTATGAGAAGTACAAACAGACATTTTATGTGAAATATGTTCTGCAGTGAAGACGAAGGACTTCTGGTGCCTTACGAATAAAGTCAATCAAGTCACACACACAACGTCCTTCACTGCTTTTCTTTCCCACGATAAAAACCCAACCTGTTTGCTTCTCAAAACAGCAGCACCCACGACTCGGATGCTGGAAGGTCTTGGAGTCTTTCAGCGATTGTCTTTTGGGTGTTCCAGGTGACCGTCTTGTGGTCCTCCACGTTTAAGAGATGAACTCCTGCGTCCTACTCAGGTTCTCGCTGACTCCTCCCAGCAGGACTCTGTCATCATACTTACAACATGATGAAACGACACGCCATTAATGAGCATCTTATCGTAATAAAATGATCCATGAACATGAAAGCAAATTAAAATAGAAGGCCAAGGATAATCTATTGTGAATATCGCATATGCAACATCATTTAGTTGTGAAATAAAGAAACTTTTTTAAAATAAAAAATGAATCAAAAACAAATAATAATAAAATAAAGTAAAAACAAAACAACAAATTACATTTGGAAAGCAGGAAGTGAACAAATGTAACAGTTACTGATTGTAAAAGTACCAGATGGAGGGGTAGGATTTAATAAGCTTTGTTTCTACCTACTCCTTTTGGACATGTGGAACTGTGAACTGATTATGTGATACATTCAATTGTAATCTGATGCATGTTCAAATGAAATTAAACCACTGCCATTACCATTATTGACACGTGATTTATTTTGCTGGGCAAATTTGCATCATGTGAAATAGTAAGAAGTGTATTTTTAAACTTTAATGACAAAATATTGCACAGAAATATATGTATAAAATGTCCAACATGAAATAATTCAGAATAGGTAAATATTACATGTAAATATAGAATAGCCATCCATTCCATCCATCCATTTTCTACCGCTTAGCCTCACTAGGGCGGGGGAATACAGGAGCCTATCCCAACTGTCTTTGGGGGTGAGGCGGTGTACACCCTGGACTGGTGGCCAGCCAATCACAGGGCACATATAGACAAACAACCATTCACACTCACATTTATACCTATGGACAATTTGGAGTGGCCAATTAACCTAGCATGTTTTTGGAATGTGGGAGGAAACCGAAGTACCCGGAGAAAACCCACGCATGCACGGGGAGAACATGCAAACTCCACACAGAGATGCCCGAGGGGAGATTCCATACATTTGATATGTAGTCTTACCAGAGGTGCATGTAGTTCCACTCACATCCGCTAGGAGAAGCTGTTGCTCCACCTGCCGCAAGTAAAGGTAAACTGATGAAAACTACAGTATTCTTAAAGGGACATCTTGGTGGGGGGGCCGACATCATCGACCACTAAACATTACCCGCTACCTCTACATGACATCCACGCTTACCTACCTTTCCTTTTTGATGGCAGCTGACAAGGGAAAGGTCCTGATTAATCATGATTAACTTTTTTACGTCTTGATTGACCCCTCCTCAGCCCTTTCATCCAGCCAAACTTTAACATCAAAACTATAGCCAGGACTCCTGTTTGGAGTCAGATACAGTCTGCAGCCACAAGGCAAGCTGGGTAGCTTTTAGTCTTGGTTGCAAAACCCGCTGACGGAGACGCCAGGTAAGTAAACACGGAGAGACGTCCACATGCTCTTTAGAACCAATATTTTATCGCTGGCCACAGGACTACCCAGCATGCACTGTGGCTGAGGTTCCAAGCTATGTTTAGCGCCGCCGTTGCAGCAGTTGATGATTTATGTGATACCTGCTGTGGATGTGTTATTTCCTTGCAGCGTGAGGAAGGATGTTCGATGCTCACCTTGAGCAGACGTACGCGGACGGCCCACAAGGACATCCTGGTTGCTACCAAACCAAAAATGCTAGGATGAGATCATTTCAGCCTCTGAACCGTGTGTGTGTGTGTGTGCACGTGTGTGTGCACGTGTGTGTGTGTGTCGTCCTCAGCTGGAGCAGGAGTGAGTGTTGACACAGCTCGTCTAATACGGATGCTCCCAGAAATGCATCATGGGAAAGCGTCTCTTGGCCTGCTTTTCTAATCTCCCAGCCTGTGCTGTGTACATATCCCCACAGCACCCTGTGTGTGTGTGTGTGTGTGTGTGTGTCTGTGTGTGTGTGTGTGTCCAACAGAAAAAGGAAGATGTACAAGTTCTGTTTTAGTTGCTGCTTAGCAGGAAAGCGTTGAGCCCCCCCTTTTTCCTGGCCCTTTGGGGCCTTCTGGGTCTCCTCTCTGTGGTTCAGGCACTGAGGCGTCCCTAACTCCACGTTCTACCTAGACACCTCAACTGACACCTAGACCTCTCGTGGATATCCACATGGACCCCTTATTACGGGTGTCCTGGTCCCCTGGGTCCCTTGATGATCTCCTGGTGCCTTTGGTGGGTGTGCTAGTACCCTTGACGAGAACCTGGACCCTTTGGTTTGTATTCTGGTCCCCTTGGTGGTTTTCCTAGTACCCTTGATGGTGTCCGAGTCACCTTGATTGGCACCTGGACGCTGTAGTGGGTATTCTGGTCCCCTTGGTTGGTTTGCTAGTCCCCTTGATGGTGTCCGAGTCACCTTGATTGGCACCTGGACCCTTTAGGGGGTATTCTGGTCCCCTTGGTTGGTTTCCTAGTCACCTTGACAGGCACCTGTACACTTTAGTGGGTATTCTGGTGCCCATGGTGGGTTTGCTAGTCCCCTTGATGGTGTCCTAGTCACCATGAAAGGGACCTGGACCCTTTAGTGGGTATTCTGGTCCCCTGGTTGGTTTCCTAGTCACCTTGATGGTGTCCCAGTAACCTTGACAGGCACCTGGACCCCTTAGTGGGTATTCTGGTCCACTTGGTTGGTTTCCTTGTCCCCTTGATGGTGTCCTAGTCACCTCGATTGGCACCTGGACCTTTTAGTGGGCATTCTGGTCCCCTTGGTTGGTTTCCTAGTCCCCTTGATGGTGTCCGAGTCACCTTGATTGGCACCTGGACCCTTTAGTGGGTATTCTGGTCCCCTTGGTTGGTTTCCTTGTCCCCTTTATGCTGTCCTAGTCACCTTCACAGGCACCTGTACCCTTTAGTGGGTATTCTGGTCCCGTGGTTGGTTTCCTAGTCACCTTGATGATGTCCCAGTAACCTTGACAGGCACCTGTACCCTTTAGTGGGTATTCTGGTCCCCTTGGTTGGTTTCCTTGTCCCTTTGATGGTGTCCTAGTCACCTTGACAGGCACCTGTACACTTTAGTGGGTATTCTGGTGCCCATGGTGGGTTTGCTAGTCCCCTTGATGGTGTCCTAGTCACCATGAAAGGGACCTGGACCCTTTAGTGGGTATTCTGGTCCCCTTGGTTGGTTTCCTAGTCCCCTCGATGGTGTCCGAGTCACCTTGATTGGCACCTGGACCCTTTAGGGGGTATTCTGGTCCCCTTGGTTGGTTTCCTACTCCCCTTGATGGTGTCCGAGACACCTCGATGGGCACCTGGACCCTTTAGGGGGTATTCTGGTCTCTTGGTTGGTTTCCTACTCCCCTTGATGGTGTCCGAGTCACCTTGACAGGCACCTGTACACTTTAGTGGGTATTCTGGTGCCCATGGTGGGTTTGCTAGTCCCCTTGATGGTGTCCTAGTCACCATGAAAGGGACCTGGACCCTTTAGTGGGTATTCTGGTCCCCTTGGTTGGTTTCCTAGTCACCTTGATGGTGTCCCAGTAACCTTGACAGGCACCTGGACCCCTTAGTGGGTATTCTGGTCCCCTTGGTTGGTTTCCTAGTCACCTTGATTGGTACCTGGACCCTTTAGTGGGCATTCTGGTCCCCTTGGTTGGTTTCCTAGTCCCCTTGATGGTGTCCGAGTCACCTCGATTGGCACCTGGACCCTTTAGTGGGCATTCTGGTCCCCTTGGTTGGTTTCCTAGTCCCCTTGATGGTGTCCTTGTCACCATGAAAGGGACCTGGACCCTTTAGTGGGTATTCTGGTCCCCTTGGTTGGTTTCCTTGTCCCCTTTATGGTGTCCTAGTCACCTTGACAGGCACCTGTACCCTTTAGTGGGTATTCTGGTCCCCTTGGTTGGTTTCCTAGTCCCCTTGATGGTGTCCTAATCACCTTGACAGACACCTGGACCCTTTAATGGGTAGTCTGGTCCCCTTGGTTGGTTTCCTACGAACATTTTTGTTCGCCTGTGCAGTTGCTGCTGTGTGTGTAGCAGCTACTTCTCTGCAGCAGCAGGAAACAGAGACAGATGAGAAACAGTCTCCTCTCTCTCTCTCTCGCTCTCTCTCGCTCTCTCTCGCTCTCTCTCTCTCTCTCTCTCTCTCTCTCTCTCTCGCTCTCTCTCTCTCACACACACACACACATTAATTCCATGTGTCCTCTCCTCAACTGACCTTCCCTCTTTCCTCTTTTCCCTCCTTCCTTCCCTGGAGTCTCACTAGCCTTCCCCGTACCCTGAAATCTATCTTGTAGATATGATATTTATGTTACGTGCTCATTATTGCAGTATGTGTACAGCATATCATATCGGGCAGTATACGAGTATTTGCACAAGTATTGTTATTGTACTATGTATTACATCATATTATTTAAAAAGACATTCGACTTTACAGTAAGGTACATAAAATGACAAACTTACCGAACCCTAACCACAACTCATTAGTTCATCATTAGTTCCTCAGTAACTACTGTACTAATTAACCAAATACGTATTATTTATAATACTGTGTATTGTGCATGTACAATATTAGTGGGTGGGTAATACTCCATATTCAAATATTTGCACTGTAATACATCACATATAGAATAATACATACTGAAGTATTTACATGATGCTGTATGCCTGTTAGCACAGTTTGTCTGTATATGCCCTGTATATGCCATAAAAATTGTTATCATTTCATATTCCAGGTATTCCTCAAAAAACATATTTTTGATATCATGCCATTCACATTTTTAACTTACCTTTTATACATTTTAAGAAATGTTTGTTTTTGTGTTACTACCCCAACCTTCCAAAAGTGGGTCAACAATGACCGGGCAGGTTGTTTTTTTGAAATATCTTTGTAATGAAAAACTGTTATCATTTCATATTCCAGGTATTCCTCAAAAAACATATTTTTGATATCATGCTATTCACATTTTTAACTTACCTTTATGCAACACACAATGGATCCTCACATTTTCTATTGTTGTACGGGTTTTTTTTTTTCAAAGATGTAAAAAAGTGAAAAATGAAGATGTTTCTAACATGATATCATTCTTGTGTGGTCCTAAATATAATACTAGATAGTATCATACAAGTGATTATTCCTAACCAAAATGGCAAAATAGGCATAAAAACGCATTCTAGATTCTAGTATAGGTCATTTTTGACCCACTTATGGAAGAGTGTAGGGTCCAGTCACTCGTGCATCTAAGGGTTAAGGAGCCTGAGTTTGTCTGAGGGTGGGTGGGTGGGTAGGTAGGTAGAGGTAGGTAGGTATAGGTAGGTATAGGTAGGTATAGGTAGGTAGGTAGGTATAGGTAGGTATAGGTAGGTAGGTAGGTATAGGTAGGTATAGGTAGGTAGGTAGGTATAGGTAGGTAGGTAGGTATAGGTAGGTATAGGTAGGTAGGTAGGTAGGTATAGGTAGGTAGGTATAGGTAGGTAGGTATAGGTAGGTAGGTAGGTATAGGTAAGTAGGTATAGGTAGGTAGGTATAGGTAGGTAGGTAGGTAGGTAGGTAGGTAGATAGGTCGGTATAGGTAGGTAGGTAGGTAGGTAGGTAGGTATAGGTAGGTATAGGTAGGTATAGGTAGGTATAGGTAGGTATAGGTAGGTAGGTAGGTAGGTATAGGTAGGTAGGTAGATAGGTAGGTATAGGTAGGTAGGTATAGGTAGGTAGGTAGGCAGGTACTTTATTCATCCCCAAGGGGAATTTTGCAAAGTGATGAACTGTTTTGCCAAATGATCTTGGAGTTTGGAGAAATGAGCCAGACCAGTGGAGAAGTGTAATGGGGTAAGAATCCATCGTCCAGGGTCGAACTTTACTCTATTTACGTGTGTGACTATAGACTTATTCTTTTAAGGGCTTTATTCTTTCATTGGACGTAAACGGACACCAACATGTGACAAAAGCCTTCTTAGCATGCAAATGTGAATTGTTTTGAACGGCCATTAATGAGTGATGAGTCTTCCTTTGCCTGTTGACGTTTGATTCCAAAGCAAACATGTCTTCCTGGTTAAAAGGAGTACAAAAGTCAATTTGTTCTGAGTCATTCAAAGTATCAGGCGTGTTTTTATGTCCATGTTTTACTACGAATCAGCCTATTTTTTATACTAAATACTAAAATAGCAGGTTGGAGAAATCAGCCTTTGGGGTCAATGAAAGGCTTCACTTACCCCGTCGTTTTTTACCAACTAATTGATTTTCTCCCAGCTGATTGCAGGCGACTTATCACATGCCAGACAAAAGCAGCCGATAAGCAGAGCTCAGCACAGGACACATGAAGGAAGGATGATGGTGTCGGCAGGCAACATGAGGTCTCTGGAACCTTGGAGAGGTTGGATGAAATGTTTTACGGTGAAAGTTTGGTGTCACATCCACGGAATCAAGCACTGTCCTGTGCAGATGTGGAGGTGCAAGATGGATCTTGGTATGTTGACAGTTCACAAGTTCACCAGCAGGCCGGGTCCGGTCCTGCCGTGTCCATCAAGGAGACCTCCGGCCTCCTTGTCGGTGCCGAGGCGACCTGCTGGGCCGTGGAATCGCTTTCATCACGATCCTCATCACTAATTCACAAGCCAACCAACCTTCATCCATCAGCGGCCGCTCAAGTATGAAAACACCTCTGGCTAAAACTCTGCTCTTGTGACACCTCCTCCTCCTTCTCCTGCTCCCCCTCCTCACATCATCCTTCTGCTTTCTATCTTCTAACATAAGCTAGCATCTTTATTTCTTCCGAGAAGTCCTCAGCCTACCTTTTTCTTGTCTTGTCTTTCTTGTCCCCTTCTTGTTCGCTTTTCTCATCTTTTTTCTTCTTGCTTTTTATCTTAACTGGAAACGCTGATAATATTATTATGATGAGAGACATTATTAGAGACCTGTAGACATGAAATAACACCCCTATTGTCATTGTTTACATGACATTGTGCAGCTCTTATGCTGCAGGGAGTCAAGATGACTGCTAGCTAGCGAGCCAACCAGTTAGCCTCAAAGGTTAAGAAGCCAGAAACGTACCACTTCCACACAGAATGGGAGGGGAACTTTTTTTTCTCATGGCCACTTTCCCATGACTTCATGCAGCGTTAAGTGTTAATGTCATGTAAGCTAATGTCTCCATGTTTTGGGACATTACTGCCACCTAGTGACCACTTGTATTTACATATGTTATGAATAATGATAGACCATAGTCTACCACCAAACAGCATCGTATATTCAATCTGTACTACTACTACTACTACTACTACTACTACTAGGTTAATTGGCCACTCCAAATTGTCCATAGGTATGGATGTGAGTGTGAATGGTTGTTTGTCTATATGTGCCCTGTGATTGGCTGGCCACCAGTCCAGGGTGTACCACGTTTCTCGCCCAAAGACAGCTGGGATAGGCTCCTGCACCCCGTGACCCTCATGAGGATAAGCGGTAGAAAATGAATGAATGTATTACTTTATTCACATAAATGTATGACTTGTAAATGTACAACTTGTACGATTTTTTTCCACAAACGTATGACTTTAATGACAGAAATGTACAAGCCTTTTCAACTTTTTTTCTTGTAAATGTACAACTTTATTCTTGTCAATTTACTACTTTTTTTCTTGTAAATTTTCGACTTTTTTCACATAAAAGTTTGGTTTTATTCTCGTAAGTCCTATCTAGTCTCTTAGCATATTTTCCTGTCAATGCTAACATTTGTGACAAATAGATTTCAAAAATCAGAGCAACACAATCGCAGTGGATGTCTTTGCTTGTCTGCTGCAACTCTTTCATTCCGTATTATCAACACTCACACACACACACGAGAGGTGTGTGTGTGTGTGTGTGTGTGTGTGTGTGTGTGTGTGTGTGTGTGTTGGCATCAGTGCAGATGGAGGATGTCAGTGGTGAAAAATTCATGATGCCGTGTTTAGAGACTCCTGAGGGGATATGCTGGCCTGTGTGAGCACAAACACACACACACACACACACACACACACACGCATGCATGTTTCCAGCATTATTTCCCCTCACACACATGCATACGCATCTGCTCTCATTCAGGCGCTGCCCTCACCTTTGGCTAACGCTGTGTGTTCATGCTGCACCTGCTGCTGCAACATCCCACTGACGTCATGATGCAACCACAGACCAGACAACCATATTGGCTGAAGCAGCACAGCCTTTTGTTGCTTTGGTTTTTTTTCTCCAGCACAGCCGTGTATTGAACAAAAACTACAATTTCAATGACTCTCACATACTCGACAAAAAGTCGGTGACTCAAATTTCACTGACTCACGGGTTCTTCACAAAGACTTGAGTTTCACAAAACCGCAAGTACTCGACAAAGACTCAAGTTTCAGTGATTCAATTGTATTTGACAAAGACTTGTGTTTTACTGACTCCCAAGTACTTGAGTTTAACTTACTCACGGGTACCTGATGAAGACTCAATAACTAACTCATGGGTACTTGATGAAGACTCAATAACGAACTCACGGGTACTTGATGAAGACTCAATAACTAACTCACGGGTACTTGATGAAGACTCAATAACTAACTCACGGGTACTTGATGAAGACTTAATAACTAACTCACGGGTACTTGATGAAGACTCAATAACTAACTCACGGGTACTTGATGAAGCCTCAATAACTAACTCACGGGTACTTGATGAAGACTCAATAACTAACTCACGGGTACTTGATGAAGACTTAATAACTAACTCACGGGTACTTGATGAAGACTCAATAACTAACTCACGGGTACTTGATGAAGCCTCAATAACTAACTCACGGGTACTTGATGAAGACTCAATAACTAACTCACGGGTACTTGATGAAGACTCAATAACTAACTCACGGGTACTTGATGAAGACTCAATAACTAACTCACGGGTACTTGATGAAGACTCAATAACTAACTCACGGGTACTTGATGAAGACTTAATAACTAACTCACGGGTACTTGATGAAGACTCAATAACTAACTCACGGGTACTTGATGAAGACTCAATAACTAACTCACGGGTACTTGATGAAGACTCAATAACTAACTCACGGGTACTTGATGAAGACTCAATAACTAACTCACGGGTACTTGATGAAGCCTCAATAACTAACTCATGGGTACTTGATGAAGACTCAATAACTAACTCGTGGGTACTTGATGAAGACTCAATAACTAACTCATGGGTACTTGAAGACTCAAGTGTCACTGATTCTCTTTGACTCGATGAAGACTATAGTTTCACCGACGACTTGGACTTTACTGACTCACTGGTACACAACGAAAACGACAGTTTCAATGGCGCTCACGTACTCGACAAACAGTCAGGATTTACTCAGTGAAGACTTGTGTTTCACAAGCACAGAGGTCCTCTGTGAAGACTCGAGTTTCACTGACTCACGGGTACTCAAAGAAGACACGGTTTCACCGAATCACATGTACTCGAAAACAACGAACAACGAAAACTGGAGTTTCAGTGACTCAACCCACATTTTTGCCAAGAGATCCTCAAGGCACTTTTGTTTTAATGTCAATCTTATGTAATATTCAGGATCTGGTCATCTTTCTTCTTTGAATTATTCTAAAGTGGCAGCACTTTGTTTTTCGTGGTGAGATTTCATTGTGGAAGACTGGCTTTCAATATGTGGTTTTTGTATTTGTCCACCCGATGGCACTACTTTTTCCCATTCTAGCGAATAAACCCAAATACCTTTTATGCTAGGTTGCCTTCCCGCTGAAAGGATGGGTGTGTGTCATGTTCATAATGCTATATAATATGATATATATAATATAATTCAGGCTGAAGGAGATATGACAGTACAGTATATAGCCGGGTATATGAAAATAATCTGACCATGGGGCAATGGTACATTCCTGGTACTCCAGTTAAGGTTGTTTTTTGAATTTCTAATTCATTGTATTAATTGAATGTATGTATTATATCATTATTTATTCGTTTTTACAATCATTCATGAATTTTATTTCCACAGTTCAAAGAGAATACGTGTTGGAGCATGAAGGTGCTACTGCCAGATAAGATGATTAAAAAAAAAAAAAGGAGCAAAAACAGGAATCAAAACAGGCTGAAAGCACGTGAGCGGCTGCAGACTCAAGAGCAGTGAGTTAGTTCTGTGCAGCCTGCCTCGCTTCCAATTAGTCGCACAACCGCCGTGTGCCAAGTTGGCTGATCACCACTTTGCTTACTACTGCAGCCTGCATGCCCTGCACACACACACACACACACACACACACACACTTTAAACACATAAAAAGTCACTTCACAGCTCATATTGTCAGCATGTGCACACATAAGTCACAGTGTGTACACGTGATGTGGTATGGACACCATGTTCTCCATGTTATTTACATTCCTTACAAATGGTAAACATGGTGCAAAATCACACATTTATCTTCTGCACGTTGCCCTAAGTGGGAGGCCTCGTGACAATGTCCTGGTGTCTCATCTTCCTTTGCATCCAGGCGTGTCAGTGCAGGGGGGATGTGCTCATCATCAACAAGTGTTTTACCGAATTGGTACTGAATACCGTCCTTGCCTGAAATGAACTCTGCTTTTCTACTCAAGATGCATCACGTGTACTCGATGCAGACTCAAGTTTTACTGACTCACAATAATGAAAGAAAGTTTCACTCCAGTTTCGCAGACTCGCGGCTACTCTGCGCAGACTCAAGTTTATCTGACTCATAGTTACTCGACGAAGACTCCATTTTTTCACTGACTCATGGGTACGCAACACAGACTCAAGTTGCACTGACTCGTGGGTACGCAACGAAAACCGAGTTTTAGTGGCTCTTGTGTACTCGACAAAGACTCAAGTTTCACTGACTCTCGAGTACTCAGTTTGAATTGGGTTTCATGAACACACGGGTCCTTTGTGAAGACTCAAGTTTGGCTGACAGACGGTACTGCGCCGAGACGTGAGTTTCACTGACCACTCCATGGCAGGACAGTGATTGATGTGGTTGTTGTTTTTGGCCGTTTCATTGCCAGACTGGGGGAGGGGGGGGGGGTCTTGTAAGAGTTCATTAAATCTCACAACACACATTCTTTAAAGCAGGGGTGCTCATTAAGTCGATCGCGAGCTACCGGTCGATCGCGGAGGTGGTACTGGTCGATCGCTGGTCGATCGCGGCGTGACATTAAAAAAAATATCATCCCAGCATCAATGCCGTCACTTGATTGATATACAGGGCAGCCATTCAGATGACAACTGAATGTTGCCCTTCGGGTGACCAATCAAATCAAACAACGTCTCTAAGTGCAGCAGAACTTACGATGTCAGCCTATCATCCATCCCCGTTACTTGATTGACATACAGGACAACCAGTCAGATGACAACTGAATTTTGACCTTTAGGTCACCGCTCATGCGTAAACAACGATGCAAAGTGCTAAGCTAGTCGGCGAATTGCGAGATTTTAAGCCCTCGCTAAAGTTTATGGTCACTAAAATGAGTGAAGGAGCTGGACCAAGTAAAAAGGCAAAAACTGGACCAAGTAAAAAGGCAAAAAACATATCACTTCCATACAGATATGGAATATTATACGGATATTATGATACGGATATTATCCATGACTGATAAACATTTGGAAGTGTGCTTGAGGCTGGCTATCAGCAGCTACTGTCCGGACTATGCATCCCTGGCTGGTTCAATTCAGTGCAAGTCATCAAAGTAAACTCAGGTAATTACAAAAAATTTTAATAGTTAATTATGTGTGTTTTGCAATATTGGCTCATTTGGTTATGTAAGGTACATCAACATACATTGTACGTACAAATAATCCTCAATACATTTGAAAATAAATAGATGTTTTGCATTTTTGTAGTGGGTAGATCATTTTGACTCGGTCATTTTAAAAGTAGCTCGCATGCTGAAAAAGTGTGAGCACCCCTGCTTTAAAGTAACACCGTGTAGTTGTGGTACCGTCTCAGCTAAGGTTAGGGGACGCAGGCTTCATTACCATAGCAACTGAGGATGGCCTACTTTCATCGGCTATAACAGGGGTGGGCAAACTACGGCCCGGGGGCCACATGCGGCCCACTAAGCGTTTGAATCCGGCCCGCCAGTTGCTTTCTAACTTTTAACATACATGCTGGCAACATGACTTGCAAGTCGGATGTCTTATTCAGTAAAAAAAAATCAAATAAAAATAATTTAAAAAATTAAATAAATGTGAAATTCAAGTTTGTAGTTTGATTTGGTCTGATGTTTAAAGTGCTAAAAAAAAAAAGGGATATATGGAACATATTTAAAACATTATAGCTAATAGTCTGGCACTTTTACAGATAGAATTATACAAATAAACACAAAAATACAAATAAAATAAATAAATAATAACTAAATAAAATATAATATAATATAGTAAATATAATATAATTGATATGTATAATATAATTAATGATAATAATAATATAATTATAATATATATAGATTAAATATAATATATAATGTAATAAATAAATAATAAATGTATAAAAATAATATATTAAATATAATATGTAAAAAATAATATATTAAATATATATATAATATAATATAATAATATATATTAAATATAATACATAAATAAAATTAGACAAATAATTCAAGGTGGACTGTTAGAATTATAAGCGTAAAATAGTGTGTGTTATAAAAAAAGATATTCTGGACCCCCGCACAGTTTTGTTAACTCAGTGCGGCCCACGAGTCCAAAAGTTTGCCCACCCTGGGCTATAATATTGGTGGACCAGCCAGGACACAGCTGGCTTAGGCTTTATTGCTTCGTGAAATAGCACGCCATGTGCCATAGTGCCATTGTGCCATTGTGCGTGTTGACACCAAAGACCGAATACCCTTTGGTCAATGACAGACAAACGTACTTATTTGAAATATGTCGTCAAATCCGAGATAAACGCAAACAAATCTACCAACAGAACAAGACTTGGTGTTCCTTACTGAGGCTTTAATGCCTTTATTAATGTTTATCTCACATGCACAGCTGCAATTATGCATCCTTATTTAAGTAAATCACACTCTAAAACTGTAGTTGGAGCCCATGAGCAACACATAATACTTTAACTCCTACGTTAAGCATTAAATGTTACTTTGGAGGGTTAATTGGAAGATGTGGGTGTTTTATGAATAAAAAACTCAGTGTTGTTGTCTTGGCCTTATATGGTTATGACCACGCCCCTGATAGTGATCATCCATCCATCCATCTTCTATACCGCTTCTCCTCACTCGGACTGGAGCCTATCCCATGATGAAAGGTTATTTTCTTCCTCATGGCTACTGCTAAAGGCTTTCAATCAACACACCTTGGCCATGTCTTATGGGAATTTTACGCCATCGCTAAAGAGTGAATAAGTCAGCGCATGAACACCAAACTATTTAAAACATGTCAGCACATGTGACACACGTCTTTCCTGCGGGCCGGGAGCAGGAAATAAGTTGGATGTGGAGCTAATTGTGGCTTATACTCCACTATACTATACACACACGTTAGATGTTTACACTGCAAGGTCAAGGGATCACATTTGTTTGCAGGATCGCCCTCGCTTCATTCTACATACACAAAGTGTGTGTGTGGCCATTTTTGTAGTCATTTTGATTCAAATATTATCACAGTTGAAGCCGTGCACATTTTTATTTACCGTTTTCATATGTCCGTATTTTTTCTGGGTTAAACTGAGTTCTGTTTATTTCTTAGATCATTCCAAAATATGCAAATGAGGTGTGTGTGTAGAATAATCGGAACTTCAATCCCCACAATCCCCCACAGACCCATCTCCGTTTTTCTTCTTTCCTCATTTTCATCTACGCCCATTTTAAAGCTGCTTCTTCGCTCCTATTGGCCAGTTCCTCAGCTTACATCAGGAGCCAACGTGGGTCCCCGTGATCGCTATTGGCTGCAGCCGCAGTGGCCTTCGTCCAATCAGCGCGCCGGGAGAGTCTCCCGGCAAGCAGAGTTTTTTTCTTTTTTAAGGTGGAACCAGTCATTAGACGCAGCCTTGTGTGTGAATGGACTCAATTGAGACGTAGAAGGTTCTGGAATGAGTCTTTCCGTGATTTCAGCAGCTTGTAATGTCTGGAACAGGAAGTAGAAGGAAGTGGAGCTCTGTGGTTGACAGGTGATGTGGTGTGAATGCCAGTTTTTCGTCTTTACACACAGTGAGCCAATGTATTTATTGGCTATACGTCCTTATTGTTTCGTAAGGACAGAGCACACTCCTCCAAACAAGTACAGGACAGTCCAATTGTTGTTTTCATTTGCACCATTTTTGTATGATTTGGTTTCTTTTGTACAATATTGCGAGCAGCAAACTGGTCTGTTAAACAAAATCAAGTGTCTAAACCAAGTACCTGCAAAGTAGCGTTGCTGACTCGGTGTCTGCCTTTTTTAAAAAAAATGTGTGACTGCTAAATAAACCAAAAATCATGCAAGTGGCAGCATTGAATTAAATCTCGCCAGTTGATATTTTTGACTCACTGCCACATGGGCCCTCAACGAAGACATGAGTCTCACTGACTCACGGGTACTCTACAAAGACTCGAGTTTCACTGACTCACGGGTACTCTACAAAGACTCGAGTTTCACTGACTCACAGGTATTCGGCGAAGGCTCGGGTTTCACTGATTTTAAGTACATGACAAAGACTAGAGTTTCACTGACAGAAGTTCTCGATAAAGACTTGCGTTTCAGTCACTCACGGGTACTTGACAAAGACTTGAGCTTCACTGACTCACGGACACTTGACGAAGGCTCAGGTTTGACTGACACACAGGTCCTGAATGAAGACTTGACTTTCACTGAATCACAGGTACTCGAAAAAGACTTGAGTTCACTGACTCATGGGTACTGGACATACGGGTCCTTTATGAAGACTTGAGTTTTGCTGACTCACAGGTACTCGACAAGAACTCAAAGAAGACTGGAATTGCACTAACTCAAGTGTATATGACAAAAGCTCATGTTTCACCAGCACCCAAGTACTTGACTTTCACTGACACACAGGTTCTCGAGGAAGACTCAAGTTTGACTGACTCGCGGGTACCCAACATAGACTCTAGTTTGACTGACTCATCGGTACACGATGAAGACTCCAGTTTTACCGACTGTCAAGTATTCAACAAAGACTCGTGTTTGACTTACTCCCAAGTACTCGATGAATACTTGATTTTCACTGACTCCTGAGTACTTAACAAAGGCTTGAGTTTCACTGACTCACAGGTGTGTAGAGTGGATTCATTGGATTTACGTTCTTTCCTAAGGAAATTACAAAATATTCACATTTGAGAGGCTGAAATCAGAGGATTATAAGTCAAAAACGATAAATCTATTACCAAAAAAGTTAATTGGGTAATTGATTACCATCGATTAATCGGTGCAACTCTATGTAAATGTAGAGGTTTCTTGATGGAGTCATTCACCAGAAGTGGTGTTTGGTAAGGATCACATAGGATGATAGGAACTCTGTATGTGACCTTAATGAAGTCTTCGGGGCTGCCCTCTGGCTGACCTTCTTGTTATGAAATGCACTTTCTGTCTTACTGGAAACCCTGTACCCACATGCCAAGAGGCACGGCTGCGTCCAATTCGCCAGCGTTGCGGATTAATGGCTGTTTGATCAAGTTCAAAGGCAGAGCTGCCCGGGATAAAGACATTATGAGCAGCGCCAAAAGACGTCTGGGCCAGACTGATGCTCTCTACGTGGAAACACTTGAAATACTGTGACTTAGTGGTAGTGTTTGAGCCCACAGACATTATAGTCTTGTATATTGATTATGTACTGTGTTCATAACAAAAACCAACACAGAATGAATAGACTGCCAATGGGTATACAACCCTGGGAAAGGCATATAACATCAATGTGTGATGCGTGGATGACAGGCAGTGTGGTTTGAGCATCTAGTGGTCGGCAGTCGGCGAATATCTCATCTTGGATGAGAATACAGTAAACCTCGGATATATCGGACTTGGATATATCGGAAATTCGCTCAGAACGGACAGATAAAAAAGAACCAATTTTTCTGTAATGCATTTCCAATAAAAATTCATTGCATATATCAGATTTTTTATAACGGATTTCGCCTATTTCGGACAAAATCTCCAGTCCCGTTCCAATGCATTTCCATGAAATTTCCCTCGCATATATCGGATGGCCGCATCGTGGCGCTCCGATTCGCCGAATCGTGAGAGGCCGCTATACGACGTCATTTGCAGCGTTTGCAGCGTTGCCTGCGCGTCCAGGTACATTGGAAACATAGTCAAGGAAGTGCCTTTTTATAACGGATAAAATCCGATTTATATAAATCCGATATATGCGTAAAACGGACATTTTCCGGTATACGCATATAACGGATTTCGCTTATATCGGACAAAACCAGTGGGAACAATTGAATCCGATATATCTGAGGTTTACTGTAGCAACACCTTCTTCAATGCCATGTTGAAAAGTTCTTGATAAATCCTGGAAAGATGTGCTAAAAGCAGGAAGGTCCCAAACTAGGAAGTGCCTACCTTGTTATGCTGTTCTTGTGTCCCGCCCACGCAGGGGCGGTAGCCTTTCCTGAGTGGATCAGTGTCTGCATCTAACTGGCTCCAGGTTGTGTCAATCAAGGGTGTGGTTGTACGTTTTTTTATGTGTCCAAGAAGCAGCTTGATAAGCTTGCCTGTCGATGCAAAAAGTACCAATGCATTCATTTTGCGGTACGTTATGGTCTAATTCAAGTGAACTTGAACAAACTTTATTCAACTCATCCAATTAAAAACTCTGCTGCTCATCTAAATTGCACAGTTGACAGATATTTCAATCTGTACATGCAACAGGCATGCAACAAATACTTAAATAACACCTATATTTCACAAGACAAGTGCCCGCAAGGCATGCTTGGAAGCCAGGGCACCCCCAGTGGAATACTTGAGGCACCTCGGCCTGGCCTCGCCTACAGCGGCGCCCCGGTAAGGTGCCTTCAAGACCCCTGACTTGGACAATTCTGGTCTTCGTATAGTTCAATTTCTCTTGAAAATTACCATTTACTTTCTTCTTAGCACCTTCTGTGGAACAGAAGTACAGTTGTCTCTTGGTACATTACAAAGTTCCAGAAATGAATGACTGAATATATGATGGCTGCTTGGTGGTGGACTATGTCTATATCTATATTAGTCCACACATACTGTATGTAAATACAAGTGACGTGTAGTATTGTGGTCACTCGGTGGCAGTAATGACACAAAACACAGAGACTTTAGCTCACATGACATTACCTTAACACTGCATGAAGTGATTATTAAATTAGCCACGGCTGTCCCACATGATCGAGTTCACTGACCATTACTTGTGGAAATCGTACGTTTTTGGCTTCTTAAGTTGAGAAGAAAGAAATTCAAGGCTCGCTAGCTGTAGCTTGCTAGCTAGCTAGCGTATGGAGTACCTGCGGCATAAGAGTTGCAGTGTGTTGTAAATAAAGAATGTTAAGACCTTAATGTCTTAATGTTAAGACCTGTATTTATAATACTGTCATAAACAGGTTGTCTATCCTCTAGTTACCAAAATATTCAATTTCTCACATTGAATCTGCCGGCCAAATGTGGCCCGCAGGACACTAGTTTGAGGCCCCCTGCCTTGATATGAAAGTTTAATGTTAGTGCGGCCCGTGCAAGTTTGATACGGATGCTGTATGGTATCATGTACCCAGAAAAAATTATTACGTTTGATTCATGTTCATGTTAAAGGTTAAATAACTGTTAATAGTTATCCTCCCTATCCGTGTGGAAGTGGTAAGTTTTTGGCTATTTAAGTTGAAAGGAAATAACTTGAAGGCTACCGTTTAGGTGGCTAGCTCTCTAGTTTGCGAGTTAGCATGTGTCTCAAGACCCTGCAGTTGCGCAATATGTTGTAAATAAAAAGAGTATAAATGTGACTATAGTCGTGTTTTGTCATGTCTACAGGGCTCTAATAATGCTTTGTTCATTTTAATCTGAAAAAATCATTTGTCTACCCACCAACTATATGTGCTTTCTTAAGTTTTTATTATTTGCCGTTTTATTATTATTATTATATTTATTTATTTATTATCGATTTATTGATTTTCTTTATTCTTGATTTGTTTATTTATTTTTCATCTTATTTTGTGCAGAAAAATAAAAAGTAAGATAGTTGAGAACAGTGGAATGTTTTATCAGAGCTTTTCTTGTAGAAAATTGGAACCAAAGCATTGAAATAGTTTGTATATTTTTCTGTTTTTAATAAATGCGTTTTTTTTTTTTTGGAAAACCTGATGCGGCCCAGCCTTGCCCAGACCCTAGCTCCAGTGGCCCCCAGGTAAATTGAGTTTGAGACCCCTGTTGTAATGTAAATATGAATCATCCCGATGGCATATTGAATAAATGGCAGAATTATTGTTAATATTTGGAATTGTCATCAGGATTCTTTGGGAAGCCTTGGAAAATGTTCTCTCCTGAAAGCGTTTAACTGCCACACATTGTGAAACATAGCTATATGAATATGAATATGTCTGTGTGACCACAACGGCAAAAAGATCCATCTCTCTCCCTCTCTCTCTCTCTCTCTCTCTCTCTCTGCGATCTGCTCAGTCCACCTTAAGAGCAGCTTTAGCTGCCCGTCCTGTTTGTGTTGAAGCCAACAGGCACAATATATTCCAGTCTAGGGTTTGCTGCTGAAAAGCCCGCTGGATCCTCCACTGACCTGCTGTTCTTTCATTTTTATTTTTATTTTTTCATATTTTCATATTAAAAAAAGAAATCTAACGCACACACTCCCTTCATCTCCGTCTTCTCCCTCCCCTTCTGCAGCAGCGCTCGGCGTGTCACAGAAGAGGAGGAAAGACCAAGCAGAGAAGAAGGGTATCCATCTGTGTGTTTATGTTTCTGTCATTGGATGGCCGGGTGAAGGGGCATCCGGCGACGTGACGAGCAGAGGCGAGAAGAAGAAGAAGAAGAAGAAGAAGGGGGGGCGGGTGGGATGTAATTTTGTCATGTCACTATGATTGGACCTTGACTGATCACAGAAGGAGGAAGACTGATAAGAGGAGAGCAAGTCCAGGGTCTTCTCATGACACTCTTGGATAAACAAGCATCGGACTGAATTTGCCAGAAGAAGAAGTGGACTTTCTGAGCGTGTAACCGGTGGAGGGCAGAGGAGTGGAGGGCCAGGGGACCAACCTGGCCATCAAACGGACTGGAAGCCTCTCCTCTCCTGGGATCATGTACCCTCAGGGCAGGCATCCGGTAAGCACATATTTCTTCTGGGTCTGTCTTCGGCGTCGTGATGTTGGCCCCCATATGTTGTCTCATCTTGTAGATAGTCGGTGGTGGAGCTGACCCCACTGTCTGGACAGGTCACTACCGTGTGTGTGTTTCCATCATGCTCCTTTCATTCCAACGCTCCTATATAAAAAGCCTCTTCCTTCACTTTCAGCCTTCAAGTGCAGTCAAACTGTGGCGTTAATGTCGCCGCCAGTGTAAAGTAAAGGTTAAATGCAAAGTGAGATAAAGGTTAAATACGCAGGGACTCATAAAAAAAAATCCCAGAGGGGTGAGTGACAGCTTGAGCTCAGTGTGACCAAGGACGCTTTTTATTCCCGGGGGGGCACGGCCCGCTTGCTATAATCAGATTTATTTGTCATTCTCTGTGTCTGTGCTACAAATAGGTCAGTGGCCACTTTGCAGTGTGTAGTCCGCCTGCAGAGCGACTTGCCAGCCAGATACACACACACACACACACATAGCTATCATACAGAATTATGAATGGCATTTCACAAGAGTCGGGCATGAGGAATCAATTATGTCTGCACAGAGAATGCTAATAGGACTCAAAGAGACAAGACGGAAGTGGGAGAAAAGCATGAAGTTAAAGATGGAAGCAATAAAGAATAATGCAGACCTTTGTGATCGAGCTTGACCCCCATGCCAACATGTAGACGCCATCACTCCAACCCCCCTCTGCCGGCGTTATTTCTGTCGCCGCCATGGAATATGATCCATGGCGAGGTGTGAGAGTGCCAAACACGCATGCACCTTCACGTGTGCGTTTGTTTGCCTTCCAGCAGCCATCAATTCAGAGCACGCTTAAGTAGGTCTTCCTGTTTCTTTTTTAGACAACTACAGCTGGAATATTCATTTCCTGTTGTTGCTCCTGCTGCAAATGTGCTACTTAAGTGCATCCACCGTGGAGGCTGGGGAATTAGGATGGAACCACCACCAGATTCAAACAGGCGAAAGTTACATTTGGAAAATGTGTCTCCATGGTCGGACACAATCTCTAATTGTGTGTTTGACTTCAGTCGGCAACTCAAAGGTCAACACTACCGGGATGCTTTAGATTTTCTAGAGCTGCACGATATCTTACCGACACGCTAACCTTCTGCTTCTCAAGATGGACTTGATATCTACTTTTCCAATGTAGATGTAAGTGTAGTTGGTGCACCCCTGGAAGTTACAAGGACAGGAAGAAATGAGGACCGGATGGATGAGTCCTAATGACATGACTACTACCAGGAGAACCAGAGTACAGAGGGGGAGGAGACACCTGCTGTGGCCCAGCAAGGTGCACTGTATTGGGGCACACGCTCCAAGCAGCTGCTGTGACGTCACGGAGGTCTCTGGGAAAGCTTTTACACTTTTCAAACACGGAGCATTTGGTACAACATCCTTCCTCTAAAGGTGAAGGTTTGTTTACAAATGAGCTCAGGGGACATTACAACAGGCGGTTAATGTCGCAGGAAGGGAGAAAAAAAACGAGTGCTACATTTAATGGCTAAGAAGAAGTGGTATCACTTTACAATAAGGTACCCACAATTACAGTAGTTAATGAGCAACCAAGCTTCCGCTACTCATTACTTCCTCATTAGGTCTTTATTTGTCCTCAGTAACTACTCTAAATGTATGCGCCATAGCTCCTCAGTAACTACTCAGTTTCTCATTACTTCATTAGTTCCTCAGTAACTACTCTAAATGTTTGTGCTCTAGTCCCTCAGTAACTACTCTAAATCTATGTGGCTTAGTCATTAGTTCCTTCTTAGTTCTATACTAGTTAATCAGTAACTATTCTAAATTCATGTGTCATAGTTCCTCTTGAACTGCTGTATTTTTGTGTACCTTATTGAAAAGTGAGACCAAAGAAGTGTGTGACGATAACCATAGAACTGGAAACTATGTTCACACAAGAACAATATAGTAAATACGAGTGTTTGTTTCTTTGCCTTTCTAGTTAATAGTTGTTCATTGTCATGTAAATGAGAAGCCAAGGCGATGCGTTTTTATCCGGGCTGGTCTTTTCTTTCTTTTTTTTAAACTTTTTACACTTATTTAACCTGCATAGAGTGTGTACTTTTGTCCTAGTAAATGAAATCGCTGTGACTTAAGTGCAAAAAAATCCTTCCATTTATTGAAGGAATACATGATTGGCCAATTTTACCCGGTGTTTATACCGTAGCTTGGTAGACCTTTGCCATGGGACATCAGTCCTCAACAGACCGCTAATAAACCTAGCTAAACCATTGAGCCGTTTGCCGTTCCTTCTCCTCACGATGACAGCATTTCATTCACTCGATGTCATTTTCCACGAGATTCTGCGTCTAACAGTTAATTCCGTTTTTATTGATCAATTCTGTTAATATGGAAATCATACGGCACGCCATAATTACAATAAATGGCGTACAAAGTCTGACTTTGGTTTAATAGCCAAGTAGAAATGCTGATGGCAAAAATGTTGCATCGGAAAACACACACAAACACACACACACGCTCACACACTAGTAATGAGGGAACGTATGGGTGTGATAAAAATAGTTTTATGGGCATGCAAAATGCTTTGCTTTGGGCTTGCAGCCATGTCCACTAAACGTCCAACCCCTCACCCTAACATTTGATATTGCCACATGTGACACAGTGGGTTGGATGACGTCTCGTCTCGTTTATTATTTCGTCCTCATCAACAAAAACACCAGGAAGTGAAACTAACTGTTAGGGATAGACAAGAACTTTTGAAAAATTGTGATCTTGATTCCTATTTTAAAATATTATTTTCCTATTTTAAAATTTAATCAACGAACCATAGCTGTCATTTGACCGAAAAACTCATACCGGACTGTCGTCTCCCAGTGAGCCTCGCCGGCCAGGCCGAGTCGCTGAGTCTGTTTTTGAAAAAATTCAATGTAATTAATTATACAGATTTAGTGTGAATGAAGATGTGTGCTTAACTAAAACGTTCATTGATGAGAAAAATGAATAAGTCGCCTCCTAAATGTTCTGAACTCCTGTTTTCTTTGGAGGAGTTGTTCTGTAGCAGAGGTCTGCATGGCCCATAGCTGATGTCATGGTGATCTTCTTCGTACTGAATCAACAGCGCCTCTGCTGGTTGCAGAAGCCTTGCTTGTCCACGATTTGTAAAACGGCGTCGTTCATAGAAGCCGATATTTTGGTAGTTCTCCTACCTAAATGTTGCGTGTATGGGCTGCCCATCACAACTTGTCAAACTTTCAGCCAATTGTAAGGCCATCCGAAGAAAGACTTTCAGACCGGCCCCTTGTGTTTGCACGGGACATAAGCGATGTGTTCATAAGACTACACACAGCCTTGCTGGATATCCTCCCGTCAGTCCAAAAGCAGTAAGCTGTTGTTGTTGTTGTTCACAGGAGCACCAATCCCGGGCATGTCTCATCTATTCATTGTGCCTTTTGCCCCTAAATATTTCACCAGCCAATTATTATTTCATGCTCTCTTCGAATGTGTCTCTGCTTGTCTGAGACGCTTTCATGCAAAATGAAGAAGGCGGGTAGAAGAACGACGGAGTGGAAGTGGAAGGCAAGAAATGTGCTGAAGAACAAGTTAGTGTTTGCCGATGCCTTCTTGCGCGGGCTTGCCCGCCAACACCGTGTGGATACTCGTGCGTCTGCAGAGCGCGCCAGGGGCTAAAACAGGGAGACGCAAAGGAAGACGAGCAGCCAGATCGAATTATTTCTTACCCAATCACTCGCAGACGTTCATCTGTTCCACACTTGCGCTCTCATTTCCAGCGGGCGGGGAAAAAAACAGAAGTTGCCTGTTATGAAAGATGAACCGAGAGAGACGAACAAAGCCTCCCGTGATGGCGTTCAGACAGAATGCAAAACGAATCGCGCTGACGTCAGTCACCAGATGGATGATTGCAGTATCACTTGCGAGTGTTGTGCAAGGACGTCAGCAGCCACCGTGCACTTGAATGTGACGGTTCCAGTTCACAAAGACTTCATGCCAGCTTCGATAAGAGACTTTGCAGAAGTTGCCGTGATCACCACTCAACTTTTTGATGGCCACTTGACTTTGTACGATCCCCTCAGTATATCCAAATAGTAAGGTGCAGCATAGAAAACCTGTTTATGAGTTTCTAAATACAAGTTTGAACATGATTAAAACAATGCAGACATGAAATAACACCTCTGGAGTTACTTTTACACTCTGTTATTCTTACAAATGAGGGCTGCAAGAATAGCAAACTAGCGAGCTAACTAGTTAGCTTTTCCACTTCATTTATTCTAAACTTAAGAACATGTTTTGAAGGGAGTGGAGGGGGACAAAGAAGCCAAAAATGTACCACTTCCACTCAGACTGAGAGGAGAACCCTTTTTTCGCTCAATCTCAGCCATGGCGTGTCCGTCTCGGCCGTGGCATGTGAAAAATGAATAAGTCGGTGGTTGAGTAGCCAGTCTCTATGCAGTGTGAAAGGTAATGTAATCTAACGTCATGTCTCCTGACATTACTGATGCCTCATGACCACTGGACTACCTATAACTTGTCTTTCCTAATTTCTCACAGTAATGAGTGATATTCAAACTGCAATAGAGCGAGGGACAAACTGTGTATCAAAATATATGTGTAATTGAACATGTTTTTCAACGTTAATTCATACAGAGTGACATGAACCTATGAGTGAATATTTTCATGGACAGCCGCAAGAGGACGCAATGAGACTGGGAGCTTGGTGAACTTGTTTACTGGTAACTTGCTGCCTTGTTATGTTCATTTTGTTTCTGCAGCCTCCCAGGTATGTTGATGTGTTACGGTAACAAGGCTGTTCAGCTTTGTTGTTGCGGGTGTGTTTTGACACTTTCTTCTATTAATGAAGCCCACAGAAACAAGTTTGGCTTTGTCTGTTTTATTATCAAAGCATGGAGTGGCCACCGAACAGAAGGCAGTCTATCCAAGAGCGTCTCCAGAAGTGTGAGGAAGAAAGACACAAAGAGGCATGTACCGTATCGGTGTAGTCAGATACACAAGTGGGCACTCCTACTATTCTCTGCACTCCCGCTTATGTATTTTCCCTCTTCCTGCTTAGTCCAGACATACGGGACACTAAATAAGAAAGACAAGCCCATGGGAGCAACTGTGATGGGGATAGTCCTGCAATGGTACCATCTTTTGTCATCATTTTGTGATTATTCTAATGCACCCGATGTTTGTGGCACAACATTTCAAGTCTTTTTTGGAGACAACCCTTACATATCTTTACAATATCTGAGTGTGCTGCGATTGGCCGGCGACCAGTCCAGGATCTACCCCGCCTCTCGCCTGAAGACGGCTGGGATAGACTCCAGCATACCTGCCACAAGCGGTATAAAAATGGGTGCATGAATGTACGTATATAATATCTCTACAGGAATGCAAACAGTTTATCGATTCCTGATGACATAAATATGGTTTTAGAAATGTTATTGATGACGGTCTATGATAGTTGTGTACTCCTGTATGTGACTGTAGCATGGAGTCGAATAATGATGCTATAGTAAGCAAGTCTGTGTGATTTAGACCAAATCAACAGTGCCTCTGCTGGTTGCAGCCAAGTATTGCACTCCATTTTGCCTCCATAAGTCAATTCCACCATTCTAGCGTGTATCTATTACAGGTCTGTTCTTGTTATCTTTGTCCATTGCTGAAATATTCGTCAGTGAGCTAGTCCGTGGAAGCAGGGCCATTGACACAGGTGGGGATGGTCATGGCGAGGGGCAGCATCGCCATCCTGTTTATGATCAAGTCAAAACAGACCTCCCCGAACCCTCCTTCTGTTTACCCCCGCCACCCCCCCTCGACTCGCCATAGATAATCCTCCCTAATTCCCTGCTTTGCCCGTGCCGTCTCGTCCAAATTGTGATTCACTGCTGTCCCACAAGTTGTGTGTGAGACCGCCCCCCCCCCCCTCCTGCCCATCCACCAGCTAGATTAACTGGATCAGTTTTTGGTATCAGAATTCTCTATGACGCCTGCATTAGTGCTCTCTCTCTCTCTCTCTCTCTCTCTCTCACACACACACAGAGCAGTACTAGTGCACATCCATACAACAACACACACGGCGATGGGCTTTTTTGGCCCTTGGTGCCAGCCTCTCAGACCCCCCAAACAGTCTGTACTGCCATCTGTCACAGCACAGGAGAGACCCGACATACTCGTGCTCAACTTCAACAACAAATGTTTGCCATGGCCTACATACGCCATCTCCGCCTCCATCTTTGTAAATATTGTACACGTTTCCCCCCTCGGGTCCCTTTTATCTTTTAACTTTGCTTAAATTACTCAAGCAAGAATCTCATCTGGCTATCTGGCCGCCTTTAACACCAGCAAAGGACGGGTCTCTCTCTTCGAACTGCTGTTTGGATCTCATAAAGGTGTGGATACGTTGCATTCCTTTGGATCAGGTTCCCATATTCGATGACTAGGTGTTGATTTATTATTCATTCATTGTGTCTTCAATCAACCCACTCGGTAAACACGGACCTACGCATCTGGAGGTCCTCGGGAATGCTCGGGGGTGTGCCTGAAGGCGGGCCGTGGGTGGAGTAAATTAAAGCAGGATGTCCATGGAAACACTGCACAAATGGGTGCATAATCTGGAAGATCTAGAAAGCTTTCTGTCTTGGTTATTGTGTGTAGCTGCTCTATAGGAGCAACTCAATACAAATACTCAATACACCTTTAAATGTAAAATTACAAATGAAGCTCCCACATTGTCATGTTCTTGTGTGACAGTAATTGAAATTCATCAATTAAAATACATTTTGAAAAAAGTAAATAAATATTATATATAAACATATAAATATATGTATTCCTGACTTCTTATGTTTTGCATGTTTGTCACACTTAAATGCTTCAGATCATTAAATCAATTGAAATATTAATTATGACTACATATGATTACATGACTACATATGATTACATCTGGATGGGATGCTAACGAAGGTGATACCACCTAAACCACCATTGTGTCCTACCTAGTCTTTGAGCATGAACTAGACTAGAGCTGTCCTATCTAGTCTGGCTGGTGTGTCCTACCTAGTCTTTGATCATGAACTAGACTAGAGGTGTCCTATCTAGTCTGACTTGTCTGTGTTCCTCCTAGTCTTTGATTGTGAACTAGACTAGAGGTGTCCTATCTAGTCTGGCTGGTGTGTCCTACCTAATCTTTGATCATGAACTAACCGAGAGGTGTCCTATCTAGTCTGACTTGCATATCCTACGTAGTCTTTGATCATGAACTAGACTAGAGGTGTCCTATCTAGTCTGACTGGTGTGTCCTACCTAGGCTTTAATCATGAACTAGACTAGTGGTGTCCTATCTAGTCTGACAGGTGTGTCCTACCTAGTTTTTGATCATGAACCGAATTAGAGCTGTCCGATCTAGTCTGACTGGTGTTTCTTACCTAGTCTTTGATCATGAACTAGACTAGAGGTGTCCTATCTAGTCTGACTTGTCCGTGTTCCTCCTGATCTTTGATTGTGAACTAGACTAGAGCTGTCCTATCTAGTCTGGCTGGTGTTTCCTACCTAATCTTTGATCATGAACTAACCGAGAGGTGTCCTATCTAGTCTGACTTGCATATCCTACGTAGTCTTTGATCATGAACTAGACTAGAGGTGTCCTATCTAGTCTGACTGGTGTGTCCTACCTAGGCTTTAATCATGAACTAGACTAGTGGTGTCCTATCTAGTCTGACAGGTGTGTCCTACCTAGTTTTTGATCATGAACCGAACTAGAGCTTTCTGATCTAGTCTGGCTGGTGTGTCCTACCTAGTCTTTGATCATGAACTAGACTAGAGGTGTCCTATCTAGTCTGACTTGTCCGTGTTCCTCCTGATCTTTGATTGTGAACTAGACTAGAGGTGTCCTATCTAGTCTGGCTGGTGTGTCCTACCTAATCTTTGATCATGAACTAACCGAGAGGTGTCCTATCTAGTCTGACTTGCATATCCTACGTAGTCTTTGATCATGAACTAGACTAGAGGTGTCCTATCTAGTCTGACTGGTGTGTCCTACCTAGGCTTTGATCATGAACTAGACTAGTGGTGTCCTATCTAGTCTGACAGGTGTGTCCTACCTAGTTTTTGATCATGAACCGAACTAGAGCTGTCCTATCTAGTCTGACTGGTGTGTCCTACCTAGTATTTGAGCCTGAACTAGACTAGAGCTGTCCTATCTAGTCTGGCTGGTGTGTCCTACCTAGTATTTGAGCCTGAACTAGACTAGAGCTGTCCTATCCGGTCTGACTGGTGTGTCCTACCTAGTCTTTGAGCATGAACTAGATTAGAGGTGTCCTATCTAGTCTGGCTGGTGTGTTCTACCTCGTCTTTGAACATGAACTGATGAAGCCTGCTGGGATGAGAGGTCCAACGTCTTCCGAGACAACCTAGACAGTCCAGTTGCCATCCACTCCATGACCTGAGAATACGATGACCTGTAAGGATAAGAATATTCACAGGCAATCAAAGTCTTCCTTCGTCGCCCTCCCATGGTGGGGGGTGCCAGGGATGAAGGTCTGACTCAGTCAGCAGCCCTCAGCTCGCTCATCGTCTCTCTCTCTCCGCTTTGTCACAACGTCAGTCTATCACTCGCTCAATCCATCCGCCTGTCTGTCACACAAGGCATCATATCTCTTCTTTTGCCAATCAGTCCTACTGTCTACCGCTCCTTCCCACTTTGAAGTGTGTGTGTGTGTGTGTTGTAGTGGTGTGCATGCTGCAAGTGGGAATCTACATGTAGTAAGTGATGTCATGGCATATGTGTTCTGCTACCGTAGCACACCCTCCAAGTCCCCCCCCCCCCCGTGTGTGTTGTGTAAATCAAGGTCAGTGGGGATCTGTTTATCAGACCCCCCACCACCCACAACCCTACCCCACCAAACACACACAGTTAGCGTGCATCCCCTTGCTGTCTAGCTTCCACTTTAACTCGGCTCAGCTCGGCCCTGCGGATTAATTACTGGAGGAACCCACCACGTCTCTGGCCTCCACCGTCGAACTAATTGAAATCTAATTGAATTGTGCTTGTCTAGACTAATGAAGCTCGCCACTGAAACCGCCAACCTTGTGTAGCTCAGCGTTAGCGTGTAGCCTTCTGCACACTGCCGCTGAATTGGAATGGATGCATTTGCTTCTGTTGTTGTTTACATCATTAAAGGATCAAATGGGATGGACCCTCTATTAGTGTACAGTGGTCCCTCCCTCATGGCACTCAGTTGGTTCCAGACCCAACCGTAGTACCAACCGCGTAGACCTGTCACAATAACACTTGTGTTATTGTCTGTGCTACGAATTATCGTCAATAACCTATATTTTTTTTTACAGTTTTTTGGTACACCCTGGACTGGTGGCCAGCCAATCCCAGGGCACATATAGACAAACAACCATTCACACTCACATTCATACCTATGGACAATTTGGAGTGGCCAATGAAGCTAACGGAGTAGCCGGAGTGCCCGGAGAAAACCCACATACGCAGAGGGAGAACATGCAAACTCTGCACAGAGATGGCCGAGGGGGGAATCGAACTCGGGTCCCCTCGCTGTGTGGCCTATGTACTAAGCACTCGGCTGCCCTGAAGCCTCATATCACAAGCAATAAACTTAAATTTCCAACACAATTAGAGCCCTGTAGACATGCAATAACACCCCTATAGTTGCCTTTGCTCTGCTATTATTATTTGTTTATACCACATTGCAACTGGTAAGCTACAGGGGCAAAAGACTGCTGCAAGCTACTTTGAATGTATCTCTGCTAAACAGCAAGCAATATCGTAAATGAAGATGATGGATGGATTTGCTTGAGAGATGAGGAGGACTATAACAAGTGGATCAGACATTTTGATGAGATGGCATGGTGGAGGCAGGGATCTGACAAATTCATCCATATGCACATTTGATGAGTACATTTACTCTCATCCCAAACTTTGGGTCATACCGATGCTGTTTCTCATGCACAGTAGGCCCTTATCTCGAAACATTTCTCTTTCCAAGCATGTGTGTGTGAAATAATTTTGAAATAGTGAAGTCAAAACCTTTTACTTGATGATGTGGGACATGCCTTGGCTGACTTCATGCAATGTTAAGGTAATGTCATGTAAGCTAATGTCTCCATGTTTTGTGTCATTACGGCCACCTAGTGACCACAATACTACATATTACTACATATTACTTGTCAGTACGGTCGGCCTAAGAAGAGACCATAGTCTACTACACAAAACTGTGATGTAATGGGGGACAACTGTGGTGCCCTGTCCGCAGTCTATGCTGGGTAATTTCCTCTTGGGGGAAGAGGGCTTCCCAGCATGCCTTGCTGGTTCTAAATGAATGTGAAATGGTGTTGCTTGGCATTAATATCAGTGTGAAGGGTGTATTTTAATACCTGCCAAGTCCATAGGTGACATTGCTTGTCCCACATGTTACTCGGCGAGTGACGGAGGCGTTTGGTTTGGTGTGTGTTGTGTTGTGTGTGTGTGTGTGTATGGGTGTAAACGCCAAGCTAATTGGCTGCAAATAGGCCAGACTTTCTCCAGCAACTTCAACCGATGTAGGGCACCAGTTGGCTTTTATGCCAATAGATCACCGAGTTATGGAGATGAGCACAAATAAAAAAAAACATCTACTTTGTGTTATTTGGTTATTTTCTGACACATACACACCACACAGTGGCGCTATCATTAAGCACCCCAGTCTTAGGACAAACATGGTGGAGGAAGGTGCTTAGTGTGTGTGTGTGTAGGTTGAAAGGCTGGTGGGGGAGATGTTCCCCTGAGAGATGTTTGTTTTGTTGCTCCTTCTTTAGCTTTTAGCAGATACGTGATTCTAATGACATTTCCTCCTTTCGCAGCTCTTTGTAGGCTGGAATACATTAGCAAGCTGGCAAGAGGATGCTAATGTGGAGGAGGGAGGGAGGGTGGGACGAGGAAGAGGGCTGGGAAGTAGGAAGAGTCATTAGAGGAGGAGGAGAACACAGACAGAGAAAGGACACAGCTTTATGATGTGTGGGAAGAGGAAGTGACCTTTCCTCTCACTTTCATCTTCCCTTAGTCTCTGACACGCACACACACTAAAATGTACGAGCCATGCACATGCACTTAGCGTGTTATATAGCCAAGAGCCACACGTGCACTTAAATGTCCGTCTTTCTGTCTGTCCTCCCCCCCATCAAGGTCCCCTTGCAACCTGGCCAGTCTTTCAAGTTCACCGTCCTGGAAACTCTGGACCGAATAAAGGAGGAATTCCAGTTTCTCCAGGCCCAGTATCACAGGTACAGCAATGTGCACATTTCTGGTATGAATTAATGCCATGCTGACAAGGATGGTGCCGATGTTGGTTCACATTGGTGTGAGGTTTTCTGTCTTATTGGTGTGCAAATGATGACGGCTGCATGTTGGCCAGCTAAGTCAGGACTTTTTTTTTTTATTTACACAGACTTTGCATGTTTATAAACATTTCCATCAATATTCCTGATTTAGCCAAAAGGCTATCTATCATCCGTGGTCCCTAGTCAGGCTAACAAAGGACATCATGGGAAATACCGATTTTAACTCAAAAGCCCTCTCAAAAATACTAAAAAAAACAGCCAACAGTGTTCCATTTCCATGGTGTAGATTAACCAAGCCACAGTCAATTGTTATTGTAGCAGCTAACATGAAAAACATTTTTATCTGGCAGACTAACACAACCTCACTTGCCGCTCGTCTCAGCGTTCCCAGACGGAAGAGTGGATAGCTCCAGATTAATACGTGTTAATCTATGATCATTGCATGGATATCAAACCGTGCAACCTTGGCAGAGGTTTTTTTTAGAGATCTTCATAGTCGAAATAGGTGTATCCCAATGACAGCATTGTTACCTAGCTCAAATTAACTAATTTTCTAGAGCTATTTTGCACAGAAAATGTGCTCATGTTTCACATAAAGATTGGGAATGATGGGCAAAATTTAAAAAAAGTGCACGTCCCTTGAAGCAGAATGAAGAGACAAACAAGACATGAGTAGGAAAGGCATGCATGTCAAAATGCACAAATGATAGGAGTATTTAGAACACGGGGGAAAAGTGTAATCAACTGAAAAAAGTAGAGCAAACAAATGCAAAGTATTATGAAATAACATGGTTAGCCAGTGGTTAACAAGTGTTTGCACATGTTAACACTTAATAAAAATGTCAAAAAATGATACTATGCTAATGTTAGCATAATAGCGCTAACATGCCAATACCTAACATGATAGTACTGAGTATTTGTATGAGTTTGTGCTCATGAAAATGTCAAAAATGTTACTATGCTCATGTTAGCATGCTAGCGCTAACATGCCAACACCTATCATGACAGCACTAAGTATTTGGATGTTTGTACTCAGGAAAATAGCTAGAAAATACTATGCTTATGTTACCAATGCTAACTATACATGCATCAATGTTTATACTTATGAAAAGTGCTGCTATGTTAATGTTGTTAGTATGCTAGCAATTCTAACATGCAGCTTTAGCATGCTAACACTTAACATAATAGCCAAACTGTTTCTGAATTCTACTTTCAAAACGGCTAAAAATACTACCATGGTAATAACACGCTAACATGCTAAAGTTAGCATGCAACACCAAGCATGCGTATGTTCATACTCTTATGTTGGCATGCTAACAACACAAGAGCGCAAAGATTTACTATGATTTCTAATGCTAAAAACAGCTAAAATTGTACTATTCTAATGTTAGCATGTTAACATGCATGGAGATAGCACACGAAAGTATGCAAAACAATGGGTCAGCACCAGCAGATATTTAGCTACGCTATAAAATGGAAACAAAGAAAGATACGTCACATAGCAAACAGTACTGCTCGGTGGAAACAAGCTGGTGTGTTCAGATTCCTCTGGTATTTACATGATATGATTAGCATATCCAAATACACACTTCAGTGGCAGGTAAGTGTACCTAATGTAGAGACCAGTTGTGTAACGCTAATGACTCATCCTTCACACTTTGTGGAGTGAGAGCGTTGCGCCCTGCTGGGTCATGTGTGAAATGACGATACTTGGCCACATGCAAGGAAAGTGTCTCATTTGCATGTCCTTGTGCGTCCTTGTGCAGCCTGAAGCTGGAGTGTGAGAAGCTGGCCAGCGAGAAGACGGAGATGCAGCGGCACTACATCATGGTGAGTGTTTCACTGAGATGGCCGGTTTGTTTCCTTTACACCCAACCGCTACAACACTCTTTCACGTGTGGTCAATAGAGGCAGCCGTAAAGCGATACAGCGGTATGAATAGAAGGGGGTAATCAGTACACATTGTTGCTATCAAAAAGCCCCTCTCTAGTTTGTGCCGCCAGTCTTCCAGTCCCGAGTTTTTCTTTGCGGGTGTTGATGTGCGATTATGCCACTCACATGTATCGTGAGGCTTTGTCTCTGCTACAAAATCCATGCAGAGCCGCGTAGAATTTGATATGCACCGTCTGCAAAGCTGCTTGCCTTTCATAAACCTGAGAGGGCGCCCCGTCCAACAACACGGTGATAATGCAACCCTCCCCGAATGCATTTTACTTCAGTGTCCCATGACGTGCATTCATGACCTGCCTCTTTTTACCCGTTTGTGTATCTTTACTACACACTGGACTGCGTGAGTGTTCATGTCCCACATAAGGATTGTGGAACATTCCAAAAGGGCACTTTTCCTTTCATAATGATCCGTAGTATGAACGTGGAAAGGGCTTGATTTAGGTGTACAACACATCAGCAACAGAACCAATGTTGTAGCAGCGGGAAGGCGACCTGAACGCCAGTGATGAGCAGCAGGTATACCACCCTGGAGTTTTGCACCAGCAGTAAGCGGTATTATGAAGTGCATGCAGAGGTAGATAGACGAACTCACTGCCAACTCTTGGAGTTGATGAAATAGTGAGATCAGGAGGTTTCCTCCAGCCACAAGGCCAATGTTAACCAGGTTATTTACTTATTTTAGAGCGCACACCCGCCCGGCTTCTATTACAAGTAACATATTTGGTGCTTTTCATAGCATAATGCTCAGGATGTAAGATAAATAGTGGGCTGATGTGAGGGAACTATGACATCATCCTAAAACATGAATAATAGCGATGATATACAATGATATGATATATGATGATATGATATACGAGAATGAAAAACGGTTTCCTGCCTGTTTCGAGGCAAGAGACGATAGCAATATATTAATGATCTAATGTGTTGATGGATTTATTCCTTTATCTTCTCTGGCCTACTGCCCAAATCGTGGGAAGATCTGAGTAAATAATAATGTGAAAATCTAATCCTAAATAATAGATGATATCAAGTCAAGTTTATTTATACAGCCCTTAATCACAAAAGCCTCTCAAAGGGCTTTCCAAGCTGGCAACAATGGACGACATCCCCTGATCTGAACCCCCATCCCGGCAAGGAAAAGCCCCAAACCCCATTTGGAGAAAAAAGAAACGTTGAGAAGGGAGCGCTGGAATGACTGCAATGGCTGTGGAGTGGGCAACATATGACAAGTGCATGGAAATAGCGTAATAGTCCAGGTCATAGATGTAGATGTAGGGCCATCAGGAGACTTGGTCAGCTGCGGGTCTTAGGATAATCATCGGCCAAGCTGGGCCCTCCTTGGCAGCGCCTCTAAGAGGTGGACCACCTCAGATCTTTTCAGATTCTGCAGAGGGTAGCAGCAGTGAAACCGGCCAGGAATAATATTAAGTAAATGCTAAAGACTTGAACATTTCTACTGAGGTAGCAGCTCTAATATTAACAGGTAGGGCATCCCACAACGTTGGTGCCCAAATATAAAGGGCTTGTAGCCTGCAAGACCGGCGTGTCGTGAGGGTAGGTTTCTAGACGGAGCATAAGGTAGAACGAGGTCAACCAAATAGGAATGTGCCGATCCATGTCATATTTTGTATACAAGTAGCAGAACCTTAAAGTGGCATCTTGGATGAAGTGGGAGCCAGTGCAGGTTGGCTGGTACTGGAGAAATATGGTCAGATTTGCTGCATTTTGTACTAACTGCGGCCTTTTTAAACTAGACTTTGGAAGACCAGAAAGCAGTACATTACAGTAGTCAAGGCGAGACGTTACAAATGGATGGACTAGGGTCTCTGCATCAGAAGTGGAAAGAATAGGTCATATCTTAGCCAAGTTACCAGGATGGAAACATGCTGTTTTAGGAACATTCTTAATGTGCTTATGAAAAGATCACACCCAGATCTTTTAAAGTCACTTTGCGTAATGATGTTTTGTTAAAGCTCAGAGTGGTGTCCTTAAACAGGCGACTCTTTGTAGCAGGGCCAATCATCAACATCTCAGTTTCATCTGGGTTCAAGAGTAAAAACTTACAGGACATCCAATGTTTGATATCGATGAGACACTCGGAGATTAGATTAGATTATTAGATTAGTGTTGTCATCATAAGAGTGAAAGCTAATCTGATGTTTGCCAATGATGTCGCCCAGTGGCAGCATGTAAACATTGAAGCGAATAGGGCCAAGCACTGATCCTGGTGGAACTCTGCAATGACACCACAGTGCTCAGAGGTCATCATAAAGTACTCCGATCCCTGAGATATAAAACAATAAAGTCTTTAATGAAAATGTTGCTGGCGAGCAGCTGAGACGGGCTGATTAGATGTCATATTGTCATCCATATTGGACATCCTGTGGAGTGTTTTTGTTTGTCAACACTGGAGCCCATCTGTTCCCCATGACAGCTGCAGGTAAAGATGCTAACACATGCAGCACTCTAGGCTGTTTTATTTTCTAACACTGGATGGCTAACATGGCGCCATGCTTCACGGGCGATGGTTCGGGGGGGGGGGGGGGGGGGGCAGAGAAAAATGTCTGAGAGAGTGACAGACTGGCGAGGGGAAAGACTGCGGCTGAAAAGGAGGGCGTGATGAGGGCAGGGGAGAGCTAAGGATGGATGAGTGAGCAAAGATGGAGGGAAAAGTCAATTCAAAAGAGAGTAAGAGATGGAAGAATAGAAAGAGTAGATGCGGAGTCCAAGATGGCCAGTCTACAAGCACAGACACGTAAATAATGTGAAGCTACCACGGCCTGGCTGTGCCCACAGAGGAGATAACCCAGAAGGCTATATTTAGCTTGTTAGGCCTGTCATCCACCCTAAGGGGGGGGGGTGTTTTTCCCCCTGCTCTGCTCACTACGCTGCACTGCTCCTGCTATTACTATTCATCATTTTTAGGATCCTTAAATACCACGCTGGATGACATCAAACATTTGTTATTGTCGGCAAAGTCAACATCAGCCGTCGGTGCGTACGCATCACTAACCTTTACTGCTCAGATGCATCTGGGATATCTTGGTAGCAACACTCATCATGGGATTCTTCACTTTTATGCTGATTTGGAGTCTTTCTCAAAGAAACCGTTGCCTCAGGATGTGTTAAGTGCTGATGGGTGTGGGTGTGCCACAAGCCCGAAAATGCAATGTTGTCAAGCTTTCAAGGTTTTACAAACAGGCTGCTTTTTTAATCTGACCTTGTGTCAACAAAGAGCTGTTGAATAGACTGCGTTACTTGTCCATGCAATATGTAATATGCAATATGCAACATGCAATATGCAACATGTAATATGCAATGGCATGTGATGGGATTGGCTTGGCTTGGGCTGCATTGTCCTACACATCATCATTTACATTTCCTCTATATAAGTAATATTTTATAGCGAACGCGAACTGGTCGTAGTACATGAACATCCATGATCATATATACCTTGTTATTCTGACAGACATATACGTATATATATATATATATATATATATATATATATATATATATATATATATATATATATATATATCAAAGTATAAGTCTGTAATATAAGTCACACAAGGCCAAAAATGCATAATGACAGCTCTCTATGTTTTCCTCCTTTGCCCCTGTTTCCCCGTATCTATACCCTTATTTTGTCTCCACTTCCTTTTCTGTTCCCTTTCTAGTTTGGTTCCCCTTTGGATACTCTTATTTTCTCATTCACTTACTGTCTTGGCTAATTTCCTGTCTTCCTTCTTTTCCACACCTGTTACTCATTTCCCTCTCTCCTATTTTAGTGACACTAACATTAATAAAAGAATAGAGAACAGGCTGAGTAGGTGTAAGATATGCTAACACAATGGTTATTCAGCTACACAAAAATAAACATGAACAGAAATGGTGTCCAGTGTTTATGTAACATAAACACTTTTTTTTTTTCATTTATAAGTCGCTCTGGAGTATAAGTCGCAGGAACAGCCAACCTATGAAAAAAAAAAGTGCGACTTATAGTCCGGAAAATACGGTATATAGATCTGGACATCAGCCTGAATCCATTTCAAAGGCAGAAAGACCTTTCCAAATATCAATTAAAACAGACTGGATATTAGGACAAATACTTCAAACTGGAATGATCTATCTGTGCAGCTACTTCTTTTTACTTGATGAGAAATCTTAAATGAGGCCACGCTGTGGCCGAGTGGTTAGCATGTAGGTCACACAGTCAGGCGATGTCAGGAGATAGGAAGACCTGGGTTCACCTTCCAAAAACACGTTAGCTTCATTAACCACTCCAAATTGTCCATAGGTATGAATGTGAGTGTGAATGGTTGTTTGTCTATATGTGCCCTGTGATTGGCTGGCCACCAGTCCAGGGTGGACAGCTGGGATAGGCTCCAGCATACCCCCACCCTAGTGAGGATAAGCGGTAGAAAATGAATGAATGAAGTGAAAATGAAATATTAGTGCAAATAAGGTATAATAATCCTATAAGTGGATCATCTTCAATAAGCCCGTATTCACCTTCCAAGTAGGCCAACAAGTTTTTATAAAGAAGCCTACTTGTTCCAGGAATATTTATGCTATTAGAAATCATAACCAGATAGGATGAATGTTTATTTTTGAAAACCAATGTACCATATTGCTCTACAAACTCAGTCCTTTGGTCATTGGTGTGTCCTGGTCCGTGGAATGTCAAACATTCTTTACAGTGCAAATGATATTTCTAGACATGTTTGCCTGCGTTAAGAGCTATTTACTTATAGGGATTACTTTAGTCTAGCTTAGTCAAGAATTGTTAGAATGGCTAACAGTGTCAAAGCGCTGTGAGTGCCTTGGAGGTGGAAAAGCACTATACAAGTAAAAGAGCGTTTACCATCCAATCAAATGATTTGACTAGCATGAGTTAAGATTAAGTTAATTCCTGGAACCACTAGACTTTTCATCCAAAGACTTTTTGGTTTCAGGATTCTGGGTGTACTAAGATGTCATTAGTGGTCGGTGTGTAGATTTCACTAGTTTGAGGTATCTCTTCCTAATATCTAGTCCAGGGGTGGGCAAACTACGGCCCGGGGGCCACATCCGGCCCGCCAAGTGTTTGAATATGGCCTGCCTGTTCTTTCCAAAATATTTCATTGAAACTCAACGTACAACCTGACATCATGGCTTGAGCCAACCTTTTGATGGTCGAAGTAGCTGTTTTATCAATTTCGTTATTTGATGTGGTCTGATGTTTACAAAATGCTCCTGAAAAAAGGGACACAAGCACATAATAATAATAATTAAAATAATAATAATAATAATACATTCATTTTCTACCGCTTTTCCTCACGAGGGTCGCGGGGGTGCTGGAGCCTATCCCAGTTGTCTTGGGGCGAGAGGCGGGGTACACACTGGACTGGTCGTAATAATAATAATAATAATAATAATAATAATAATAATAATTCATTCATTTTTACCGCTTATCCTCACGAGGGTGGCGGGGGTGCTGGAGCCTATGCCAGTTGTCTTGGGGCGAGAGGCGGAGTACACCAAGGACTGGTCGTAATAATAATAATAATAATAATAATAATACTAACAATAATAATAATAATTCATTCATTTTTTACCGCTTATCCTCACGAGGGTCGCGGGGGTGCTGGAGCCTATCCCAGTTGTCTTGTGGCGAGAGGCGGGGTACACCCTGGACTGGTCGTAATAATAATAATAATAATAACAATAACAATCATAATTCATTTATAACACACTTTACATCAAATAAATGATCTCAAAGTGCACATACAGCAGACTACATGACACTTTTACGTGTAAAATATGTGTAAAAATATACGTGCACAAATGGACTGTCACATGTAAAATACTATACAGTCTGCCCCCCCCCCCCCGTCAATTTTATTAAATCAATGCGGCCCGCGAGTCAAAAAGTTTGCCCACCCCTGATCTAGTCTCTAGGAAAAGCACAATAACCTTTCAAATCTCAGTGTTTTTCCTCCAATACTGTGAATTGATCGTCAATTTTAGGTTGTATTTTTGGAGTTAGGGCTGCTTGGAATGGTTGTTTGTCATATGCCCTGGGATTGGCTGGCCACCAGTCCAGGGTGTACCCCACCTCTCGCCCCAAGACAGCTGGGATAGGCTCCAGCACCCCCGCGACCCTCATGAGGATAAGCGGTAGAAAATGAATGAATGAATTTTATTCATTCATTCATCTTTTAACACCATGCAATGAATATTTTCAACTCATTCGCTACCCAAAGATGTATTTCTATGTTTTTTCAACCCAAACGTTTGATCCCAATGACATATTAGTTTTTGGATGCAAGTACACAGTAGAAGGTGGCAGAAGTACTTTTGATAAGAGCTCAGCGTGCATCTTTCCTACGAATTAAAGCGCTCCACAGCAAGCAGGAAGTGGAAAAGCATGGGGAAGTGTAGCATGCCCACTACCAGTTTGGTCCCAGCTGTGCAAGTTGTAGTGGGTAGTGAACGAGGTAGTATGACAGTCGAGCCTGGGAGCTACGGTACGTATGTCGTCAGGGACTGTATGGTCCTACAATTCCCTCCTTATAAGACCTTGTTAATTCAAAAGCCAAAGTGAGTCGTTTGGATGTTGGCTATCATGCTGGCGAATGCCGATTTCAGCGCTGTCTTGGAAGCGCTGCCTGTGTCTGCGTTATGTGCAAGTGTGCATGGTAGCATGGCGGCTATTCACGTGGCGCTTACATGCTCGTGTCCCCAGGAAAACTGCAATTACCAAAAAGTAGACATCTAATTGTCCTCGGCAAGCTCCCCTCTGTGGTGCTGCCTTGCTCTCATTAAAACGCGTTTGGCACACGGCACTTGTAGTCCTCTACAAGGTTACACAACAATACTTCAGGACTTAAGCTCGTGTTAAAAATGCTCCCTGAACGCCTCATTATGAGGCAATAGAAGCACACAATTTCTTCCATGCGGATGAATGAAGAAAAAACAAAAGCTGCTCTGGAAAAAAAAACATGATTATTGTGATAAACACAACAATATTAATTACTAGCGTTAAAAGTCACAAGAATATAATAGCCTTTAATGTGCAGTAGGTGTTTTGTCTTGTTCTGTATTTCATGAGTTGGCTATAAAGCGCTGATAAAAACATAAAAAAGGACCACTGGTGGGTGACAGCTCACAGCGGGGGATCGCATGATGTGTGAGAGAGAGAGGCGCTGGGTAATTAATTGGCTCTGCCGCAGCGACAAAAAATTGTTTCAACCCAATTCAGAACACAAAATGTTGACTCGGTGAAAGCCAGTCACCTCCGCTTTGTGGCACGAGAAGAACATTAGCGGATGATCAAATAAAGCACAAACGCTTGGAAAACATCCTGACACCCCACTTCCATGACATCACAGCCGCCATAGTTGTGTTTTGGTTCAAGAACATTGATATGCACTTTTTCCATTTTTGCAGCAGAATAATGTGTTTATTTTGTGTTATTTTATTAGTTGGTGGTTTTGTGAGTTTTTTCCCCAACAAAACTAGGTAAAAGTGATATAGTCATTATTTTTGCATCATTGTCTGCATAAAAAAATATAACGTCTGCAACACATTCAAGGGATTGACATTTTCTATGGCAAAATTTGCTTTGGTTAGAGACCGTTTTGGTCAGAGTCAGCCCTTCTGGGAAGTATTCATGATGTTAACCAAGACACTGCTGTACTACAGTATGGAGTAGTACGAAGCTCTCACCTGCCACGCTGGCTTCAATATTTCAGCAGTGTTTTTTTTTCTCCATCAAACTGGTAAAGGCCAGGCAGGGAGGAAGGAGCCCAGGAAGAAAGACCAGATGGAAAGTACAGTATAGGAAAAGGTTTGAGCCACATTCCGCCATTGCTGAAAGGATCGTGGTCGTGTCTGGAACCAATTAACCGCCATAAACGAGGCGAGGCTTAGCTGTATTTGTCCTCAATGTCCATCTCTTTGCTAGTTCTCAGGCTCGTGCGACAGTGGAAGTAAATGCCTATATCAGCACATTTATCCAGATCCTTGCCACTTTTTCATGAATTCATCTCGTTGTGTAACCCACCTAGTCCTAAACCCTGGGCTCCAACCACAGTCTGAAGAATCTGCGTTGAGAGCGCCAGCCGTCGAGCTAAAAACAAAAAACCTGACGTTCATCACGACTCCTAAGCTGTCAGGGAGTGAGATGGAAAACCCCACCAGCCGGCAGGCGTTCCACTCGGTCCATGCAACTATCCTGTTAGCAACTGTGGTTGTCCGAATTACCAGATGTGTCACAAGATTAAAAGGTGACAACATTTGTCATTTAGAATGAAACAGCCTTGCGAGAACAACGGCATGAACAGAGTGAGCCCTTTTGTTACTGTCACTTTGTTTCAGTGGGTGGAAGCGGGGTTGGTAGCATAAACACACAGAGTGCAGAAGAGTGTAATGTGGTCACCAGGTCGTAGTAGACGCTAGCACGGCCACCACGAGGGTTGCCAGGTACTAGTAGATGCTAACAGCACTAGCAGTAGGGCCGCCAGGTACTAATAGACGCTAGCAGGGCCACCGGTATGGCCACCAGGTACTAGTAGATCTAGCAGTGCTGGCAGTAGGGCCGCCAGGTACAAGTAGACCTTAGCAGGTACACCGGTATGGTCACCAGGTACTAGTAGATCTAGCAGTGCTGGCAGTCAGGCCGCCAGGTACAAGTAGATCGAGTAGGGCCGCCAGGTACTAGTAGACCTTAGCAGGTCCACCGGTATGGCCGCCAGGTACTAGTAGATCGAGTAGGGCCACCAGTAGGGTCGACCGGAACAAGTAGATGCTAGTAGGGCCACCAGGTACTGGTAGATGCTATCAGGGCCACTGGTATGATACTAGACGCCAGGTACTAGTAGATCTAGCAGGGCTGGCAGTAGGGCTGCCAGGTACTAGTAGATCTTGTAGGGCCACCATTAGGGCCGCCAGGTACTAGTAGATCTCGTAGGGCCACCAGTAGGGCCGCCAGGTACTAGTAGATCTCGTAGGGGCACCAGTAGGGCCGCCAGGTACTAGTAGATCTCGTAGGGCCACCGGTATGGCCGCCAGGTACGAGTAGATCAAGTAGGGCCACCAGTAGGGTCGACCGGAACAAGTAGATGCTAGTAGGGCCACCAGGTACTGGTAGATGCTATCAGGGCCACTGGTATGATACTAGACGCCAGGTACTAGTAGATCTAGCAGTGCTGGCAGTAGGGCTGCCAGGTACTAGTAGATCTCGTAGGGCCACCATTAGGGCCACCAGGTACTAGTAGCTCTAGCAGTGCTGGCAATAGGGCTGCCAGGTACAAGTAGATCGAGTAGGGCCGCCAGGTACTAGTAGACCTTAGCAGGTCCACCGGTATGGCCGCCAGGTACTAGTAGATCAAGTAGGGCCACCAGTAGGGTCGACCGGAACAAGTAGATGCTAGTAGGGCCACCAGGTACTGGTAGATGCTATCAGGGCCACTGGTATGATACTAGACGCCAGGTACTAGTAGATCTAGCAGTGCTGGCAGTAGGGCTGCCAGGTACTAGTAGATCTCGTAGGGCCACCATTAGGGCCACCAGGTACTAGTAGATCTCGTAGGGCCACCGGTAGGGCCGCCAGGTACTAGTAGACCTTAGCAGGTCCACCGGTATGGCCGCCAGGTACTAGTAGATCGAGTAGGGCCACCAGTAGGGTCGACAGGAACAAGTAGATGCTAGTAGGGCCACCAGGTACTGGTAGATGCTATCAGGGCCACTGGTATGATACTAGACGCCAGGTACTAGTAGATCTAGCAGGGCTGGCAGTAGGGCCGCCAGGTACTAGTAGATCTCGTAGGGCCACCAGTAGGGCCGCCAGGTACTAGTAGATCTCGTAGGGCCACCAGTAGGGCTGCCAGGTACTAGTAGATCTCGTAGGGCCACCGGTATGGCCGCCAGGTACTAGTAGATCTCGTAGGGCCACCAGTAGGGCCACCAGGTACTAGTAGATCTCGTAGGGCCACCGGTATGGCCGCCAGGTACTAGTAGATCTAGCAGGGCTGGCAGTAGAATCAGAATCAGAATGCCCTTTATTGTCATTTTACATATACTATTAGAAATTAGAGCAGCTGAATTTTCAGTGCAAGACAGTGTGACAGTATAAAATATAAAAGTTTGAGGAATAGATAATAAATAAAGAAGCATTTACATCGTAAAGGACGATTGGTTGCCTTGGTTACAAATTGTTGAGGGAGATGATGGCTCTCGGGAAGAAACAGTTTTTTAGTCTGTTTGTCCGTGTCCTGATACATCTGTATCACCTCCCAGAAGGTAGTCGCTGAAACAACTGTAGGGGGGGTGAGAGGAGTCCTGATGATGCTGAGAGCTCTGCTGACGCACCGGGAGTTGTGGAGGTCTGTCAGGGAGGGGAGAGGGCAGTCGATAATCTTCTGTGTTGCTTTGACTGTCCTGTGCAGCCTCTCTCTGTCTGCAGCAGTGCAGCTCCCGTACCGGATGGTCAGGCAGTACGTCAGCAGGCTCTAAATGGAGGAGCGGTAGAAGGCCAGCAGCAGTTTCCGGGCCACGTTGTTTTTCCTGAGGACTTTCAGGAAGCGTATCCGTTGTTGAACCTTTTTGACTATGGCTGAGGTGTCAAATCATCGGCGATCTGAACTCCCAAGAATCTGAAGTCATGGACCCTCTCCACGCCCTTGCTGTTGATGTACGTAGAGGGGGAAACGATCACTTTTCATCTTTCTGAAGTCCGCGATGATCTCTTTTGTCTTCCTGGTATTCAAAGTCAGGTTATTTTCAGAGCACCAGGTTGGGAGTCTCTGAACCTCTGAACCTCCTCTGTAGGCTGTCTCATCTCCGTTTGAAATCAGCCCGACCACTGCAGGGTAGTCGTAGGGCCGCCAGGTACTAGTCTACAACTGACTTTGAGTGAGAGATATGGGGTATGCCATGTCAATGTCAATCCATCAACCAACCAGCCAATCACAGGACACATGTACACAAACAAGCAACCATCCAGTCAACAATTAACACAACATGCTGGTCTTGTCTCCACAGGAGAACCCTCTATCTTTTGTCTGTGAGGTTGACATGCTAACCACTCCAAAGTTGCTCGGCCTTCCAAGAGCGGGAATTGTTTAGGGATTTAAGAGGGCCAGATGAAGGGGAGGATGGATTTTTAAGAGCCTTAAAGCAGTCTGAGGAGTCTAGAAACAAGGCAGGACATAGGGATTAAAAAACTGGACCACGTCTCCCTCAACACAACAAAATAAAGCGCCCTCCTTCAAATTCCCGCTTCCCTGCGTGCAGGAGTTGACTTAACTCTCCGACTGATGAAACTGGCGGCAAGAGGAGCTGCTGTCAAGCTTAATGTCAGAACTAATGGAGTCATCACTCGTAGCCTGCTAACCTGACCTGGGATGTGCTTTGGACCAGCCTTCTAATAAATGTTTTAACATCCCTGCTGTGGGGGGAGGGTAGATGAGCGAGACAAGCCCCCCCGTGGGACACCCGGGAACAATGCTTTGACACACTCGCTTGGCTATACACAAACACCACGGAAACTCAAGTTACATTCACACACGTGTACACGCATGCTTAATGGATCAGGCGTGCTGGGGAGCCACAAGCATGTGAAGCAGGCATCAACGTCCCGTTTAGATCAAACCCTGGTGACACTTGGAGGTCTGCTGGCTTTCTATAGACATTGTATCTCTGCCACCATGTCTGTGTACATCCCCACTCATCATGGTAGTCCCATGTTTAGTATAGTTGGTATATTTGTTTAGATATTTGAGCAAAAACCTTTGTGTCAAAGTGAAAGTTATGCTTGAAATGTAGCCAGTTGGCTTACTGACCTTCTGCCAGGCTTTGTTTCTCACACACACACACACACACACACACACGCACACACACACACACACTGTCCATCTTCTGCGAAACATCTTCTGTGTAGAGCGTAGCAACACAATGTAGGGTTGTGTACAAATCCACCAAACAAACATTGAGCACCCAATAAGCCTCGATGCATTCCTACATGGTAGAAGGCATGGTAGAGGCTACAAATACACGAGAGTAGTCTATCTGAGTAGCCTGGGACAATGTTTTTGTGATGCGTTCAAGGACGGCTCAAGTAAGTGGGACCACTCGCAACAAACAACATGCAAAATTAGGGGATTTCTAACTGTATATTATTATTTTTGGACAAAATAATATTCCCCCCAAAATGGTATCCATTTACCTCAAATTTGGTGTAGTTTTTGCCATTTTTTTCAGTGTTATTTTTAATCATTGTACTTGGAAGTTTTGCGTTTTGGCCACTTCCTGCCTTACAGCATGTTTAAGAATTCTGTAAAGACTGGCTTCTCTATTTTGTAATGGAAGATGAATGTCTACATCAACAAACACTAACTGCAGAATGGAATATATTTGTACACTGTAGCGTATTGTTTTCTTTTTTAAATACTCTATACACGTTTTATTCACGTTGGAACCTGTGTATCTAGATCAAACCACCACAAAGAGACTTACATCCTGAGTTTTTAAATTATTACTGGTATGCATTGTTGGATTTGATCATGTTTTGATCAGGAAAGAGGTCATCTGCAGTGTTGCCCAGGACAGTATCTACAGTACTGGCTGAAGTCGCTAGAAGTTGATAAATGATCACTGCAAACAACAGAACTGGTGGGTGTCCATCTGTCTCTGGTTTTTTGCACTTGCCTTGTCCGTTGTTGTCTTAAAGCTTCCCCTTTTAGAAAAGAAACAAAGTCACTGGGTCTCACTGGGATACTGTGAACATCCAGCAGCAGCACAAAGTTTTGGCATGAGTACTATTTGGATGGAAATATACAGAACCAAGTCCACTATCTACCTCCAGAAGCCTTTGTTTAGTCAGCTTTAGCTGAGAGGTTGAATTGCAAGAGCTAGCTCGTCATGGCCGGAACAATGTGGAACATAATTCCAAACAATATATAACATATTTACGCAAAGTTGATGAATCATGTCCGGCACTCTCATGAGCACTTTAAATTGAAAAACTGTACACGCTCAGGGGCGGACTTTCCTTTCGGCAAACAAAGGCAAACGTCTCCTAAAAACTCAAAATGCATAATCCTTGGTGAAGAAGTGAAGGCGAGATGAAAACAGTTTTTATCCAAATCAATGAAGATGACAGCCATGGAGGATTCAGTAGTTCTGGAGGGAAGCTTGAAGGTTGCTGAAGCTTCTTATCAACTACAGTCCCTTGTTGGGTAATGATCATCTCCCTAGAGAATTGGAAGGACTTTACCTCCGTCAGGAACGAGGACAGGAGAAGTAGGTGATAAACATGATTATTTCACACAGTTTTTTGGGGTTACACTGTGCAAACACGGCCGACAGATAACTGGAACAGATTTCAGAAGCAGGGAAAAAGTGGCCTCAATGAGACGCTACAAGAATGCGGCAGGCCTCAATGGCTGGCTTGATCTCGGCCGACGGTAAACTGTCTGGTTTGATCTTTGTCTTTTCATGAGCGCTCCATAGAACTTGGAGATGCTGGCTCTGCCAGAAATTTTGTTTTTACGTCAACACTCTCAAGGGAACGCTTCAAGAAGTCAGCTCAGTCCTCAGGATCTCACACGTGCACGATTGTCAAGGCCACTTTAGCGACCGATCCAAAGCTTGCTTGCCTCAGAGCAGACCAGGATGTGTGCTCACATCCTGGTCTGAGCACGGCAAACTTCTGAGTTCCTGAGTTGTTTGAGTTCCTTACTCAATCCATTCCATAGTTTGATTCCACATACTGAAAGCCATAGCCTTTCACCAAGGATTATGCATTTTGAGTTGACACTAAAACAGTAATATGTCCTTTAATTGTCCCCGTTTTTAGGAGACGTTTGCCGAAAGGAAAATCCGCCTATGAAAGCTATGCTATGAAAATGCTATGAAAGCCATAGCATTTCAGTATGTGGAATCAAACTATGGAATGGATTGAGTAAGGAAATCAAACAATGCACAACGATGAGCCAATTCAAGAAACAATACAAGCAGTTGATGTTTGCTAAATACAAGGATGAAGAGTCTTGAACCAGTCATGATGTGCTATAGTATATATCACTATATTGACACGCACTATGGTACCCATTATGGCATTGGATGCTCATATCACCGAGTACTTGGGTACGGGACAAAAAATTACAAAATTTTAAAATTCAAACAAACAAACATTCATTCATTCATTTTCTACTGCTTTTTCCTCACGAGGGTCACGGGGGGGCTGGAGCCTATCCCAGCTGTCTTTGGGCGGGAGGCGGGGTACACCCCGGACTGGTCGCCAGCCAATCACAGAGCACATATAGACAAACAACCATTCACACTCACATTCATACCTATGGACAATTTGGGGTCAACAAACAATCAAACAAAAAAACAACCTTAAACTGTATTTTGGAAAGCAGGAAGTGAACAAATGTAACAGTTACTGATTGTAAAAGTGCCAAATGGAGGGGTAGGATTTAATAAGCTTTGCTTCTTCCTACTCCTTTTGGACATGTGGAACTGGGAACTGATTATGGGATGCACTCAATTGGAATCTGATGCATGTTCAAATGAAATAAAACCATTACCATTACCATTACCATTACCATTCCCATTAGTCCCATGGAGAGAAAATACGATGCTGAGGGCACGTCCACCTGAAAAAAAATGTGATGGATTAGTAAATGGTCACGTCCAGACAGCAAGGGATGACTGGGTGAAAAGGATGTAATACACAGCTCCACCTACCTGTGGCGCTCTCAACAGACAGAACACATGACATCACAGCTTTAGAAGAAGAAAACACACACACACACACACATAAAGTCTGTTTGTCTAGACCAGGGGTGCTCACACTCTTTTAGTCTGCCAGCTACTATCCCAAAGACCTACCTCCTTCTACATTCCTATGTAATGTATTTTGGTTGAAGCACCAAAGAACGTCAGTCTGAGGCGGAGTCTGGAATGCAGCTAGCAACCTTTATTTTCTTGTTCAACATGAAGTCACACTGCAGTGAAAGGAGACGTCTAAAACCTCAACAAAAGGCATCTTCCTACGACCTGAACCGTTGGGTTAGCAACACCCTCAACTTGAATAGTTCCGGGGTGAATTACTGTATGTACCAACCCCCCTACTGAAAAAGGTGACTTTAGTTGAACTTTATTCTGCTATTTAACAACAACAATAACACTCAGACCATAAAATTAAAGCAGGTACCGTCATCATCCAATCATCATGCAGAAGCCGAGCATCCGGGCCGGCCTGCTGCCTCGTAGACCCTCAGACAATGAGCGTCCGATGGGTGGGGGGACAAAGTGGAACAACCCACTCTACGCTTTCCCCATCCAAGTCAGTAGACAGCATCGGCTAAGATGGCGGTATTGTAGCGTATATTCAGTCTATGAGATGACCACACGGCGCTCCATATTTCACCACTTCTCTTCGATCATTTCCCTTGCAGTCTTAGCGCAATCAGCACTGTTCTAAACTGTTTTATTAGCGTTGTGTATTGTTTACTGTGGTTGCTAATTGTGCGGTTTTTACCATCGGGCATGCTTGTGTACTTTCTGTGTTTTATTGGCACTTTGGGCGGTTGAAGATGGAAATGTGCTATATAAATACATTTGACATTGACACGTGTTGCCAAGGCAACTTGCGGACAGTGCCGGTGTAAACGATGCTGGTCGTGGGAAGTTCAACATGGCAAAAGGCAAGTTTGGTCCACATTAAGATGTCGCAGGTTCCAGAAAGATGGCCCTACAAGTGATCTGCAGCACGGTGGCCAGGGGCGTATGTAGCAGTCCAAAGTTGCAGCGGGGCTTGGGTGGAGTACATCCAGCTCCGTGGGAAATGTCAGTCCATGCGGGTTAAACTTTGGGGTAGAATAACAGTGACTCCGTGTGGCGTCTTTGTCAGGAAAATAATAGCACAAGCAACACAGCAGGGGGGGGCAGGCATTGCCACAGTTTCACCCTGGTGTGGGCAGTCCCAAAGACATCTAGACAAAGCAATGAGGACCCCCCTTCTAAGACTGTACATGTTTACATTGTCAGACGTAACCATGGTTGTGTGGACCTGAAAAGATGAAGTGACAAAGAAGAGCCGCATCAGGAGCGAAGAGGTTGGGTGTGAATGAGGAGAGGAAGACATGGCCTGGCTAAAAGTAAGATGTCAGCGCCTTTTATGTCCCACACACGGCGAGGGGAGAGCTTTAATAGCTTTGCGTTGTCAGGTGTGATATGTGAAGGTGTGTGTTTCTGTACGTGGACGAGATGGTACCAATGGGGGGTGGTGGTGGATGCGGGCCAGTTAAGTACACATCAGTGCTGGAGCGCAATACGTTATCAGGGTTGAAATGGAAGATGGATGATTGATAGCCATGACTGAAAAGGGTTAAAAGACCTCGGCACATCAAGGCAAAGGAGCGAACATTCCAAGAGAACAGAAGAGAAAGCCAGGCTGTGGACTCGGATGGGGATCAGAGAGAAGCCGACTGAGGCGAGGAGGACGTGGAGCGAGAGAGCGAGATTGGGATAGAGAGAGGGAGAGAGAGGGGTGTCGCTCTCATCAGTCAGACATTGTTCATCCAGCAGCCGAGGCTGACTTTGTCACCATGATGGAGCCTCGCTGGCTGGATGCCAGCATCGCTCCATCAGCATCGCTCCATCAGCATCGCTCCATCAGCATCGCTCCATCAGCATCGCTCCATCAGCATCGCTCCATCAGCATCATCACAGAACATAATGTGCAGGGGGGCACGCATTTAGCAAGCAGCCTCATCTGCTGTGATTCACAGGACAGGCGTCCTTACATGCTGGACATATTTGAGGATGCTTAGCGAGCAGCACACGATGCTGTGCTGGATTGTCCCACAACACGGTCTTACCATCGTTGGTAAATAGCTTGGGGCCTAAAGGGGACCTGGCATGACTCGTCAACTATTTGTACCATCATTTCTGCTGGAAAAGCCACTCCCACTAAATGGTAATGGTAATGGCAATGGCTTAATTTCATTTGAACATGCATCAGATTCCAATTGAGTGCATCCCATAATCAGTTCCCAGTTCCACATGTCCAAAAGGAGTAGGAAGAAGCAAAGCTTATTAAATCCTACCCCTCCATCTGGTACTTTTACAATCACTAACTGTTACATTTGTTCACTTCCTGCTTTCCATAATACCATATTATAATAGTAGTTTTTTTAATAGGTTTATTTATTTATTTATTCTATAATAATGTACCTCATACCGAAGTACTCGGTGATATGAGCATCCAATACCATAATGTGTACCATAGTGCGTGTCAATATAGTGATATATATAGCACATCATGACTGGTTCAAGACTCTTCATTCTTGTATTTAGCAAACATCAACTGCTTGTATTGTTTCTTGAATTGGCTCATCGTTGTGCATTGTTTGATTTCCTTACTCAATCCGTTCCATAGTTTGATTCCACATACTGAAATGCTATGGCTAGCATAACGTAGTCCTAGCATAGAAGTGTTTCAAATGTACTTCGTCCCTGAGATCATATTTCTCCTCTCTTGTAGAGAAGTATTGGATGACATTTTTAGCTAATTGGTTATTTTTAGCCTTATGCATTATTTTAGCTGTTTGAAGATGAACTATATCAGCAAGTTGAAGTATTTGTGATTTTAGAAATAAGGAGTTAGTATGTTCTCTGTCGGCGGCATTATGAATTATCCTTACTGACCTTTTTTGCAGTACATTTAGCGAGTGAAGATTGCTTTTATAGTTATTACCCTATATTTCCATACAATAAGTAAGATATGGTAGAACCAGAAAACAATAAAGAGTGTGGAGTGATTTCTGATTGAGATTGAGAAGTTTTGCTTTGTTTGTTTCTCTCTAAATTTAGAGAGAAAATATTTTTTCTTCAGTTTCTTCATCATTTCAATGCTTGCTACAACTAAAGGTAGCAGGCAAAAGCATGTTGCTAGATATCAGCTCTTAAATTCTACTCTTCTGAGATATTGTTGTCATCATGATGTCTGTCCAAACAAGTGGAAATGGGAATATCAAATGGGAATGGGAGCATCAAATATCGAATGGGAATATATGAAATGGGAATATATGAAATGGGATATCATCGTGCACACAGGTTGGTGAGGAAAAGGCTGCTCTTTATTTGGCAGGAACCAATCATGACCTATGCGGGAACACACTAGGCAAAAATCATCACACAGCAACTTGATAGGCAACATGTAGGTAACAAACAAACCTATACGAGTGGAGAATACTAAACAACTCGTGCTTCCCGGCATTCATTGCTTTGCTTTGCTTTGCTTTGCTAGGATGCAGGAAACTGCCAAACAGCCTTGTGCATTCTGAGCTGCCTCTTTTTTTTGTTGCTGTTTTTATATCTTTAGATGGCGTAGAAAAGAGAAAGACGTCTGTTCATTTCTCACATAAAGATGGTAGATACATTTTGAAAGAAAGTGCCTTTTGCTTTAAAATGCTAAATGTTCTTTTTCTTTTGGTACACTATTCATAATTAGTGGGAGTACTTTCTTAACCACACAACGTGGTAACGCCAGGAAGGCTTGTTGGCATGTTGGGGAATGTGATGTCATTCCTGCTTCACAATGAACTTATGATATATCATGTCACCAAATGGCTGTTTAGAGCAGGGGTGGGCAAACTACGGCCCGGGGGCCACATCCGGCCCGCCAAGTGTTTCAATATGGCCCGCCTGTTTTTTTCCAAATATTTCATTTGAACTCAACATACAACCTGGCATTGTGGCTTGGGCCAATTTTTTGATGGTTGAGGTAGCTGCTTTATCAATTTCGTTATTTGATGTGGTCTGTTTCAAAATGCTCCTGTAAAAAGGGACACAAGCACATAATAATAATAATAATAATAATAATAATAATAATAATGATAATAATGATAATAATACTACTATTATATTAATATTGTTGTTAATAATATTAATATAATAATGGTAGTAATATTACAAAATACTCCTGGAAAAAGGAGCACAAGCACAATAATAGTAGTACAAATAATGATAATAATACTACTATTATATTAATATTGTTGTTAATAATATTAATATAATAATGGTAGTAATATTATTATTATAACAAAATAATAATAATAATAATAATAATATAATAACATTACTATAACTAATAATAATAATAATTCTAATAAAAATAACAATAATAATAATAATACATTGAGAAACACACTTTACATCAAATAAATGATTTCAAAGTGCACATATAGCAGATTGCATGACACTTTTACATGTAAAATATGTGTAAAAATATAGGTGTAAAAATGGACTGTTACGTGTAAAATACTACATAATGCCCCCCGTCAATTTTGTTAATTTAATGCGGCCCGCGAGTCAAAAAGTTTGCCCACCCCTGGTTTAGAGCATATCTTCAAAGGTAGGGCTGCCATGATACACGAGATTGAGTCCAAGAGACGAGATTTTAACTTTACATTTAAGAAAAGTACAATGAAAAAATAGTTGATAATATATTGCAATCTACTAAGATCATTTTTTCTGTTCTTCTTAACTCTGTGTGTATGCTAGCCGCCCCGCCTCCACCCACCAAGACTGTCAAAAGGTCTCACTTCATGCCATTGTTCTATGAAGCGGGAGGCTCTGTATATATATTGATTATCCGCTGCCTTTTCATTGATTGTCTGATTGATTCATTTATTTCTTCTCATCCCCGGCCTAGTGCCCAGGAGACATTTTTCTTAGGAAATGTTGTTGCGTTTTAATCTTGTGACGTCTTATGATGCTCCTAATGAAAAGATTTCAGGTAACGGCCAAAGAGTTTCACAAGTAGGCACGCATGGTTTATGTCGGCGGGACCATGCACCCCACCATATGGCCCTCTGCCCAGCAACAGATGTTGGCTCTGCATTCTTGTTGTTGATGTGTGCTGGATAACAATATCTGACAAAGCTGTGTTTGTGTCTTTGTCTCCACAGTACTACGAAATGTCCTACGGTCTTAACATAGAGATGCACAAACAGGTAAGAGAATGCACGGGGGTGTGCGTGAGTGTTCATCAATGCTTGATTTTTTCGACGCTCCAACAATTAGTGACACTTTGTGAATTTGCGTGGGCGCGAGTTTATTTCCGTCATTTAGTTGTTCCTCCTCCATATATTGAAGTGAGCTTTTTCCACATGGCAGAGTGATGCTTCAGCGTGCCCGATGCGCTCGTTCACAAAGCTGCTCATTGTGTGAAACGTTGTAATGCAGCCAAATCAAGGCTTCCGCACTTCACTTTAACCCTGTAATCATGGTGTCATTTGGCAGCACAGGTAATTCTAGAACGCCGACATGGAGCAGCAGGTGTCCGTCCAAACACACAAGATGTAGCACCCTGCTCAATGCCGCCTTTTCACCTTCCACTGCAGGGGAATGTGTACAAATATCTAACCTGTTGGCTTGTATCCGGCCAAAGTACACATCACGGTATCATATCATGACTAGACTGGCTCTATGAGAATCAGACCAGACGGGATTACTTTGACCGAAGGTACAATGGAAGTAAGACAGTATATGACAATATCATTCATTCATTTTCTACCTTATCCTCATGAGGGTTGTAGGGGTGCTGGAGCCTATCCCAGCTGTCTTCGGCAAGTCCGGGGTACACCCAGGACTGGTGGCCAGCCAATCCCAGGGCACAAATAGACAAACAAGCATTCACACTCACATTCATACCTATGGACAATTTGGAGTGGCCAATTAACCTAGCATGTTTTTGGAATGTGGGAGGAAACCGGAGTACCCGGAGAAAACCCACTCATGCACGGGGAGAACATGCAAACTCCACACAGAGATGGCCGAGGGTGGAATTGAACTTGGGTCTCCTAGCTGTGAGGCCTGCGCGCTAACCACTTGGTCGCCGTGCAGCCCTATATAGGACAATATCTTGAAACTATTTCATTTCTAATGCGTTACGCCTATCTGCACTCTGTGTGTATGCTAGCGGCCCTGCCTCCACCCACAGAGACAAATGAAATATAATATCATTTAATATGAGAGAAGCACCCTGATGGCACACACCTCCGCCAAGCGCCACAGTCCTCCCCTTATTGGGATTCATTCCAAAATAATAATAACCCCAATAATTTGTTCAAAAAATGCCCTTTGAACAAGTCACTCAAGTTGTTGTGACCCCCCCCAAATGATAATTTGGTATAATATAAATGAATATGGGCTGCACGGTGGTCGAGTGGTTAGCGCGCAGACCTCTTCCCGTGCATGTGTGGGTTTTCTCCGGGTACTCCGGTTTCCTCCCCCATTCCAAAAACATGCTAGGCTAATTGGCCACTCCAAATTGTCCATAGGTATGAATGTGAGTGTGAATGGTTGTTTGCCTATATGTGCCCTGGGATTGGCTGGCCACCAGTCCAGGGTGGACCCTGCCTCTCACCTGAAGAGAGCTGGGATAGGCTCCAGCACCCTCGTGAGGATAAGCGGTAGAAAATGAATGAATGAATGAATGAATAAATGAATATCATATTCACTATGTCGCCACCCACTTTTAAGTTAGTTACATTAGTGAAAAAATGTTTGTGGAATTTCCACCTGAATGCATATTTGTGTGGGCCACAACCTCTGAAAAAGTCCAGGCTGGTGCCGGTGGTTGGTGGCTGTGTATTCGTTTGATGCTGGTCCTGTTTTAGCTTTGCACAACACCTCACACATAAGATACATGAGATGGCTGTTATGTGACCAGCTAGCATGCTGCTAATATTCAGTTATGCTAAGCTACAGAGCACGTGTGACAACCCTTTGGCCGGAAGCCCAGGCTCTGGCGTCGTTTAAGAGATGGACTGTCCTTCGCCTTCTCGTCTTGCTTTGTCTCTTTAAGCCAGGGGTCTCAAAGTCAATTTACTTGGGGGCCACTGGAGCTCGGGTCTGGGTGAGACTGGGCAGCATCAAGTTTTCCAAAAAAAACCCCAAAAAACGCATTTACTAAAAACAAAAAAATTAAAAAACTTCGCTTTGGTTCCAATTTTCTACAAGAAAAGCTCTGATAAAACATTCCACTGTTCTCAAATATCTTAATTTTTATTTTTCTACACAAAATAAGACGAAAAATAAATAAACAAATCAAGAATAAAGAAAATCAATCAATCAGTAATAAATAAATAAATATAATAATAATAATAAAACAGCAAATAATAAAAACTTAAGAAAGCACATATAGTTGGTGGGTAGACAAATGATTTTTTTCAGATTAAAATGAACAAAGCATTATTAGAGCCCTGTAGACATGACAAAACACGACTATAGTCACATTTATACTCTTTTTATCTACAACATATTGCGCAACTGCAGGGTCTTGAGACACATGTTAACTCGCAAACTAGAGAGCTAGCAACCTAAACGGTAGCCTTCAAGTTATTTCCTTTCAACTTAAATAGCCAAAAGCTTACCACTTCCACACGGATAGGGAGGATAACTATTAACAGTTATTTAACATTTAACATGAACATGAATCAAACGTAATCATTTTTTCTGGGTACATGATACCATACAGCAGGGGTGGGCAAATATTTGGACTCGAGGGCCGCATTGAGTTAACAAAATTGTCTGGGGGGCCAGAACATATATTTAACACACACACACTATTTTATGCTTATCATTTTCCTTGAATTATTTGTCTAATTTTATCTGTAAAAGTGTTATCCTATATCAGTTGTATGTTCTCATGTCCCTTTTTTAGGAGCACTTTAAATATCACACCACATCAAACTATGTCATTTAATTTTACAGTTTTGTTGTTTATTTTTTACTAAATCAGACATCCGACTTGCTAGTCATGTTGCCAGTTTGTATGTTAAAAGTTGAAGTTACTTAGAAAGCAACTGGCGGGCCGGATTCAAACGCTTGGTGGGCCGCATGTGGCCCCCGGGCCGTAGTTTGCCCACCCCTGCCATACAGCATCCATATCAAACTTGCGCGGGCCGCACTAACATTAAACTTTCCTATCAAGGCGGGGGCCTCAAAATAGTGTCCTGCGGGCCACATTTGGCCCGCGGGCCGCGTGTTTGTGACCCCTGCTTTAAGCCATTCATCTCGGGATTCATGGATGATCCTCGTCCATCCGGATGCAGTCGCATGTCCGGCTTACTGGATATCCGGTCCTATCGGTTTTATCCTTCACAACCCTCGCAGGTGCTACTTTTAATAAAAATTACCTCAGTAGGTTGCCTACAGCCATCGCTGGTAACGCCAGCTTCCGGAGATCACGCTCCGGGTGACGATGAGGCTTGGTGGTGACTTGAATCGATGGCGCTGGTAGCCAACTCTTCCTTAATAAAGAGGTTTTGAATAAGCTTCCTTATGACGGAACGGTTGCTCTGCTCGCTACAGCGCCACATATGCACAACACAGCCGACAGATGGATGGCTTGCATTGATTCCAAACCTCCACAGCAGACACCAGTATCGACGCGGCAAAGCCAGGGACAGACACCCACAGAGGCAGGGACGGGAGAAGAAAACCCAGATGCTTAGAACTTTGGATTTGAAAAGCACATTCTAAAAGCCAGAGACTTGTGGGATTGAGAGAGTTAGTCTACTTCCTGTCTTATTGCCAAGTGGAGTGACTTATTACCAGGCTTGTCTCTTTTTATCCACCGTTCATTTGTCTTTGCTGGTACGTCTGTTCAGGCGTCACAAAACACAAAACTGTGGTCCGTACTGGCAGGCCAGACGGGAAATCAGCCTTCTGTGTACTACATATCCCACAAAAGATTGCCAATCACTTGGACTGCTCAACAAAACACTGGCTCCGCCATCACCACCTCAGCAGCTGGAAAAAACACCAAGAAATCACCAACACTCAAAGGAATACATCACTTTCACGATATTCACTCAGTAAGGACGTTTCCAACATACGTATTTAGTATGATGTGACTTAAAAAAAAAACTATTCTGACTTCATTCTCCTCACTTTTTTACTCTACAAAATATGACTTTCTTCTTATAAAATTACAGTAGAGAATAGTACAGTTTAGAGCAGGGGTGGGCAAACTACGGCCCGGGGGCCACATCCGGCCCGCCAAGTGTTTGAATACGGCCCGCCCAATCTTTCAAAAGTATTTAATTTAAACTCAACATACAACCTGGCATCATGGCCTGAGCCAACCTTTTGGTGGTTGTATCAATTTTGTTTTTTGACATGGTCTGTTGTTTACAAAGTGCTCCTGAAAAAAGAGACACAAGCACATAATAATAATAAAAATTAAAATAATAATTATTATATTATTATTATAACTATTATGATTATTATATTTATTATATTAATGCTAATTATTATATTAATTATATATAATAATATTGTTATATTTGCTAATTTTACATAATAATAATATAATAATTATTATTTTAATTTTATTTTAATTATTATAATATTTTATTAATTTTTAATATTTAAATATAAAATAATAAATAATAATAGCAGATTGCATGACAATTTTACAGATACAATAATACCAGGTGGACTGTTACGTGTAAAATATATAGTCTGCCCCCCCCCCCCCCCCCCCCCCCTTGGAAATTTTGTTATATCAATGCGGCCCGCGAGTCAAAAAGTTTGCCCACCCCTGGTTTAGAGTAACTGAGTTGTACAGTTGTTGTCCTGGTTTAACTTGAAAAGGTTAAAAAATAACAAAAACAAAAGACTATTACTACTTTATTCCTGTAATATTATTACTGTTTTTCAATTAAATGTGATTTTTTCTTCTTCATTCCTTTAAAATAACAACTTTATTTTGCAATTCTACTTTTTTTTTTTAGAAATTTAAATATTAGAGTATTGAATATTACAAAAAAGTACAACTGAATTGTATTGTTCTGGTTCGACTCCACTTTCTCTGAAAAACAGGACTTTACTCTCGGAAGGCTACTTTGTTTTTTTCAAGAAAAAAAAAATCCTTTCCTGAGAGAAGTGAAATGTCCATGTTATTAATTTAATATTGAAAGGCTTTAAATTGAAATGGGATGTTGTTTTGTGGAAAATATAAAATGGTAACTTTATTTTTCTAGTATTCAGATTTCTATCTCAGAAACAAGCTTTTGTTCTCTAAGTCTAAGTTGCCTCTTGTGAAAAAACAAACATTATTTTTGGATAAATGAGGACTTTATTGCTGTAATGTTGAATGAGCAGAGTCCAATCGGAGCGTCTCTAACGCCAGACGGAGAACACGCTCGATGCTGTAAAGAATGTTTTGGGTGGCGTGGAGATGGAGTGAGGGGACGAAGGAGGGGAATGTAAACAGGAAGGATGGAGATGAAGAGCTGGGAAGAGATAAAAGCAGCGGAGGGGAAGAGAGACCTCTTAGCTGCACTGGGAAATAATCAATCATCAAAGCAGTTGGCTTATTTCCTCCTCGCTTTCAGCTTCCTCTTTACATCCTGGCCCTCTCATGGCGTCCTCTTCCTCGTCATCATCATCATCAGCATCAGCATTCACTGAACTGTAACCCCCTCCCCCCATTTTAATTATTAATTTCATGAAATAAATCATTAATGTGAATAAATATATGACTATGAACACATAATTTAACAATTGACATTTTATTTATCTATTTGACACCCTCAAGTATATTGATGATGTCATTCATGTATCAATTAAATCGGTTATTAAAGAGAAAAATTTTAGATACATTTTAAACTGTTCAAATTTAAGTGCAGATTTTTTCCATTTTGGAGAAAAAAAAATAGTAATATTATATTTCTGAAGAAAGTAAGTGTACATTTTCGGCAAGTAATGTAATTTTTTTCAATAAAATAATCCTAATAATATTCTTCCAATAATATTAGAAGAAGAAAAAGTTGTAATAATATATCTACAATTTTTACATTTTTTCAAGCGTAAATTTATATGTATAAATTTATTATGTCTGATGAAGGTCAAACAGACCGAAACGTTACCTGAATAAACTGATGAATGACAGCAACACCGAGTGTAAATTTCCCCAAAGTAATATGATGGCTTAATAAGAGGCTTAATATTGGCAAATGAAGTAGCAATTTTATGAGAATAAAGTCATATTTTTCAAGGAAAAAAGTCCTATTCAAATGTGCAAGATTTAAAGGGGACCTATTATGTTAATTGTTCAGCCTTTTGTATTGAGTTATGGACTCCTATAGAGCAGCTACACACAATAACCTGCACACAAAGCTTTCTAGATCTTACAGAATCTACAGCATGGGTAACGTCTAATGTGTTTTGGGGACTACCAGTGTGTAAAACAACTCTGGTAGAACCACTAATTGTGGTGGGAAAAGGCTATTAGCAACCCTGCTGACGCTATAATGCTACACAGACAAGCGCTTTTGCTCCATGACTTCAACTAAATAAAGACAGTTAGGACACAGATAAACTGTTACTTACTGCTGGCCCTTCTGACTCTTCCACACCACCAAGTAACGTTGGAAAGGCGTAGGGCTTCAGCAAGTTTGTGGGCTAGTCCAGCTGCATAGTGGCCCATGTTCACTAAACAGTCCAGTGAGAAATGCCCTTGACAGATGAAAATGTATTTCTTATGCTGGTAGGGAATCAGGAACTGCAAATAAACACTTCCTGGGTGACATTGCGAACACCGTAAACAGAGAAGCAGAGCTTGGGGGAGGGCAGAGAGTGTATCTGGCCTACAGACACGCCCATATAAGGAAGCCTCTTGTGACATCACAAAGGAACAGTTACACCACGCCTTCTGAAAGCCAGCGTTTTGAGCCCTCCCACTTCCAAATGCACAAACATCATTATGTGAAACTTTGCCATGGTTTCATACCAGAATCCAACATGCCAACTACATTTATAGGTCAGAAAAGTGGAAAACCATCATAGGCCCCTATCGGCTGATTTCACTTGTGGATGATCGGTATCGGTATCGGCAGCATAAAAACCTGATGGGAGCATCCCTACTAGAAAGTATTCATCCAAAATGACACTGATACATAAAAGCTATCCAGTGTTGAGCACAAATGAAATGAAGATCACTCTGGTCTTCCAGGTAGTCTCAACCATTATGTTATGTCATTAATTAATTAATTAATCCCCTGAAAGCCATTTCTTTTGCATTTGAATGGCTGAGATTGAAATGTTCCTTGTCTGCCCTTGTAAAAGCTTCCCCAATGGCCCCAAGACACTTGAACAGGTGGGGACGTGCTGGACATCCCGATGAGGTGCTGGGGCTGGATGTTCATTTGAACCCCTCCATGGCCTCCCACCCACACACAGAAGACATCAGTGATATAGTCGTCCCTCGTAATATGATGTTATGATGTTTCAGAAATTCATCAATGAATAAATGATCACTGTTTTGTGGTTGCAAATTGTACCCACTCTTGGCTGCAATGAAGCATTTTCATGCAGAAAAACGGCAAAATGATCAAACTAAATGCGGCCTGAGGCATTGGGATAGCTGCTAGCCCGCTAGTAGTTAGGTGTCACCACACCAGTAATGTAGTTCTTGGGCGTGGCGATGTTCATAAGAATAATAATAACAATGTGCTTCATATGCAGCACACATGATGGACATGGAGACGGAGTAGGTGTGTCCCATTCTTAGTTGCCTCTTTTAATCTGTTTTTATATCTTTGGAACACAGAACACAGAAAAGAGAAAGACGTGTGTTCATGTCTCACATAAAGATTGTGGATGATGGGCATCCTTCCAAAAAAGTGCACTTGTCCTTTAAGAAAGCGTTTAAACAGGAGTGGGGCTGGACAAAGAAGCCAATGATTTACCACTTCCACACTGAATGGGAGGAGAACTTTTGACTTTATCATGTTGGATATACCATGTCTGACTCCATGCAGTGTGACGCTAATTTAATGTCTATAATGGAACAACATTTTATGAGTAACAAAGTGTTTTCTTGGCCAGCAATGAAACACTAATACTAAACACTCATGTATTATTAGAATTTAGAAAAACCTGGGGTAAATTTCAAACAAAAGTGCACTTTTCCTTCAAGAAAGGGTTTAAAATGAAGCCATAAACATACCACTTCCACACTGAATGGGAGGAGAACGTCTTTTGACTTTCTCATGTTGGACATACCGTGTTTGACTCCATGAAGTGTGGAGCTAATTTAATATCACTTGTATTTCAATTCATTTGGACAAACATGGTCAGCCATTAAACAGCAGTCATTCATGAATTCATAGGAGCCCCGGTAGAAGAAATAATGGTTTCCCGTGCACGTAAGAGGATGTTGCAGTGTCCATCCATCCATCCATCCTCTATGCCGCTTATCCTCACTAGGGTGGGGGTACGCTGGAGCCAAGATATCACAGTGTACGTAGTAGAAATATAACCTGTATTTTGAGCTTTTAGTATTGCCGGTGGTTTTGCACTCGTAGAAATGGTATTTCAGCTTTCATGCTTGCAACAGTTTTACCCCGGAACAGATGATTATTTCCTATAGAGGAGGAATAAAATCCTGGCAGTGCAGCGGCCCAAAGAACAGGATGTTGTGTTGGAGAGTCAGGATGCCGTGCAGCCGGACGCTTCCCTCTGTGGACTCCTGAGGATGCGTGAAGCAGCTGGCTGGCCTTCCTTCCTCCCTCCTTTCATTTCAGGCTGACTGTGTCTTTGTGCCATCAAAAGTGTCAGTCAGTCAGTCAGTCAGCTCCTTTTGTGCAATAACGACCCTGCGTGTGTGCATGTGGCTAAACTTGTGACCTGAATCCTCATCTCCTTTGGAGTGAAGTATAGATACTGTATGTACTGCATATATTGGATGAATATACGTATACCAGTACATGGGGGGGGGGGGGATTCCTTCAATTTCAAGTCAAGCCATCTCATCATAACAGCATTGGACTTGGCCCCCTTCCTCCTCCATCCCCCCCCAAGCCCTGATAATCCCTCAGTCCCTCCCTTTATTTGCCTGCTTGTATTCAACGGAGGAGATGAGCCCCCGCCTGCTGCATATGTGGGTCAGCCGAGCTTTGCAGCGGTCAGATGACTGCCTGGATTCCTGCTTATTTATTTGCACTGTGATCGTGTACATGTTGCAGCATCCATTTGTGTGCGTGTGTGTGTGTGTGTGAGGAGCTTTGATATGTCTCTATAGTCCAGGTGCACTGCTACACACACAACCACACACGAACACGTAAAAGAGCTGATTTGTGAATAATGAGGCGTAAAGAGATGGAGCGGGATAAAACAGGATCTTTATAGACGGGAGACAAATGGACGTTGTGGGAAGCCAGGAGAGAAGAGAAGCAGAGTGAGAAAGAAAAAGAAAGACAAATGTGATGAGAGAGTAATTAAGTGTGAGTGGAATTCCCGTTGAGCTAACCTTTTAACATAATGGCTTTGTCACTCTTCTAGAGGTGTGAGAGAGGGAAGGAGAGAGCGAGTGTGTGAATTATACTTTCATTTCTGCAATTCCACCACAACTACGCAGTATTGGGTAGTAACTCTGGGGATTGTGCTTGGAGGGCAATCGCTTTTTTTTTTTTTTTTAACAGTTTCTGCACTCATGTTGCATGCAATCTATGCAGAGGTCTGTTAAATAAAAGCTTTTTAACTGGCACAAACCTGACATATGAAATGGACAAGTGAACGTTTTACATCATTTCACTATGGAGGACCAAAACTGCCAAAATAATAAATAAATAAATAAATAAAAGTGAAAATAAAAACAAAAATGAAAAAAAAATCAAAAAATTAAATACACAAAAATAAATATAAATGGAAATAAAAACAAATATAAAAAAATATATACATAAATAAATAAATAAAAGCAAAAATAAATACAAAAATAAAAAACAAGATTCAAAAATTAAAAATAAATACAAAAATAAATATATAAATAGAATTACATATCAATTACATATCAATAAATAAATAAAAGCACTCTGCTCTCATATGTATTTATTTCATGCTGCAGACAATGTCAGCTTGAAATGCAGAAGGAAAAACTATTCAAATGAGGGGGCGGTCCTAAGTGTGTCTTGGGTTGAACTGTTCGCCTATTGGTTGATCGACATGTGAGTGCGAAAATCGACTAGGTATGCCTGCAAACAGCCACAGCAAGAGGAAGTCACCACACCACTCTCAATGGCGGTAAATATGGCTGCAATCTCCAGGGATCTCCGTTTGCTAGCAGATATTTCGGATGATGCTTCCCCGGATTACCTGCTTTTTCGGGTGGAAGCCTTATTGGAGCCTGATCTCTCTCCTCCCTGACGGAGCTTTTTCGCACTCACATGTCGATCAACCAATAGGCGAACAGTTCAACCCAAGACACACTTAGGACCGCCCCCTCATTTGAATAGTTTTTCCTTCTGCATTTCAAGCTGACATTGTCTGCTGCATGAAATAAATACATATGAGAGCAGAGTGCTTTTATTTATTTATTGATATGTAATTCTATTTATATATTTATTTTTGTATTTATTTCTACATTTATTTTTGTAATTATTTTTAATTTTTGAATCTTGTTTTTTATTTTAGTATTTATTTTTGCTTTTATTTATTTATTTATGTATATATATTTTTATTTTTGTTTTTATTTCCATTTATATTAATTTTTTTGTATTTAATTTTTTGATTTTTTTTTTCATTTTTGTTTTTATTTTCACTTTTATTTATTTATTTATTATTTTGGCAGTTTTGGTCCTCCATATTTCACCTGGACACTGTTGAACAAAAAAGGACAATAAGCACGTAACAGCAAATTTGACTCAGGTAAAATCCGTAAAACGATACAGTGGTGCCTTGGTTAACATAATTAAAGGGGATGTATGCTTTTTACACTTTTCTGACCTATAAATGTAGTTGGAATGTTGTATTCTGGTGTTAAATCATGCCACAGTTTCAGATCATGAGGTTTGTGTATTTGGAAGTGAGCCCTGAAAGACGTTTGGGATGGCTCAAAACACTCGCTTTCAGAAGACATGGTAAAACAGTTCCTTTGTGATGTCACAGAGGGACGGACTTCCTTATATGGGCGTGGCTGTAAGCCAGATAAGCTGTCTGCCCTCCCCCAAGCTCTGCTCCTCTGTTTACTTGCTAGCAAAGCCACGTTTGTTTCCAATTCCTAAAGACGCCACCATCAGCCCCAAGTAGTTGGAGTTCCTGATTCCCTACCAGCAAAAGAAATACATTTTCATCTGTCAAGGGCATTTCCCACTGGACTGTTTAGGGAACATGGGCCACTATGCAGCTGGACTAGCCCACAAACTTGCTGAAGCCCTACGCCTTTCCACCGTTACTTGGTGGTGTGGAAGAGTCAGAAGGGCCAGCAGTAAGCAACAGTTTATCAGTGTCCTAACTGTCTTTATTTAGTGCAACTCATGCAAAAGCACTTGTGAGAGTGCTTTTTTTTAGAGTGGGCATACAGGAAGGGGGGTTGCTAATAGCCTTTACAATGTTTTTTGTACACACTGGTACGCCCACAAAACACAGTAGACTTTACCCATGTTGTAGAAAACGCTAAAATGCTAAAGCTACTTAGCATTTAGCGACGTCTTACAGTAACCTATTTTCCTGAGAAACTTGGGACTGTCCAGTCTCTACTTCCGGATGGGATTGGGAATCCAACATGTATGGCTGGATGTTAAAAGCTGACATTTTAAAACGATACATCACCTTTATTATCAACTCATATACTGTTCTCTACACAAAGTCATTTCAAGTACTCACGAATTGGCCAACCACAGCGGAGTGGGCGTGCCTGGAGGTGGGTCATGGATGGAATACATAATTATACATTGGTGGGAAGCGCAAATCCAAGGAAATCCAGCTGAAATAGGTACAGATTGTGGAAGATCTAGAAAGCTTTGTGTGCTGGTTATGGTGCGTAGCTGCTCTATAGGAGTCCACAACAAAATACAAAGGGCCCACAATGAGCATAATAGCCATTTAATCACTTCCAGAAGGTCTGACTCAAACCAAAACGGTTTTTAACCAAGGCAAGTTTTCCCATAGAAAATATTCTAATTCCAACTCATCCGTTCCAGACACCCAAAATGTTCACACAAAACACATTTTATAAGCCATAATTATTTATAATTATAGTTTTACATGCAGAAAAAGATGCCCAAATACTTACAAATGAATGGACAAGTACCGCAGTACTAGGTTAGCCTGTTGGCTAAAGAAGATCCCCAACCCCCCACAGAATGTCATCCTTTCTTCCATATCACATTTGTTTTATGTAGCATGTTGGCTAGCATAGCGATGTGATGCTAGGGCGCTAACATTACACTCCCATTTTAACATGAACATCATACTAGGTTAGCCTGTTGGCTAAAGAAGACCCCCCCTCCCAGAATGTCATCCTTTCTTCCATATCACATTTGTTTTACATAGCATGTTGGCTAGCATAGCGATGTGATGCTAGGGTGCAAACATTACACTCCCATTTTAACATGAACATCATACTAGGTTAGCCTGTTGGCTAAAGGAACCCCCCCCCCCCCAGAATGTCATCCTTTCTTCCATATCACATTTGTTTTACATAGCATGTTGGCTAGCATAGCTATGTGATGCTAGTTTGCTAACATTACACTCCAATTTTAACATGACCATCATACTAGGTTAGCCTGTTGGCTAAAGAAGACCCCCACAGAATGTCATCCTTTCTTCCATATCACATTTGTTTTACGTAGCATGTTGGCTAGCATAGCTATGTGATGCTAGTTTGCTAACATTACACTCCAATTTTAACATGACCATCATACTAGGTTAGCCTGTTGGCTAAAGAAGATCCCCAACCCCCCACAGAATGTCATCCTTTCTTCCATATCACATTTGTTTTATGTAGCATGTTGGCTAGCATAGCGATGTGATGCTAGGGCGCTAACATTACACTCCCATTTTAACATGAACATCATACTAGGTTAGCCTGTTGGCTAAAGAAGACCCCCCCCTCCCAGAATGTCATCCTTTCTTCCATATCACATTTGTTTTACATAGCATGTTGGCTAGCATAGCGATGTGATGCTAGGGTGCAAACATTACACTCCCATTTTAACATGAACATCATACTAGGTTAGCCTGTTGGCTAAAGGAACCCCCCCCCCCCCCCCCCCCAGAATGTCATCCTTTCTTCCATATCACGTTTGTTTTACATAGCATGTTGGCTAGCATAGCGATGTGATGCTAGGGTGCTAACATTACACTCCCATTTTAACATGAACATCATACTAGGTTAGCCTGTTGGCTAAAGGAACCCCCCCCCCCCCCCCCCCCCCAGAATGTCATCCTTTCTTCCATATCACATTTGTTTTACGTAGCATGTTGGCTAGCATAGCTATGTGATGCTAGGGTGCTAACATTACACTCCCAGGTTAGCCTGTTGGCTAAAGAAGATCCCCCCAGGAATGTCATCCGTTCTTCCATATCCCATTTCCCACGATTCCTGAAAATGCCATCCAAATTTGTTAGAGGTTTCCAAGTTATTTTGAACACAAACCAACAAAAATTGATAAAACCGTAACAAAACTGTAACAAAATTACAGCTAGCACGTCTGTAGCTGACTGATGGATAGTTGGTGCTTTCCCCAAAACCTGTATTGTTTCTTTCCAGCGTCCATAAATATGCTGCGTGTGCACACGCATGTGCATTTGACAGCGTTGCAGGGAGCTACGCAGGCTGTCAGAGCAAGCTGGCGAGCTGGCACCGTGCGGCTATGACTAATAGCTGGAGTTCTAATACAGGCAGGGAGTGTGTGATAGGGGGAGGGCAAGGTGGCTTGTTGGGCTGCAACCACTGTTGGAGCGCCATTGGAATGAGGGTCTCGCGCTTGCAGACCCCAGAAAAAAACAAGTTTGTGTAGAAGATGTGTGGACTTTGTGGAGGCATCATCAGTTGTGGCCTGTGAAATCATGGTGGTGGTGGTGTTGGGGGGGGGCACCATGATGTAATGTATTCCGCCTCTTCCATGATGTAAATCCTACATTTTGGATGAAAGACGGCGGCGCCGTGATGTCCAATTAAACGTGTGAGAGAGGCGAGCTGTCATTCAGCATTTTTTCTGGGTGGAAATGTTTTCTTGTTCTTCTTTTTTTTCTTCTTCTTCCCTGCCTGTCTTGTCCTGGTTCTACGCCGATGGTTGCCGCTGTGTGTGTGTGTGTGTGTGCATGCTCATTGCTTTCACGCTGGGAGGCTTTGCTCGCTGTGCTCGCTGTGCACACAGCTCTTTGTACTGTATGTGTGCTCTTCTCTGCTGTGTTTGGATTGCTTCTTCTGTGCGGCCTTCTTGGCTGCGTGCCTCATTCTGTGTGTTTAGCTGTATTTATACGTGCTGTGTGTGTCGGAGATTGTTAGTAGTGTTTCAGTGTGTGTCCTTTGGTGCTTGCGTATGCTTTGCTGCGCCCCCTTTCTTCCCTCCTTCCTCCCTGTTCCCTTCTTCTCTCTCCTAACAGCAGGGCCATCAATCAGAAGAAAGAGGGGGGGGGGGGTGGCGTGGTGCCAGGGAAGAGGAGCTGGCAGGATGCCCAGAGGAGGAAGGGAAGGGAAGGGAGGGGTAAGAGAGGCAGGGGCAAAGAGATGAAGCAAAAAGAGATGAGAGCATGAAAAAGAAGGCGGGGAGGAAGAGCAAAGGAGTGAGATAACAGGAGAGAGAGATTTGTGGAAACATTTAGAAGAAGGAGGTAAAAGGGATAGAAGAATGAGATACAGAAGGACAGAAGGTGCTGATGTGGTCCTAGAAGTGCACTGAAAACGTGGGAAGACTTCAATGTGTGGTGGACACCAGGACTGGGATGTAATCAATCAATGAAAATGAAGTGGATAATCAATATATTTTATTTGTATTATTATTATTATTTGTAAAATGGCAACTTTTTTATGACTTGTTTCTCTAAATATTTTCATTTTATTTTGTTTTTGGTTAGAATATGACTTTCTCTGAATTATCAATTATATTGTATTTTTATTTCTTATTGTTGGAATGACTTTTTTTCTCTTAAAATTTTGACATTATTTTTTAATTTTGTATTTTTTTATTTTATTTGTTTTTTTAGAATGACCTTTTCCTCTATTCTTCTTTTGACTTTGTTATTTTATTGTTTTTATTTCTTATCTGTAATTTTTCATTATTTGTTTATTAATAGTTTCTTTTTTCTATTCACTCTCGTCGCTTTTTTTCATGATATTCCAAAATAGCAGAAAGACCTTTTTTCTCCATGTTGGCTAGCATTGCGATATGATGATAAAGTGCTAACATTACACTCCCAGGTTAGCCTGTTGGCTAAATAAGATTCCCCCCGAATGTCATCCGTTCTTCTATACCCATTTGTTTTAGGTAGCACATTGGCTAGCATAGCGATGTGATGCTAGGGCGCTAACATTACACTCCCAGGTTAGCCTGTTGGCTAAAGAAGATTCCCCCCATGTCATCTGTTCTTCCATATCTATTTGTTTTACGTAGCATGTTGGCTTTATTCTCATAGAAATTTGAATACTATTCTAAATGTATTCAATAAAGTTGTAAATGTACGAGATAAACGTACAACTTTATTCTCCTAATCTCAGATAGTTTTATCAATATGGCCCTAACATACGGCCATAATCAATAATAATGATGTTATTAGTAGTAATAATGATTGCAATACTGCTTTTTTCCTAAGAATATATGAATTGTGTGGTGCCTGTTTTATTTCTTTATTATCTGTTTTGTTCATATGACATATGACACCTTCAAGGTGTTGATGGTATGATGTGGTCTTGATGGGACTTTTAGTCTTTTTTAATGAAGAAGACACGTTAGAGCTGTCATTAGACATTAGCAATCAGGAGGTCAAGAAGACCCCCCCACCCCTCCCCCGTGCCCCGATATGGCCGACCTCCAATAAACACCCCAGCGTCTTTACAGTTATTACTCTCTCATTACAAAGACAGCATTCAGGCTAGCGTTCTCCAAGGGAACGCATGCAGTACAAAGTATTTGATATTTGTACATCAGATTCTTTAGTCAAAAGAATGCTTTTCCTGTCAAAGACTTCAATGAAATGATGTAAAAGACGTTCCTTTCATTTCTTAAAGCCTGGCTTGTTTATGCCCCCGAGGGCTTCCACGTTCACTGCATAAATGATTTGATTAGATTGAGGCTCTTTGGAGTAGTTCTTTGTGTCGGGAGCGAGGTCGTCAGTGAGAGGCACCAATTCATCACATTGTGTCGGGTTTTTATGTTTGTCAGGTCATGAGGATGGGGGTGTCCTTGGAAGTCCATTATGATTTCATAGCGTTAATGTATCAGCGTTGTGGATATTTTGGATTATAAAATTGGTTCATGTTGCTTGTTACCTGAATTCCTAACGAGGCAAACATCAGACACAAGTGGTTGGAGTTCCTGATTCCCTACCAGAAAGATTAATAAATTTTTATCTGTAAAGGGCATACGCCATCACAATCAGTGGCTCTACCTGAGTAGTCCTCCTGAGCACTCCTGAACTGCTCTTAGGAGTCCACAACTAAATACAAAGGGATGGAAAATGAGCATAATAAGAGGAAGGATGTTGTACCAAAGAACCTGTGCCACCTAGAGCGTGTGCCCCAATACAGTGCACCTTGCTGGGCCCCAGCAGGTGGCTCCTCCCCCTCTATCCTCTGGTTCTCCTGGTAGTAGTCATGTCATGAAATTTCATTTGGACTCATCCATCCAATCCTCATTTCTTCCAGTCCTTCTTACCTCCAGGTGTGCACCAACTACACTTACATCTACTTTGGAAAAGTAGATAACAGAATAATAGTCATGTATCGTACATATGTTTCTAATGAATGAAAAGTAACTGTGTAAACACGTGTGCTATTTGATGACGCTATGGTGATGGTAATGGTTGAACACGTGTGTGTATATTGGAATACATCACATAGTACAATTGACAGAAAGGAGGAGGAAGAAACAAAGCTTGTTTTTTTCATCCAACAATCCATACATTTATTCACTTTTTGTCTGAAAAGGTTCTCAATTGAAAGTACATAGGAACATGCTAGGAATGTTTGCAGGTTTGCAGTAAATATGTGTATGGATGTACATAACCTAGAGTGACTAGAGGTCAGAGTGTGTAGTAAATATTCAGATGAAGTAGTACTCGAGTTGATGCAGTAGCATAATAAAGTTGCTAAATCTCTAAGGTATATATATATATGTATATATATTATATATATATATATACAGATAGTGGAGGTGCAACATGGGGACACCTTTGTCGTCAATATAGTAGTATAGTCACCAGCCACACACACACACACACACACGCACACACACACACAGTGTGTCTAATTCTATCTGTCTGAGTGCCCTCAGCCTCATTTTGTTCTTTTCCTGGCTCAGCCGCTCCCTCGCTTCCTCCAACAGCTCTCACACTCAGCCATTATTACGGTATTCACCCTCCTCTTCCTCACTGCTCCTCTCGCTCTCTTTCCTTCTCCACACTGTTCCTTTTCCAGCCTGCCCCCCCCCCCGTTCCCCCACCCCCACAAACACACAGCGCCACTGCTTCCTTTTTCATTTCTCCATTATTAGCCTCTCTTTTCCTTTTTTCCTGCCGTTTCCTTTCTAGGCGTTCCTCCTCCTCCTCCTTCATCACAGCACATGTTGCCTCCATTGGGGGATGACGACAAAAAAGGAGGTGGACAGGGAAAACTGTCTCTTGCACGTACTGGCCACACAAACACCCTCATCTGTATGATGAGCCAGCCTGTCAGTCACGGCCAGTCTCATCATGGTCGTCATCGCACACACACACACACATACACACGCACACATATACAGTTGCAAGGACACGTCCTCATTACATCATACATTTCTAGGAGTGTGTGTGTGTATAGTACTGATACGGATTTATGCATGAATAATTCAATATTTAGCAAGCTAACTGGACACGCACACAGGCACTCCTTTCCCTATGTAGCATGATTACAAGTGCTGCCTTGGTTAGCATCATGAATCCCGTCCAACTCAAACTAAAACGGACTCTAACCAAAGCAAGTTTTCCCATAGAAAATAATGGAAATCCAATTCACTCCTTCCAGACACCCACAAAACACGTTATAGACAATAATTATAGTTGGACATGCTGTTAGCTGTTTATGTCTTAGCAAGCCTCATGTTTTGATGACCACTGCAAGATCAAATCCTATGCAGGTATCATCTTGCGAGATCATTTGACACGGTTACGGATCAGCCGAACATAACTGCTGCAAAAATCCTTTACAATAACCATGCAAAGACTATGCAATAAAGTATGTAATAAACTGTGCAATAACCATGCAATAAAGTATGAAATTAACCATGCAATAAAGTATGTAATAAACCGTGCAACAACCATGCAATAAAGTATGAAATTAACCATGCAATAAAGTATGTAATAAACCGTGCAATAACCATGCAATAAAGTATGAAATTAACCATGCAATAAAGTATGTAATAAACCGTGCAATAACCATGCAATTAAGTATGAAATTAACCATGCAATAAAGTATGTAATGAACCGTGCAATAACCATGCAATAAAGTATGAAATTAACCATGCAATAAAGTATGTAATAAACCGCGCAATAACCATGCAATAAAGTATGAAATAAACTGTGCAATAACCATGCAATAGAGTATGAAATGAACCATGCAATAAAGTACGTAATAAACTGTGCAATAACCGTGCAATAAAGTATGCAATAAACCGTGCACTAACCATGCAATAAACCTGTGGCTTGACCAACCCGTACACAGCTGTAAATTGTGTACATAACTTATTGTGCATATTGTACATAACTGATTTGTGTTCAAATGACTTAGCACTTCCTCTGCTCTTGTGTGCTCTTGTACCGTTGCTGCTGTACACCTGAAATGGGATCCTTGTGGGAGGAGTCAAGCCTAACGTCTGTATGGCGAGTATGGAGGTCTGCTTTGAACAAGGAACGATGTAAACCAACATTATCTCTGTCACATGAGTGGAGTCGATGACAGGACTTTTGGTTTCATGTCATTCCATGGCAGTTTTATCATGACGTGGTAGTTGGGCACCGCCTTGAGGTCCCAGACCCCAAGACTGTTGTGTTGGGTTGGGCTGCTCCATCTGGAAATACTAGAAAATCAAGGTCAACAGCAACAGAACTGATTGTTTGTCTGTTTCCATGACTTTTTTCTGTCCTTACTACATGGCGGCTAGGATTAAGGGGGGGGGGAGGTCGGTCTTGAGGATGATCAGAGGCTAACGAAGGGTGCGTGTTTGAATGCACACCATCTGGGGGCCAGCCATCTTTTATTTGGCAAACGCTCTTGCAATCTGGAAACAATTCAATGAGCAAGTTGCCAAACTCTGATTGAAGATACAAAAATGAGGCTGGGGCTCCGCCATGTTAGCAAGTGTGAAGAGTTTCCCTTTGGCAGCGTTATTCATGTGTTGCATTCATTGGACGTGGCTAATTACAGCGACTGTTGTGGTACGCTTCCTCACCATCATCATGAATCAAATAAAGCCTTTGGAACGATCCCCAGAGAATTGGAATGTTAGTCCTGGTTCCCATGCGGTCTTGAGACTCGAAGGCCAAGGCTAGTCTCCAGTCTAAGTTCTGCTCCTCTGAGGTTTAGTGTAAGTCGGAACTAAATATTGCTGAGTGACCTTCGCTGTACACAGAACTCATGAAGAACATAAAATGCAGTCCTAGAAATGTGGAATATCCTGCACCCTGAAAGGGGCGTTGCAAAGGCAGGGAAGACATGTTTACTGGAGGAGAAAGTATCACTAATGAGAGCACTATACTGCTTAGTTATCACTGTCCCTTTCATAGGAGCAGATCTTTCAATCTTCATTGATACCATCTTTGTCCTTCATGTCCTGTTTGGGCAGCTTGAAGCCTCCGTGCCGCTGATGACGCTCGGTGTTTCTCCACTTTCTTAGCATTTTACCGTGTCAATTTTCACTTTGACTTTCCTTTTGCTCAGCACACTGAGATCAGAAGAGTGTTGCATGCTTGGGAGGCATCATGGATGGAAAAACTAGTTTGCGTCTATGCAGTACTGATCCTTTATGGGCATGCCTCTTGGTGATGGAGGGCGGCAGCATGACCACCGCCTTACTTTGGTGCTTCCAGGTACAGAGCACGGACGTTCAAGCAGAGATTGACAAGTGATACCGACGTCCCACGTGCGTTGGATTTGGTGGAGTGGAACGGGTGGGGGGGTAAACGAATATCTGAGAAGAGTGTCAGGAGTGACAGCAGCCAATAAGCCAGCGGGGGTTTTGCAGCATAATAAAAGCGAGCTCAGCTGAGACCAAGTCAGGTGTCACAAACAACACAAGCACAGATCCTGTCCTCCACCCTGCCAAGGCGCAGCCATCGGGGAGCCCTGGCACAGGCCCTGGCACAGGCGGCACGGATGGAGGCTGGAACACATACAAAGAAGAGATGGGGGGGAGCGGGAGGGGTCCATAAACACCTGAGGGCAGATATGCTGCCAATTGGCAAGACAGAGAGAGAGAGAGAGGCTTGAAGTGTATTAGAGATAAAGTGGAGGTGAGACAACAGAAGTACTTTTAAAAAAGACAAAAGGATCCCTCAGACAAAGACAACACAGGAAGTAGGAAGTGAGGTTAGCGAGGAGAAAGGAAGAATTAGCTCCACGACAAGGACAGACTGTTCTTGAGGCGCTGCTAGATATTAGCATGTCAGACACACACACACTTGTCATGGTGTCCAATCACTGATCACATGACTGTCACGCCTGCAACACGTGTACAAAATCAGCACAAATCAAGCAGAACCATCCGGAATGGAAAAAGTACAAAACATTCAGAGAATCAGACCATTTGAAATTCTTGGCTCCTTTTTTCCTTGGCAGCATGACGTGATGTGAAACAGGCAACACTTCATAGATGTTGGATGCGGGCTTTTCTAATGCAATCACAATGTTTGGAATGCTGTTGAAATACCGTAAGAAGGTTTCAAATGCAGTCAAGTGCAATCCAATAGCTCACCACTTTGAATCCAACTCCAAAATTGTTAGCATGCTTTAAACGAGGAGCGAAATGGTACCGATAACGGGTATCTACTTTTCCAATGTCGATGTAAGTGTAGTTGGTGCACCCCTGGAGGTAAGAAGGACGGGAAGAAATGAGGATTGGATGGATGAGTCCTAATGAAATATCATGACATGACTACTACAGTAAACCTCGGATATATCGGACTCGGATATATCGGAAATTCGCTCACAACGGACAGATAAAAAAGAACCAATTTTTCTGTAATGCATTTCCAATAAAAATTCATTGCATATATCGGATTTTTTATAACGGATTTCGCCTATTTCGGACAAAATCTCCAGTCCCGTTCCAATGCATTTCCATTAAATTTCCCTCGCATATATCGGATGGCCGCATCGTGGCGCTCCGATTCGCCGAATCGTGACAGGCCGCTATACGACGTCATTTGCAGCGTTTGCAGCGTTGCCTGCGCGTCCAGGTACATTGGAAACATAGTCAAGGAAGTGCCTTTTTAGAACGGATAAAATCCGATTTACGCATATTGTCACGGCTCGTCTTGCGGGTGTTGCGGTGCGACCCCAGGATGCAGAGATGAAGCAGGTGGTGCAGGAAAAAGCTTTGCTTTATTTTTAAAGTTCGGCGAAATGCAGCACTGGCATACGACACGTAGAATAACATGCAATGAACCAACAAAAACTAGACGCACCCGGCTGAACTAAATACAAGAATCAAATTGGCAACAGGTGCGCGTAGAACGGGAAAGTAAAAGTGACGGGACACAGGGCAGACCAACACAGGAAGAACAACAAAATAAAAGCATGCAAACAGGAACTAAGGCAAACTACGTGAAACACAAAAACTGTCACACAGGAGGCGAAGCGGATTGTGACAGTACCCCCCCCCCTCAAGGACAGATCCCAGACGTCCTAAAGTGTCCGCAAACGAAAAGGGAAGGGAGGTGGGAGGACTGGAGGTGGGCTGCTGGCCGGACCTCTCCGGAGGTCGGCCAGGGTGGCAGGGCCACGCAGGAGGGCGGCCTGAAGGGTGAGCAGCCCGAAGGGAACCGGGCTCCTCTGGAGGACGCCCATGACGGCCGGCCCAGCGGAAGCCATGGATGGACCCCTCTGGGGGGCGGCCAGGGTGGTGGGCCTGGCAGGGGAGGCCAGCCCGCCGTGAAAGAGGTTGCGCCGGAGGAGGCGGCGTGGCGTCCAGCCGTGGTCTCGGTAACGCCGGAAGAGGAGGCGGTGCGGCGTCCTGCCGTGGTCTCGGTGACGCCGGAAGAGGAGGAGGCGCGGCGTCCTGCCGTGGTCTCGGTGACGCCGGAAGAGGAGGAGGCGCGGCGTCCTGCCGTGGTCTCGGTGACGCCGGAAGAGGAGGAGGCGCGGCGTCCTGCCGTGGTCTCGGTGACGCCGGAAGAGGAGGAGGCGCGGCGTCCTGCCGTGGTCTCGGTGACGCCGGAGAAGGAGGGGCAGTCCCGCTGTCTTGGCTGGACTGTGGAAAAGAGGTAGAGGAATGTGAGTCTTGGTCCGGAGGAAACGTACCGGGCAGCCCATCCCGGTTAGCCGGAAGAACCGGTTGCGCTGGCGGTCCGGCGGGCTGTTCCTCCTTGGGCGACCAGCAGAGGGCATTATCCCCACACTCCACAGACGGGGTGTGACGTGCGTCCTCCAACGCACGGCTGGTCGTACTAGCCCCCCCTTCCGAAGGCGGATTCCAGACGCCGTATGCCGCTGGATGTGGAACCAGGGACGGGAGGAGGGGGACCTGGAGGAGGGTCTTGAGTTCCGCCTGCTCTGCTGCCCGGACCAGGTCTAAAAGGGACCGCAGGCGGGGTTTGGGCACTGGGGGGGTCTGGAGCATCAAGCCGCTGGACACGGGAGCCAGGGAATGCTGGGGCTTGGGGGGCTTGGGCACAGGGGGAATCCGGGGGTTCACAAAGCTTGACACGGGAGCCGGGCTTTGGGGAACCTTGAGGCTGCGCGGCCTTGGGACAGGAGGGATCTGGGCCGTCACGCAGCTTGGCACGGGAGCCGGGGTTTGGGAACCCTTGAGGCTGCGTGGCTTTGGGACAGGAGGAATCCGGGGCGTCACGCAACTTGGCACGGGAGCCGGGTTTTGTGAAACCTTGAAGCTGCGTGGCTTGGGCACTGGGGGAATCTGTGGCGCCACGCAGCTTGGCACGAGAGCCGGGGTTTGGGAATCCCTTGGGCTGCGTGGTTCGGCACAGGGGGGGGAAGTGTGCCATACTCCTCTTCGTGTTGCACCGGAGGCAACGGGAATCCGGAAGAGGGCGGCGGGAGATTGACGTGCTTGCATGGAGTGGGAGCCTCTTTGCGCTTGGTCGCGGGCTGGCACTCCGAAGCACCGTGAGCGGGGGGGTGCGCCCCGGCTTGGCGCGGAGGTGAGGGAGGAAACGGCTTCGCCCGCTGAAGCCTTGCTGGAGCCGGCCGAGACGCGCGTCGGCGTCGTCGCCGGGCTGGTGTGTCAGCGCCGTGTCCGCGGTGCACCCACGCCATGGGTATCAGCGTGCCGTCCGGCCCCCACACCATGTCCTCCAGCTCCTCTGGAGTGAACTGTGCGCACTCCTCCTCCATTGCCTTGAAAACCTGCAAAGTCCAGAAGTCCATCTCCGCGAGGTCGTCGTTTGGTTGGTTCATTCTGTCACGGCTCGTCTTGCGGGTGTTGCGGTGCGACCCCAGGATGCAGAGATGAAGCAGGTGGTGCAGGAAAAAGCTTTGCTTTATTTTTAAAGTTCGGCGAAATGCAGCACTGGCATACGACACGTAGAATAACATGCAATGAACCAACAAAAACTAGACGCACCCGGCTGAACTAAATACAAGAATCAAATTGGCAACAGGTGCGCGTAGAACGGGAAAGTAAAAGTGACGGGACACAGGGCAGACCAACACAGGAAGAACAACAAAATAAAAGCATGCAAACAGGAACTAAGGCAAACTACGTGAAACACAAAAACTGTCACACAGGAGGCGAAGCGGATTGTGACACATATACCGGATATAAATCCGATATATGCGTAAAACGGACATTTTCCGGTATACGCATATAACGGATTTCGCTTATATCGGACAAAACCAGTGGGAACAATTGAATCCGATATATCCGAGGTTTACTGTACCAGGTGGAACAGAGGATAGAAGGGGAGGAGCCACCTGCTGGTGCACTGTATTGGGGCGCACGCCCCGAGCAGCCGCTGTGTGCTCTGTGGGTTGTTTTGGTTTACAGGTGAGCTCAGGAGAAATTAGGACAGGCTGTTTGGAGTGTTTGATTTGTTCACCAGCACAGTATGGGCAGTCTTTCCTCATAGGAGTGTTTTTGTAAAACGATCGCTATTTTTAATGTTGTCAAACTTATCAGTTTGACATCATCATTCCCATTTCAGCTTATAATGATCATCCACCCCGATGATGATGATGACCACTGCAAACTGCACCCCCATTGATTAGCATAGTGGTAAATATTACTGTGTTTGCAAAGGCAGACATGTGCTTTGATTGTACAGGTGTACCTAATGGAAGTGTTCATCGATTTTCTATGGGGACAAAGAGGAAGGTGGGGGTCTTCTTTTATGATGTACATTGCAAGTACGTTACTATTGAGTGCTTGTGCTGTCCCAACACGACCCCCCCCCCCCCCCCCCCCCCCCACACACACACACTTCCACCCGCTCATTAGGAACTTGCATTCTGCTGCTGCAAAGATTCAATGTGCCGCAAAAGCGTATCATATGCTCCGTGTTCAGTGTGCACTCATGACTTGGCCATATGTGATGTGATTGAGTATCCCCTTTTCTCCCCTTTTCTCTCCTTCCTTCCTTCGCAGGCGGAGATTGTGAAGCGTCTCAGTGCCATCTGCGCTCAGATCATCCCTTTCCTCTCCCAAGAGGTGAGTGTCACGGCTGCCGCCACGTCTTAGTTGCATTTCTATATCAACATGCGTCACTCATTTCACCAGGATCCCCTTTCTGTCTTTCGTCTGACATTTTTTTTTCGATTTTACCTTCTAGACATGACCGCAAGTCAGATTTATGTCTTTCATGTCTTTTATTTCTCTTATTTTGTCTTATTGGGTAATAGGAGTCACTATAGGGGTGTTATTTCATGTCTAGAGGACTCTAACCAATCATCCATCTAAATGCTGAGTACCCAAAATACTTGGTACTCTCGGGAGGTTCACTTACCACGGTCGGGTCTGGGGTCATGAAGAGGGATTACTGTACTTTGTATATATCTTTTCCATGGCGTAGTTATTAACCAGGTGTGAATAATACAGGAGATGTTATAGCACAACATGGAACACGGAAAGGTGGAAGAAGGTTTTCTTCTGCCTTTACAGTCCTGATGGCTTCCAACCTTTCTGGCATGACAAGAAGATCCACCATCATCATTCTTCAATAGAACAATGGAGCTTCAGGTCAAGGCAGTGGTTGCGGGGGGCATCCCTCATGACTGAAGGTCCTGTGTGGTAATGACTGGCTTTCTCAACACTTGACAAAGAGGAATAAGCTTCCTCTTTTGGACCATCCTGCGTCTTCCCCTCATCTCAATCCAATGGAGAACATTTGGGGATGGATTTACAGACCGTGAAAACCATCTTCAGCACCTGGAGCAGCATTGCTACTAGCCTCCTGGAAACACTGGCATCAAGCATGAAGAATGGCGCAGCTACTCATGACTTGATCCTTTTTAGAGTTTTTTTTTCTTTTTTGGGGTGGGGGTTGGGTAAAGCTTTGGGAATCCAGCCAACCACAGTAACCCAGGAGAACAGCCACGGCTCATCCGAGAGGTCACAAAAGACCCCACAACAACATCCAAACAAGTGCAGGCCCCACTTGCCCCAGTTAAGGTCAGTGTTCATGACTCCACCGTAAGAAAGACACTGGGCAAAAACGGCCTGCATGGTAGAGTTCCAAGACCAAAAGCACTGCTGAACAAAAGAACATTAAGGCTGGTCTCCATTTGGCCAGAAAACATCTTGATGATCCCCAAGACCTTTGGGAAAATACTCTGTGGTCTGGTGTAAAAGCATTTCATAGCAACAGTAAAATATGGTGGTGGTAGTGTGATGGTCTGCTGCTTCAGGACACCCACAGTGATCCAAAACACAGCAGCAAGTCCACCAAAGCAAATGAAGACTTTGGAGCGGCCTAGTCCAAGTCCTGAGCTGAATCCCATTGAGATGCTGTGGCATGACCTTCAAAAGTCCTTGATGCTACAAAAGCCTCCAATGTGACTGAATGACAACAATTCCTCCACAGCTGGAAGAGACTCATTGCAAGTTATCACAAAGGCTTGGTGCTACAACCACTGTGGAGAACACAAAGTACAAGAAAAACAAACTCCTTACTTATTTTTGGCGCTGACAAAGATGGGATTGTGTTCTAACTGCAACTTCACTTCAGGACGCCGTCCACTTACTTACGGAGCAACCTCTCGGGGCAAGCAGCGTCCAAAACTACAGGTGGCTGCCAACCACCTCAAAGCCGCAACGTCAGCAGACATCTCTTTCTTGTTCTGCTTCCTATAACAAAGTTCATCTGCAGTGACAATGACAATGGGAACCTTTCTTAAAGTAAAAGTGGACTTTTAAAAAAATCATCCACAGTCCTTCTGAGGCTGCACGGCAATAGAGTGGTTAGCATGCAGGCCTCACAGCTAGGAGACCCGAGTTCAATTCCACCCTTGGCCATCTCTGTGTGGAGTTTGCATGTTCTCCCCGTGCATGCGTGGGTTTTCTCCGGGTACTCCGGTTTCCTCCCACATTCCAAAAACATGCTAGGTTAATTGGCGACTCCAAATTGTCCATAGGTATGAATGTGAGTGTGAATGGTTGTTTGTCTATATGTGCCCTGTGATTGGCTGGCCACCAATCCAGGGTGAACCCCGCCTCTCGCCCGAAGACAGCTGGGATAGGCTCCAGCACCCCCATGACTCTCATGAAGATAAGCGGTAGAAAATGGATGAATGAATGAATGAATGAACAATCCTTCTGTCTTTCTGGGCCTTCTAAAGCAGGGGTGGGCAAACTACGGCCCGGGGGCCACATGCGGCCCACTAAGCGTTTGAATCCGGCCCGCCAGTTGCTTTCTAACTTTTAACATACATGCTGGCAACATGACTTGCAAGTCGGATGTCTTATTCAGTAAAAAAAAAAAATCAAATAAAAATAATAAAAAAAATTAAATAAATGTGAAATTCAAGTTTGTAGTTTGATGTGGTCTGATGTTTAAAGTGCTCAAAAAAAAGGGATATATGGAACATATTTAAAACATTATAGCTAATAGTCTGGCACTTTTACAGATAGAATTATACAAATAAACACAAAAATACAAATAAAATAAATAAATAATAACTAAATAAAATATAATATAATATAGTAAATATAATATAATTGATATGTATAATATAATTAATGATAATAATAATAATATAATTATAAAATATAGAGATTAAATATAATATATAATGTAATAAATAAATAATAAATGTATAAAAAATAATATATTAAATATAATATGTAAAAAAATAACATATTAAATATATATATAATATTATTAATAATAATAATATAATTATAATATATATTAAATATAATACATAAATAAAATTAGACAAATAATTCAAGGTGGACTGTTAGAATTATAAGCGTAAAATAGTGTGTGTTATAAAAAAAAGATATTCTGGCCTCCCGCACAGTTTTGTTAACTCAGTGCGGCCCACAAGTCCAAAAGTTTGCCCACCTCTGTTCTAAAGATATGAAAACAGGTCATGAATGCATGTAATGCAACACAACCATTGATGCTAACATGTTATACTTGTATTTTAGTATAACTTCCTTCCTGGGTGTGTTGATGCCACATAGCAACATAGAAAGGAAGGCTACATCTAGCCTCCAAAACTAAAATATGAGGCATGAGGTGTCACTACATCAGTAACATAGTTCTTGGGTGTAACAATGTGCATAAGAATAATAATATGCAGCTCACATGATGGAAATGGAGCCTTGGTGGCGGCATAGGCGTGTCCTACGACATGCATTCTTAGCTGCCTCTTTTTATCTGTTTTTATATCTTTGGAAAGCAGAAAAGAGTATGACGTGTGTTCATGTCTCACATAAGGGTTGCGGATGATGGATGTCATTCCAAAAAAGTGCATTTTTCTTCTCCATATATATACTGTAGGTGTTTCACTAATGAACATTTCAACCACAAGGGGGCAGCACCCCAGCGGGATGTGATTTGTACCAAATTAGCTTTTTTCAGGTCAGAAAACGCTGGCATTTAGGAATCTGCCCGAGGCCTGTGTAACACTGCAAACAATGCAAGGGGGACGTGTGCGTCCCTTTGCGTGCGTGCGCATGTGTGCACGTGCGCGTGCCTGTGTGTGTCAACAGAATACAAATTTGCAGACATGTTTCTTTTGGTCCCCGTGTGAGCATGTGGTGATGAATGTGTGTCTCTGGAGACGGGGAGGTCACAGTGCTGTCACTTTCATCAATATTGACACTGTGTGTGTGTGTGTGTGTGTGTGTGTGTGTGTGTGCGTGTGTGCACATGCGTGTGACTGATTACATTGGGTCATTGTAGAAACCTGCCAGTATTTTAGGATCCTGTATAGCATGTCTTTGAGATGATTATGCAATGTACGTGCATAATGCGCTTTATTCATGTTGCATTGTGAAACATAGAGCATGACATAGTAGTGGTGCATTGCAACATGATTCTCTGTATTTAATGTGTGTGTGTGTGTGTGTTCAGCACCAGCAACAGGTGGTCCAAGCAGTGGAGCGGGCCAAGCAGGTCACAATGGCAGAACTCAACGCCATCATCGGGGTGAGTCACCTCCATGCACAAACACCCAACAAAATTCATTGTCCCCGATTCTGCCCCCCCACCACCACACACACAGTATTGGTCGACATTAATTTTAAAAAAATCCTTCATCCATCCTTCACAATATCGTGGTTCCCTTATTACTCCCTCGCTCTATTTAAAAAAATGAAGTAAATAATAAATGATGGCTGTCTTATGGCGTGTTATTGATCATAGAATGATCAATCAAACATATTTGACGTCAAATTTATACGTAGTATTCTGCAACGTAGCATGCAACAGTCATGTTGACTGAGACATAATATTAGATTACGGTCTGACGAGAAGTTCTCCTCCCATTCGGTGTGGAAGTGGTAAGCTCTAAGCGATTCAACCTGGACCATGTGGCGAGTGACCGATGGCAATTGAAGATATACTATACTATCCTCCATAAAAATAAAGCAGGTGATCACGTGACACCTTCAAACAGAGCTTTATTCAGCGTTGCTCAGCCTTGCGTTGCGTTCAGTGGGCTGAGACGAAGCCGTTGGGCGTCACGTGTTCGTCTTATGTATGCACACACATTACACGCCGATGGCCTCGGCGGACGGGGCCCCCCCACCACCACCCACTTGTCAGGGGCCGTGATCACATTACTGTCTACTTAAAGGGCCGTGTTCTTCCCGGCATTACAAACATTCTAGTCTCCAAGGTGTGCGTGCACATACGACTCGTCCTAACGTGCCCCCCAGGAGAAGAGCTTTTCTCACTGGCTGCTCCTTTTGCCTTCTTCGCTTCCTTTTCTTCCTTCTTGTTTTCTTATCATATCTGTTGTTGTCTCCCCCATCCTCTAATAATCCTCCCTCCCTCTGTCCCCCCTTAATTGACCTCCCTCCATCACTTCCTCTGTCATTTCCATCAATCACATGATCTCACCTCCTTCTTTTCATTTCCTCTTTTCCTTCCTGCATTACTAATGATTCCATTTCCTTCGTTTCTCATTCACTTTTCATTCTTTTCACCCGTAATGTTATTCTGCTCGTCTCTCTCCCATCCCTTCCACTTCCTTCATGTTTTCTTCCCCACAAACCTAACCTAAACATACCCTAACCTAACCCTAACTTAACCTGAACCTGAACCTGAACCTGAACCTGAACCTGAACCTGAACCTGAACCTGAACCTGAACCTAACTTAACCCAACCTAACCTAACCTAACCAAACCATAACCACCATCTTATTGTGTTCCACAATGGGTGCCTTTCTTCCTAATCACATCTCCCTCTCTGTCTCCCATTACCTCCCTTCCCAACCGCCCCTCCTCTTTCTCCTGTGGCCACAGCAGCAGCAGCTCCAGCACCTGTCCCACCACGCCCCAGGCATCCCCCTCACGCCGCACCCGTCTGGGTTGTCTCTTGGTGCAGGCGGCTCCGGGCTTCTGGCGCTAACGGGAGCGTTGGGGGTGTCGGCACACCTCGCCTCCAAAGATGAGCGAAACCACCTTGACCCGGAGCATCTCCGAGGTAGCAAACAGTAACAACACGCATGCGATTTACTTGACACAGTCAAAACTACCATAACACAATACATGCATAACTAGCATACCACAATGTATGCATATCTACCATAACACAATACATGCATAACTAGCATACCACAATGTATGCATATCTACCATAACATAATTTATGCATAACTACCATACCACAATGTATGCATATCTACCATAACACAATGTATGCATAACTACCATACCACAATGTATGCATAACTACCATACCACAATGTATGCATAACTACCATACCACAATGTACGTATGCATATCTACCATAACATAATTTATGCATAACTACCATACCACAATGCATGCATATCTACCATAACATAATTTATCCATAACTACCATAACACAATGTATGCATATCTACCATAACATAATTTATGCATAACTACCATACCACAATGTATGCATATCTACCATACCACAATGTATGCATAACTACCATACCACAATGTATGCATATCTACCATAACATAATTTATGCATAACTACCATACCACAATGCATGCATATCTACCATAACATAATTTATGCATAACTACCATACCACAATGTATGCATATCTACCATACCACAATACCAACATAGCTACTGTATAAGCGTATAGCTACAATTTTGAGACATTTTATGTCATTCCATTAGATGATATTTTTGTTCTAAATTATTTAAATTATTTGTGCAATTTACTGTTTAAGTTGTACATTGTTGTTTATATCTGATGTCATCTATTTATTCACCACATTATTATTATTTATTATTATACGGGAGCCAGGCAACGACATTTCATTGGCAATTTTACTGCTGTGTTATTGTGCAATGACAGTAAAGGAAGTCTATGTCTCCATCACTATGTATGATGTATGACTATGATGTAGTATGTCTTATTATGTAGTAATACTACAGTAATGAGCTAAACTAAATATTTGTCAGAAAAATAAACAGCTTGAAATAATTCTTTATTAATTAATAATTAAACTGAGGCAAAAGTCAAATGATGTATTGTCCAGTCTACAGATGCACATACAGTATCTGTATGTACTCTGTGTAGTGTGTACTGTATACTGTATTAAGCATTGTTGATGATTTAGTGTCCAGTTTCCCAGGCCTCCACCTTTCTTTTGGATTGTCATGAACAAGGATGTAGCCCTTTCACTGGTGTGTGTGAGTGACAGGGAGAAAAACTCTGCCTCCTTAGATAGGAGTTGTTTGGTGCCACCTGTTGGTGCGGTTGCTCGTGTACATTTCTAGACCCCCTTGTTCAGACCGGGTTCATAGAAAAGGAAGGCCCACCCTCCATGGTCGATGTTATGAAACATAGTCGCCGGGTCCATAAAGCAGGAAGTACCCTGCTAACTAATAAACACACAAATCTGACAAATGATTGGAATGCCATCATACGCTACCTGAGCCAGATATCATCGAGCAGCTCACCTTCTGGACCTCATTTGGAGTGTTCAGATTGCTGACTCTGCTGCACCTTTCTCCAATGAACTTCCATTCACCTCCACCGCCCAGCTTATCTCTTTCAGGCTCGCAGCCAAGGGACTCATGAATAAGCGAGGGCTGGGAAGACAGAAAAAGAAAGAAAAGTAGGAGTGGAAGGAGAAGGAGATAGAGATTCTATTTGCACATTACGCACGGTGTGAGTGTTTTGTGGCGAGAAAAGGAGGGGGAGGGAAGATTGGATAAATAACATCTTTATTAGAAAGGAGCAGTCATAGTTCAGCCTAACCTTGGCTGACTGATTCTTGTTGCCTTCATCAACACTGACGTCAACCTTTTTTTCTCCCTTCGCTCTCTCGCTGTCCTCCTGCCTTCCCAGAGGGAGCGCCCAGCAGGGTGAGTACTTGTGTGTCTGTGTGTGTGTCTGTGTGTGTGTCTGTGATAAACCAAGTGAAATGGACATGCACACCAGAGTGGCTTTAATACGCTTGGCAATGCTTCTGACTCAAATAAAAATACACCAGTCCAGCTCGTTCTCTCGTACAGTCAGCACGCCACATTCACAGATGGAAATCGGAAATCACAAAACTCTATGCATAATGTCAGGTCACTACAATATCCTTGACGAAACTACAAAGTCAAACCAGCAGTAGAATGAAGCAGAATGCCATCAGAATGAAACCATTCAAAGTGCATGCCAACAATTCTGACTGTATTCTGAGTGCATTCTGGCCCGAATGTTTTGAACATGCTAAAACTTCAGACGCAGATTTTGAGGTGGAAAAATAGCGAAAAGCATTGGAAGGGTATTCTTACTGTACTCTAAATATTCTTACGGTATTCCAACAGCATTCCAAACATTCAGATTTTTTGGAAGAAAAAGAAATGCAGGCAGCTACAGCCGAAACGTACTGTACCTATGAAGCGTCGCTTTATTCACATCATTTCATATGCTAAGGCAAAAATCAGCCAAGATCAAAATCATGCACAGTAGATATGTGCTGAAACATCACTACATCATGTCATGCCACCAAGGAGAAAAGGAGCCACTCTAACTCCACCAGTAGCTGCCCTCATGCACAGTAGATATGTGCTGAAACATCACTACATCATGTCATGCCACCAAGGAGAAAAGGAGCCACTCTAACTCCCATCAGTAGCTGCCCTAATGAACAGTAGATATGTGCTGAAACATCACTACATCATGTCATGCCACCAAGGAGAAAAGGAGCCACTCTAACTCTAGCAGTAGCTGCCCTAATGAACAGTACATATGTGCTGAAACATCACTACATCATGTCATGCCACCAAGGCGAAAAGGAGCCACTCTAACTCCATCAGTAGCTGCCCTCATGCACAATGGATATGTGCTGAAACATCACTACATCATGTCATGCCACCAAGGAGAAAAGGAGCCACTCTAACTACATCAGTAGCTGCCTTCATGCACAGTAGATATGTGCTGAAACATTACTACATCATGTCATGCCGCCAAGGAGAAAAGGAGCCACTCTAACTCCACCAGTAGCTACCCTAATGAACAGTGGGTATGTGCTGAAACATTACTACATCATGTCATGCCACCAAGGCGAAAAGGAGCCAAGCACCGGCACATCACATGATGCTGCCAAGGGAAAAAAGCTGTGCAGTAAATTGACCACTTTGTCATGTTGCGTATCTAATAAAGCACGTCTTCATCACCTGTCTAAGTCTTTGCTTTTATGTCTCGCTCTGCAGAGTAAGTCGGTGTCGTCGACAGACAGTCAGCCCCCCGAAGAGCGTCAGGGGCCATCAGGTGGCTACGCCTCCTCGCAGGGGGGAGGGGAGGCCAAGCGACGACGCTGCGATGACAAAGAGCCCCTCCCACCGCACTCCTATGTAGGTGCTTGTGTTTCTCCTGTAGAAGTATATTATATTAGATGTACATATACACAACATTGTTTCCTCATCATCGTTCTCATCCACCTATTTTTGTGTATAAAATATGTTCACTTTGAAATTGAACTACCGTTATTTTAATGTACCATAAGTTCCGGTGTATACTTTTTTCTTAAACGTGAACCCTGCAGCCAATTCAAGGCTAAGTTCTAATATGTGCCCCAATACAGTGCACCTTGCTGGGCCACAGCAGGTGGCTCCTCCCCCTCTATCCTCTGGTAGTAGTCATTCATGATATTTCATTAAGATTCATCCATTAAGAGCTTTTCTTCCGGTCACACACGCTCTCCTTGCTGGGCCACAGCAGGTGGCTCCTCCCCCTCTATCTTCTGGTAGTAGTCATTCATGAAATTTCATTAGGACTCATCCATTAAGAGCTTTTCTTCCGGTCACACACGCTCTCCTTGCTGGGCCACAGCAGGTGGCTCCTGCCCCTCTATTATCTGGTAGTAGTCATTCATGATATTTCATTAGGACTCATCCATTAAGAGCTTTTCTCCCGGTCACACACGCTCTCCTTGCTGGGCCACAGCAGGTGGCTCCTCCCCCTCTATCCTCTGGTAGTAGTCATTCATGATATTTCATTAGGATTCATCCATTAAGAGCTTTTCTTCCGGTCACACACGCTCTCCTTGCTGGGCCACAGCAGGTGGCTCCTCCCCCTCTATCCTCTGGTAGTAGTCATTCATGATATTTCATTAGGACTCATCCATTAAGAGCTTTTCTTCCGGTCACACACGCTCTCCTTGCTGGGCCACAGCAGGTGGCTCCTCCCCCTCTATCCTCTGGTAGTAGTCATTCATGATATTTCATTAGGACTCATCCATTAAGAGCTTTTCTTCCGGTCACACACGCTCTCCAGTAACCTGGAGCAATGTAGCGACACAGAGGACAATGTCTGAATGGTTGTTGGAAACAACAGAAGAGGGAAGTGTGATGTTAATTTTAAGAGAATGCTGATACGCATTAAACATCAAGCAACTAAGAAATATGTATTGTTTTTATTCTAATTAAGTCATATTAAAAACACCAAGGTTTTGTATTCAAAGATATGTTTCCTAAAAGGGTGTATTGAAAGTGTGGTTGTCTTATATTTGGGTCGGTATGGTATTTGGTTGTTTTTAGGATTTTGGCCTCATGATTCATATACATGATCTCCTTGACAACAAGTAAAGGTTATGTATGAATTTGGTTGACATTTCCCATGACAGCATACGGGGGCCACGGGGGTGGGGCGGTGTTATGTTGGGGAGGTTGGCGGCCAATTAGAGCCGTGTTTGGGTTGGCCGGGCTGTGGGGAGCCGGAGGTGAAGCGATGCCAGGGAGAGGCACGGCCAAGGCTGATAGCGGTAAAGAATTAGACGGCGCCCCAAATGGAAATCCCAGAGTGAACAACAATCCCCCCCACCCCCCCTGTTCTTATTCTCTGTTATTTTTGTGTGTCTATCAGCTGCAGACGTGGCCCTGCATTAGTTGTGCTGTGGTGCTGATGTCAATAGAGCATCAGGCCCTGATGATATCAAAGCTGCGTTGCTATGGTGACTAAGTGCCATCCTTCTCGCCCCAGAAAGAAGGGACAGAGAGAGAGAGACAAAGATGTCTAGTGGAAAGTGTGTGGCTGATGGCGAATGAGTGTGTGTGTGTGTGTGTGCGCGTGCATGATCAATGGCGGGCTAGTGTGCCAGCCGAAGTTGAATGGGGAGGGAGGCGAAGAGCAGCCAGTGATATCGACGTTATCGATCGGTGTGCACAATTCAGTCTTTATGATTAAAGTTTTCACTGAAAAGTCACATTTATTTCTCTTTTGAAAATAGAACATTTGTTTTTTTTGTTTCTTGCAGGACAGCGATGGAGACAAAAGTGAGGACAATCTGGTTGTGGACGTATCCAATGAGGTATACGCTAACAGATCAACACACACCTAGCAAATATCCACCACAATATCATTTTACATAATAATCATCATGGGGATTGTGATATTTGAATACATAACAAGCGGGGGTGCCTACCAAGACTGATATAATACTAATACGCTATAACCTTTCATAGCTACTTTTTCAAATGTAGATGTAATTGTAGTAGGTGCACTGTATTAGTGCACATGCTCCGAGCAGCCAGTGTGATGCCATGGAGGTTTTTTTCAGATTAAAATGAACAAAGCATTATTAGAGCCCTGTAGACATGACAAAACACGACTATAGTCACATTTATACTCTTTTTATTTACAACATATTGCGCAACTGCAGGGTCTTGAGACACATGCTAACTCGCAAACTAGAGAGCTAGCGACCTAAACGGTAGCCTTCAAGTTATTTCCTTTCAACTTAAATAGCCAAAAACTTCCACTTCCACACGGATAGGGAGGATAACTATTAACAGTTATTTAACCTTTAACATGAACATGAATCAAACGTAATAATTTTTTCTGGGTACATGATACCATACAGCATCCATATCAAACTTGCGCGGGCCGCACTAACATTAAACTTTCATATCAAGGCGGGGGCCTCAAACTAGTGTCCTGCGGGCCACATTTGGCCAAGGTCAGGTCCACGGCTGTCACTTTTTTTTCACTACAACTTTCTTGTCTGAGGGGTGGTGGCAACCTACCACACATTCATTGGGGGCCTTGACAGGACCCGAAAATGTCAAAAAAGACCACTTTCAATTTTAAAAGTACATTTTCAGCCATTTTTTCAGACGAAATCAGCTCTTTTTGAAGTTGCTAAAACTGCACTTTTCTGATTCCAGAAGTGGTGTAAACCAAGCACACGTTTCTGGGCCCTGGTTGGACCCAGAGATTGCAAAAAAAGGCTCCTTTCCAAAGGGTCAATTTTCAGTCGTTTTTTCAGACTGTCGCAAAATGACATTTATTCAAGTTGCCGAAACTAGACTGTTCTGGTCTGGGAGGGGTTGGAAACCTACCACACATTCATTCTGGATCCTGGTAGGACACAAAGATGGCAAAAACAGCACTTTTTCGACAGGTCAACTTTTGAACGTTTTTTAAGTTCTGCGGCTGTCATTTTTTAAAAGTTGCTGAAACTTGATTGTTCTGGTGTGGGAGATGGTGGAAACCTACCACACATTCATTGTGGGCCCTGGTAGGACCTAGAGATTGGAAAAAAGACCACTTTTCTGACCAGTCAAGTTTTGGGAGATTTTTAAAGCAGTTGACGAATTGGATGTAATCAAAGCCTTGTCATGATAATTCCCAGACATAATAGTGTGCATCATCATAAAAAGAAAAGAAGAAGAAAAATGCCTTAAAATGCCTTAAAACGCCTTAAGCCGTTGTGTTTCTTTGCCATCTGTGGGTCCTTCCGTGCCACCCCTATGAATATGTGGTAGGTTTCCACCACCTCCCAGACCAGAAAAGTGTAGATCCACACCTTTTTTCTCACCTTGAGAAGATGTTTAGAAGTGGATAAGTGACTGGTCATGCGACCGTGTGAGAAATCATGCCATGTAATTATGTGACAAATAAGCCTTGTAATGAAATTCCCAGACATAATAATGTTCATCATTTATTCTGACACCCAGTGAAAACATTTCCATAAGTCATTTCCATAATGAATTCATGTTAGACAATGACATGTCGTGTTGCCTGGAATAGATCTCAGGGTGTTGTCATCACATTGTTTGTCCAGTAAAGAAGCCATTGATGACATTTCAGTACTTCATCGTCATGCTGGAAAACTGTTCTGCTCCAAAATGGTTCCAACACAGACAACTACACCACCCAAGAGCACAGTAGGAGCTGTTCCATGTGTTCATGGTGATGGTTGAAGTGTATTTAGAGAGGATAACAACATGTAAACCAGACAACCGTCTATGGGTGAACATTGGCATGTTGTTGTGGTAGCCATTTATTCTTGTCACTTATACAGAAGTACAAGCCAAATAGTGCAATCATCCGTCCATACAAATACAACATACTATGCAGTGAGACAAGGGATGGGTGACAGGACGGGATGATTGGGCAATGAAGGGGGGGTAAGAGGGGGGACAATAACAACAACTCCAAACTAGACTCCTAACTGACACAAGACCAGCGCCACGAAGGGAAAGTAACCGATGCGACCAGCAGCCAGCCAGGCTACCTGCAGCCACTGGTCCCAAGCCGGATGGATGCGTTAGTGTTTGGCCGGCGGCGCTTCCCCCATCAGGTGCCCAAACCTGGAACTCAGTGTCATTACGATAAACAGCAGTTGCCATGGAGAAGTCCATGGTGGGCCCAGGGAAGAGAAACAGCAGGTGTCCGTGAAGAAATAATGGAGGATCAGATTGTCCCACTGCAGCAATCTCACAACACAACATGGTTAGCGGACATCCAGATTAAGAATATTGTTTGGGTTAGTTCAGGCAGCCACATTCCAATAGACCTGGCCACTCCCAATTAATCCAACTGCCTTTGCAAAGCCAAAATCTTCTCCAAGATGGCATCCTTGTTGTGATTGGCAGTCACAGTCAGAGTGTGAACGGCTTTGCCCACCAAATCATTCACGATGGGCAGCTGTGGGCCAACTCAATCCACTGCCTTCTTCATACGAATTCTGCGATACACCAGGAAAGTGCCCGATCCAATCAGCAACAGACCTGTTATCATGGTTCCGAATAGGTAGACGTCTTCCATGTCCTCCACGGAAAAGAATCGGCAGGCACATCATTGTTCTATAGTATTGTTCTATAGTATAGAACAATGTCAAGCAGCTTAAATCAATCTTTGCTTAAGGATTTCAATACCAAAAAAGAACACGGCGAACGGCTGCTTCCAGTCAACTTTATTTTTCACACTTCCACCACCAGAGCGCAGCACACACACCGATTCCCGCACTTCCTGGTTCACAGGTCATGGTCAACCCGCCCCACATAGCTGGCCAAACACATGCCTGCAACAGAAGAACCAACTGCGTTCGTGGTTTCTCTCGTGTGTATAGAATAAAAAGATAGCTGAATACAACACAATTAAATACATGTATTTGTACGCTTGTGTCTTCGTTGGAATAGGTGTGTATGCTATGTCAGTTGGTTCTTCTGTTGCAGGCATGTGTTTGGCCAGCTATGTGGGGCGGGTTGAGCATGACCTGTGAACCAGGAAGTGCGGGAATCGGTGTGTGTGCTGCGCTCTGGTGGTGGAAGTGTGAAAAATAAAGTTGACTGGAAGCAGCCGTTCGCCGTGTTCTTTTTTGGTATTGAAATCCTTAAGCAAAGATTGATTTAAGCTGCTTTTGTATCAATATAAGCAGACCAAATTGGCTGGCGGGAGATGAAAAGGGCATCGTAGTAACCGGATTATCATAATAACCGGGTATCGTACTAACGGAACTAATTATATCATAAAAGACTAGAAATTTGCCGGGAAATGAAAATAGTATCGTAATAAGCAGTAATTCGTTATAACCGATATCGATATAACGAGAATTTACTGTATCAATATCATGTCATTGCTGCTAGTGATGTGCGATACCTCTCATGTGGTCCGATACTGTCCGATACAGAGTCAAATTCAGGACGGTATAGGCGATACCGATGCGATACAAATGTTTGGTGTAAATTCACCAACGATCTGTCAAATCTGAGACAGTCATGAATGACATATCATAGCATAAAGAATACTAGACTTTATGAATTTACTGATGAACTCAGTTCCCAGCCAATCAATCCCAGCCATTAGACCGTGGACTGATCTTTCAAGGCACCTAGAATCTTGTATTCTAGGTCTTTGCATATAAACATGGAAAATAGACTATCATCACAAATAACTAACTTTTTGCGTTTTCTAGTCATCAGCAGTAGAAAGTTTCAGGAAAATGTCAGTTCCTGACTACAAAAGGGAGAAAAGCAGCTGTTTGTGAAAAGTGAAGTTTGTTTCCAAGTGAGCTCATGGGAAGTTACGACAGTAAAAAGGAGCGCTTGATTTGCTCACCCTCACGGTATGGATAATCTCCACTCATTGGAGGTTTTTTTTTTAAATGATCAGTTATCACAACTATTTTTGACGTTGTCAGACTTACTGATTTGACATCATAGTGTCAGCCTGATAATTATTGTACCCCTAATTTTGTCATAGCATACCAAAGCATAAATAAATCTCCCTGGTTGCGATCCAGCAGATAAGAGTGTGTCGCAGCATCTCCATCTATGTCAGTGCTACTCATTGCGACCCGGCCAGACGTGCTAACTGAAGCACAAGCTGCTTTGGGGGCGAGTCTTGTGCTGGAGTGTAATGGTGACATCATCTCCACCTTCAACACGGACAGTATCTGCTGAGTCGTGGATGTGCCAGGAGATGCTGAGCCACCAAGTTCGTATGAACACTTCCTTCATTCTCTTCTCTTCAGGAGCCAAACTCTCCAGCGGGAAGCCCGCCCCATTCTCCTCGAGGGGACGGTTTGGACCGGGCCCCCGCCCTAAGGAAAGACCTCCCGGGCTCTTCAGGCCCAGCAGAGGGGCCCACCACCCCAAACCCCTGTAGCCCCGCCCCAGGAAAGGCCAAAGATCCCACACAGGCAAGTGCTTTTCACAAGCTAAGCGTGTGAGATGAAAAGCAAGAGATGTATCATACAGGTGATTTTAGAAAGATGATATTATCACTTTTATCTTAACTGTGCATGATCATTATTTTATTTTATTCATACACCATATTCTGCGGCTCTTGGAGAAACCGGTTAGTTAAATGGCGGTTAGTCAAAAGAATCTCCTCCCAAGTAGCCTCCCATATTCTCTGTTAGGGTGTCCCCTGGATCTCACTTTCCAGTAAGGTACACAAAAGTACAGTAGTTACTGAGGAGCTAAGGTACATCCATTTAGAGTAGTTACTGAGGAGCTAAGGCACATCCATTTTGTGTACGTAGTTACTAGGGAGCTAATACACGTCCATTTAGAGTAGTTACTGAGAGTTAATACACACCCTTTTAGAGTAGTTATTGATGAGTCAGAGCATGTCTATTTAGAGTAGTTACTGTTGAGCTCAGGTACATCAATTTAGAGTAGTTACTGGGAGCTAATATGTGTCCATTTAGAGTAGTTACTGATGATCTATGACATCCATTTTGAGTAGTTACTGGTGAGCTAAGATATGTCAGTTTAGAGTGGTTACCGAGGAGCATAGGGGCGTCCATTTAGAGTAGTTACTGATGAGCTAAGGCACTCGTTTATGATGACCTAAGGTACGTCCATTTAAAGTAGTTACTGAGGAGCCAAGGCACATTCACTTAGAGTAGTTACTGGGGAGCTAAGGCACGTTCATTTAGAGTAGTTACTGGGGAGCTATGTATGTCCATTTAGAGTAGTTAATGACGAGCTAAGGCACGTTCATTTAGAGTAGTTACTGGGGAGCTATGTATGTCCATTTAGAGTAGTTAATGACGAGCTAAGGCACATTCATTTAGAGTAGTTACTGGGGAGCTATGTATGTCAATTTAGAGTAGTTAATGACGAGCTAAGGCACATTCATTCAGAGTAGTTACTGAGGAGCTATGTATGTCCATTTAGAGTAGTTAATGACGAGCTAAGGCACATCCATTTAGAGCTACGGCCCATCCATTTAGAGTAGTTACTGAGGAGCTAATCCAGATGTAGTGAGTAACGGTTAGGGTTAAGTAGGTCAGTTCCCAAGTAGCTACTGTCATTTTGTTTACCTTATTGTAAAATGTTATCAGAGACTGCATGACTGACAAAAGGGCTCATTCCGTTTATGCCGATGTTCTATGGAACAGAAATGCACACAGCCTGCCTGTTGGGAGGCGAGAGATGAGGAAAACAGACGCATGCACATGGCAACATGTTGATTATCCACTTGATCTTCATTTGTTGTGTGGTTCATTCAGTTATTATCATTCAGTGCCCTCGAGGTTTTATGGCCCTCTTGTCTGTGCGTGCTGTTGTTATTGTTTTCTATGTTGTTATTGTTGGATGTCTACAGATGGACAAGTCCCAGTCGCCGATGTCCAAGTCCAGCACCCCATCCCCATCCCACCGTGAGGCACTTACCCCAGGAGCTCCTGGAGGGCCGGGTCCCAGCACTTCCTGCCTACGTCTGGTCAGCAAAGCGGCGTCCGCGGCGGACCCGCTCGGTGAGATTTCTTTCATCCGTTTGTTTACCTTTTTTTGATGGTAAATCCTGGCACCATCGTTACCAGTCAGCAGTAGTTGGCTGGTAGTTCCTCATCTCCCCAACCTTTTCCCATATTCCTTACTTCATTAGCTTTAGCTTCATTAGCATTAGTAGCCGACCTGGACTCCGGACCAAGCAGAGTAGACGTAGTCAGGGAGCAGGCTTTGTAATCCAAGAGGAGAAGAATGCAGATTTACCTGGTACACAACTTCAGATGTACAGACGTCCCTTGCTATATCACGGTTTGATTATCACTCCCTCTGCCCTTTTGTTTTAAATCATGGCTGTTTGGTGGTAGACTAGGGTCTCTTATTAGTCCAAACACGTTGGAATAGCAGGGACATGTAGTATTGTGGTCACTTGTCATGACACAAAACATTCAGAAGTTAGCTTACATGACTTTACCTTAACACCTACCTCTGCTGTTTTTAAAGGGAGCGTTGGGCAGATTTGAGCCATATCTTGACCATCAAAATAAAGCAAAAGTTAACCTTAAAATATTGTCTCCTGACACCCCTACGAGAAAAGCCCTAAACAGGTTTTCTATGCTCTAACTAGGAAAATATTCCATTTACTAACATTGAATGGTATATCACCGTCAGGTCTGGAACCAATTAGCCACCATAAACGAGAGTTGAGCAATGTGTTGTAAACAAAAATAATGGGAATGTTAAGGTGACTCTAGGGGTGTTACTCAGTGTTAAAACACATGTTTACAAAGCAGGGATGTCACAAGATATTGCAAGATGAAAATGTAAGATTTCTCCTGTCTTGTGAAAAATAAATAAATCCTGACAGTCATCGCTGAGACGTTTGGTGGATAATGTAAATACAAACAGAACAGTGCAAAATGGTGTGCGTTCACAGAAAGTCATGGCAAAAGAAATGCTGCTTGTTAACACAGTTGAAAAGCCAGCATTTCAGGAAATGCTGCAAATGTTAGACAGCACAAATTGGGTGTGAGAAAATACTTGTCACAAATGACAATTCAAATGATCAACAGTGGAAAATGACATATTATGGACATATTATCTATTATTAAGATATATTTTTATATATTTTTGTTATTTTTATTTTATTTATTTATTATTTCATGATACAGTATTTTTTATTTGTTACGTATTATAACATTAGTCATTGTTAAAACCTCTTCTCGTCTCATTGTCCTGTACCCAACGTACCCAACGTACCCAATGTCGTGCATCGTCTCGTCTCATGAGTTGGGTGTAAAAGTTGGAATTGCAGCGCCTTCATCCCAAAAGTCAACACTGACACGTTTGGTCAACAATGGAAATGGAAATGGAGCAGCCCAAATTAGTGTGTGATCACAGAAAGTAATGGCAAAAGAAATGCTGCGTTTTAGGAAGCGCTGCAAATGTTAGACGGTATGTATTGCTTGTGAGGAAACAGGTCATAAATGACAGTTAACATTGAATGGTATATTGTGGTCAGGTCTGAACCAATGAAGCGCTATAAAAGAGGGACGACTGTATCCAGTATGTTATAGTGCCCCATGTTATAGTGACATCTAACATGAGCAGCATCGCACTCCTATAGCGCTTCCTTGTTAGCCGTGAAGGGGACACAGTGGGTCAAATAGAGTTGAATAAAAAGACTTCATCATTCTTATCATACCCTCTTGTTATGTCCTCTCCTCCTTTCCTTCCTTCCTTCATTCTTTCCTTACTTCTTTCCTCCCTCTACCAGCACTCCGCAGCCCCATGTCTGTGCCCCCCGGTTCATACCCGGCTCATTTTGGCGTGGTGTCCCACGCAGGACTGAACGGCGAGCTGGCCAGCCCGGGAGGGTTTGGCGGGGCCTTGACTCTCTCGCCCCAAATCAGCGCAGCAGCCAGCGCCTACACCAGAAGTCCCATGGTACGTCATGACAGCATCACTTTCTGACTGGCCGTCATTGGGTGTTTTTCCACCGAGGGCCGCATTCTGACGATTGGGGGGGAGGGGGGTCACTTTTTTTATTCATTCATTTATAACAAAGACTAAAGAAAACTTTATTTACTTTTACATTTGGACACCCCCCTTGTATGTTTTCTTTCTCTTCATTTTGACATATGGTAATTCCTTCTTGATTGAGGTTAATTGGTTCAAGACCCGACCGTGATAAGTAGAATTCCTTATTTTAGTAGTTATGGCCTGGAAAACAAATATACAATCTACAAATTATTTTTTTAATGTTATTAGACGCTCCTTGTTTATGAAGTATATAGTGACGTGATGTGATGTGACGTGACGTGAATGTAATTTCAAAATGCAAAATTGTGTGTGAATGCTGGAAATGCTGATGTTGAACTAAAATACCGCACTCGATGTTGCCAGACTCAAACGTGTAGCTAGCATGCTAACACCTGCCCCTGACATGCTGACGCCAGGCTGAAATGCCGTAGTTAGCATACTAACTGGGTTAACACCTAGCATGATAACAGTAAGTGTCAATATAAGATCCATCCATCTTCTATGCCACTTATGTGTGGCCCGTCAATATAAGATAATACTTAAAAAATGGCTAAAATGCTAGCGTGCTAGTGTTAGCATACTAGCAATGGAAACATGCTAACACCTAAAACAAATCCACTGTCTATGTAAGTTTATACTTTTGAATACAGTATAAAATTAAAAATAAACTAAAAATAACTTATTTCTCTTTTAGAGGAATAAAGTATCTATCTATCTATGTAGTCACATTTACATTGATATTGCACAATATAGTCAATGTAATGAGAAAAAACAGATCATTTCAACCTGAAATAAAAGCCTGTTTTTCAGGCACACTGAACAATTACGGACGCCTAGTGGCCAATGTAGAATACTACATTCACAAGTTGAATGCGTCTTCTTCCTTGTATTGGTATTTTACTTCCTTTTGCCTTGACAATGCTTAATTTGGCATGAGATACATAACATTTACAAATGCATATTTGTTGTACAGATAGCTGTATTCAAGCAGGAAGCAGCATGATTTTTAATATGTTTGAAATACTGTGAAATCTGACCAGCGATGTGGTGACGGACGACCATATCCACGTTTACATGGATTTGTAAGGACGTGGCTCATGTGGTGCTGGTGAACTTGACTGAGTGAAGAATGGTCTTTATGGATCATAAAATCAGTGTTTGTGTCCCCCACGCCCACCAGGTGGCTTACGACTCTCGTTCTCACCTGAGGGCCTCGGGCCTGTCGTCCTCTCTGCCGGGTTCCTCTGGTGGCAAACCGTGAGTTTTTGTTCATGGTCTCTCTTTTGGATTTACAAAACTACGTCTGAAGATTACAAAACAGATGGGAAGTTAAATGAAGTTAAACTATGTGTTTATTTATGACGTTTATTTATTCAATGACTATTTATGAAGGAAGTGCTGTTTATGGTTATTTAATATTCATAAATAGAATTTAGGACGGCACGGCGATCGAGTGGTTAGCGCGCAGACCTCACAGCTAGGAAACCAGGGTTCAATTCCACCCTCGGCCGAGTACTCCGGTTTCCTCCCACATTCCAAAAACATGCTAGGTTAATTGGCCACTCCAAATTGTCCATAGGTATGAATGTGAGTGTGAATGGTTGTTTGTCTATATGTGCCCTGTGATTGGCTGGCCACCAGTCCAGGGTGTACCCCGCCTCTCACCCCAAGACAGCTGGGATAGATACCCTCCGCGACCCTCGTGAGGAAAAAGCGGTAGAAAATGAATGAATGAATGAAATATAATTCAACATGTACAACAGTGGGTTGATAGAATAATATTAATAACTATAATAAGTAATATATAGATTTTAGTTATTTACATTTTGTTGAATAGTTTTTGTAAATGTTAAACAATAATACAAATATGTCATTTCAAAATGTAACGATGATGATCGACGTCTGGGCTGTGTCGTACCGTGCAGGGCGTACTCGTTCCACGTGAGCGCAGACGGCCAGATGCAGCCGGTGCCCTTCCCCCCCGACGCCCTGCTGGGCCCGGGCATCCCTCGCCACGCTCGGCAGATCCACAGCCTGAGCCACGGCGAGGTGGTGTGCGCCGTCACCATCAGCGCCTCCACCCGCCACGTCTACACGGGCGGCAAAGGCTGCGTCAAGGTGTGGGACATCAGCCAGCCCGGCAGCAAGACTCCCATGGCCCAGCTGGACTGTCTGGTACCTCCTCTTCTTCTTCACACTTTAGCACTTGTATTGCATGTTAATGTTCTTAGAAGAGTGATCAAGTACAGTGGAGCTACTCCGTGAACTCACCAGCTGCTCAAAAGTAGAAGACCACAGCCTTTAAAAGGCAAAATGTTGTCAGCAATGTGGACTGAATGTGATTTAGTGTCAGGTATTCACACTAGCCACGTATACATGGACCCAAATATTCTAATTGCATTCGGTTTATTTGCTCAAAGGGAAAGAATTGAACCTTTGTGTACAGTAAAACAACAAGTAAAAGAAAAACTCAGGAAAGTCGGTATCACGTGATGATGTTTACGTTTTACTGGGCATGCCCCATTGACTATTCTGGTTGATTATAGCGGCGCATGTAGACAAGAGATTGGAATATTCCTTTCCATGTATACCATTGTTTTCGGAAAAGTCATTCGGAAAGATTCCATTCGGAAAGAGGAAAAACTCCTCATGTAAACGTGGCTATTGAAAGGTAGAAGAAGGTTTTCTTCTCCCTTGACGGTCCTGAGGGCTTCCAACCTTACTGGTATGACACGGAGATGCCACCTGAGATGTTTTCCATCATTATCCTTCACTGGAGCAATGGAGATTCAGGTCGTACAGGGGCGTCAAACGGCAGCCGGCTATGTGGTCATGTCCCTCATGACTGAAGGCCCTGGTCTCTGTGGCTTTTTCACTTCACAAAGAACTTCTTCTGGAGGAATAAGGTGACTCTTCTGGACCATCCTGTGTCTTCCCTTCATCTAAACCCAATGGAGGACATTTGGGGATGGATTTACAAAAAGGACATGGGTCCCAGACCGTGAAGCCATCTTCAGCACCTGGAGCAACATTCCACTGGCCTCCTGGGAACACTGGCATCAAGCCATTTTTGAAGCTCTACCTAGAACCTCCTTAAGATCCGATCCAACAGCATAAAATGGACATTCTTGCCATTTCCAACTGCTCTTTTTTGATCCCAGCAAACTGCCGTACATTCAAAGATGTCATCTTGTTGTCTGTTCTCCTTACATGGCTGAGAAAGTCAATGTGCAAGCAATGGATAATGTCGACAACCGCTGATGTCGACATTCCACCAAATCTTAACTGCTCTTTGTCCCTCGTGTCCAATCAGAACAGGGACAACTACATCCGCTCCTGTAAGATCCTTCCTGATGGGCGGACCTTGATCGTGGGCGGCGAGGCCAGCACGCTGTCCATCTGGGATTTAGCCACGCCCACCCCTCGCATCAAGGCGGAGCTGACGTCGTCGGCCCCGGCCTGCTACGCTCTGGCCATCTCGCCCGACAACAAGGTCTGCTTCTCCTGCTGCAGCGACGGCAACATCGTGGTCTGGGACCTGCACAACCAGACCCTGGTCAGGTATGAGACAACAACCAGACCCTGCCCAGGGTTTTAGACACAACCAGACCCCAACCATAGACACAGTCAGACCCAGGTCAGGTTAAACACAACCAGACCCTGGTCAGGTATCAGACAACAACCAGACCCTGGTCAGGTACCAAACAACCAGACCCTTGTAAGGTACGAGACAACCATACCCTGGTCAGTTACCAGACAACCGGAACCTGGTCAGGTACCAGACAACAACCAGACCCTGGTCAGGTATGAGACAACAACCAGACCCTGCTCAGCATTTTAGACACAACCAGACCCCAACCATAGACACAGTCAAACCCAGGTCAGGTTAAACACAACCAGACCCTGGTCAGGTATCAGACAACAACCAGACTCTGGTCAGGTACCAAACAATCAGACCCTGGTAAGGTACGAGACAACCATACCCTGGTCAGTTACCAGACAACCGGAACCTGGTCAGGTACCAGACAACCCGAACCTGGTCAGGTACCAGACAAAAACCAGACCCTCGTCAGTTACCAGATAACCGGAACCCGGTCAGGTACAAGACAACAACCAGCCCCTGGTCAGTTACCAGACAACCGGAACCTGGTCAGGTACCAGACAACCGGAACCTGGTCAGGTACCAGACAAAAACCAGACCCTCGTCAGTTACCAGATAACCGGAACCCGGTCAGGTACCAGACAACAACCAGACCCTGGTCAGGTACGAGACAACCAGACTCTGGTCAGGTACGAGACAACCAGACTCTGGTCAGGTACGAAACAACCAGACCCTGGTTGGGTACGAAATAACCAGACTCTGGTCAGGTACGAGTGCGGCGTTTGATGTGTTGCCTCGGTAAGGCGAGAGCGAGGAGCTGAAGAAAAGGACAGCTGCAGGGTCTGGGAATATTTTAGGAAGCGATGTTGGGTTTGTTCGAGGAGGCGTAGGAACGGTCCATCGGGGATCTAGATTGACAGAAGCAGACTTGGCAAGATTGGACAATAAGAGGAATTCAAAGTGAGGGATGTGGTGCTCAGGAGAGGAAGTGAGTAAGGAGTGGGCGGGACGAGGGCAGGAGAGGCCACATATGGTAGATTGAAGGTTCCAAATCTATTTTGTCTCACAAGCTAAGGACAAAACTGGAAGTTTTGAAGTCGAAGAGCTGACGTATGCGTGTCTTCTTCCCTGCAGGCAGTTCCAGGGCCACACGGACGGAGCCAGCTGCATCGACATCTCCAATGATGGCACCAAGCTGTGGACGGGAGGACTGGACAACACGGTCCGCTGCTGGGACCTTCGAGAGGGGCGCCAGCTGCAGCAGCATGACTTCACCTCACAGGTACACTTAGAAACCCTTGTTGCTAGGCGGACTTCACACAACCACCATGGACATTGAACTCATTTGGTTAGGGTTTGGGTTTGGGTTTGGTCCAGGGATTGATTTTTGGGTTGGGGTTTGGCTGAGGGTTTGGTGTTTGGCTTTGATTTTAATTTTTGGTTTTGGGTTAGGGGTTGAAGTTAGGGTTTAGATTAGTTTTGGTTTTGGGGTTGAAGTTAGGGTTTAGCTTAGTTTTGGGTTAAGGGATGAAGTTAGGGTTTAGTTTAGTTTTGGTTTTGGGTTAGGGGTTGAAGTTAGGGTTTAGATTAGTTTTGGTTTTGGGTTAGGGGTTGAAGTTAGGGTTTAGATTATACCTTTATACCTTTATAGGTCCCCTTTAAGGTATTTTTTTCTTTATCATCGTACCTGAAAGTCTCAGCGGGTCAGTGGTCAGGGACCCCTGGTGTCAAAAGTTTCCACCTAGTCTGCTTTTAAAATACATGATGATTTTGTACTCACTTTTGTTGTACTTTGTATACATAGAGTCATTGTATCCTCTCTTTGTGTTTTCCTCATTTGATTTCCAATAGTTATTAGTTATTATAATACATATATTGAGCTAAAACTAGACAAACTCCTACATACGTATGTTAGTTTTTGTTGACTAAATCCAGACCAAACCCCTCATATATAAAACGAGTAAAACAATAAGCATTCAAATGGCTGCCAAAAGCAACACTGCTTTCATATATTTCATATATTTCATTCATATATGCTTTCAAAGATACCATTTTTATCCTTCATGATGTATTATTATATAACAGCCCTCACCAAGCATGTGGCCAACGTTTGTCAGCATTTCTACATTTTTATGTCTTAATTCATAATAATACATGATATAATACATTTCACTTTCACTTTCATTTTCTCTGCATCATGCTTGGCAGATAATTGAGAACCGGTGCCTTGGTTGCCTTCAAATACAAATCTTCTTCATTGGTTCCAGACCCGACCGTGATAAGGGAATTTCTGAAAGTAGGATTCAATATCAATAAACTGAATATTTGCATGGATATGGCATAGAAACCCTGTTTATAATCTTCTGAATATGCCTTTTTACGAGCCCTCTACACATGAAATAACACCCCCACAGTTACATTTGCATGATTTAGCCAATATAGTAGATGTAATCAGAGAAAATGAGGCATATTAGATATAAATATGATAACAGAGATGCATACAGTAGCAGTTCCTTCTCTTTTCTGGCCTTTCACAGTTTAGTTTTTTAGTTTTTTTTGTTTAGCATTTAGCCATTTTTATCCTTGAACATGCTTCATTTAGACCAAGAATAAGTACAGTTTGAGTAAATATGCATATATGTATTTTTTGGACAATAATAGTTAATTTAACTACCAAACAGCAATCCTTTGCTAATATAGCGAGGGAGGGATAATTGAAGCGTGATACTGTGAGGGACAAGCGTATTTCTTCCAAAATTAGAGGAATGAATGAACACCCATGATCCTTTGCGACCTCTTTGCATCAAAAAGCCACCATCGCCACCTCTGGAGGCATCTGCTCCTGGTTTGGTAGCAAGACTTCGTTCAGACGGCTTTGTGGAAGGAAAAAGGGAAAGCCCCTTAAACCACACACACACACACGCACACACACACAGAAGGAATGTGTGAAAGAGTAGAAGATAAAGAGGCGGCGTGTGGAGATATGACAAGAAAAGGTGAAATGGAGAAGATGTCAGGAAATGAGGGATAAGGGAGGAAAGGAGATAAGGATGATGAAAGGAGGCCATCATGGGAGAAGGAGAACAATGGAGGGAGGAAGTGTGGTGGAGAGTGTATTAAGTGGAGCGTACTGCAGATATTGGACGAATGAAAGACGGGGACTCTGAAGAGGCCAAAGCAAACATCTCCATGTGACTTCATCATGAAGGTTGGGGTTTCTTCCAGGGTTCAGGTTTGGGTTGGGTTTAGGGTTTTCTCCAAGGTTAGGGTTTGTGTTTGGATTTGGTCCAAGGTTGTAATTTGGATTCAGGTTTGGGTTTTGTCCAGTGTTATGGCTGGGACTTGGCTCGGAGTTAAAGCCGGGGTTTGCTCCAGGGTTGGAGTTAGGTGTAGGTTTAGGCGTAGGGTATAGACCAGGGTTGGGGTTGTTTTTTTTCCTCTGGCAATCCACAGTCTAGGCTCGTCTGGCTTTTCCTCCAGGGTTCAGGCTTTAGGGTTGTGATCCAGATCTTTTCTCTGGATTACTGTTTGGCCATGGGAATGGAGAACAGCAACATGGAAGTCCTGCATATCTCCTGACAAGTGCTCCAGGGTTAGGGTTTGGATTGAGGTTTGGGTTTAGTCCAGCGTCGGGCTTGGGGTTTGGTCCAAGGTTAAGGTTTGCGTTAGTGTTGGGGTTTGCTCCAAGGATAGGTTTAGAGTTTGGACTAAGGTTAGGGTTTGCTCCAGGGTAAGGGCTGGGCTTTAGGGTCCTGGTTAAGCGTCAGGACGATGATAATGTTGAAATATTTTGCCTCCATCCTGTCCAGATCTTCTCTCTGGGATACTGTCCCACCGGCGAGTGGTTGGCTGTGGGAATGGAGAGCAGCAACGTGGAAGTCCTGCATATCCCCTGACAAGTGCTCCAGGGTTAGGGTTAGGGTTTGGATTGAGGTTTGGGTTTTGTCGGGCTTGGGGTTTGGTCCAAGGTTAAGGTTTGCGTTAGTATTGGGGTTTGCTCCAAGGATAGGTTAGAGCTTGGACTAAGGTTAGGGTTTGCTCCAGGGTAAGAGCTGAGCTTTAGGGTCCTGGTTAAGGGTCAGGATGATGATAATGTTGAAATATCTTCTCTCCATGCTGTCCAGATCTTCTCTCTGGGATACTGTCCCACCGGCGAGTGGTTGGCTGTGGGAATGGAGAGCAGCAACGTGGAAGTCCTGCACGTCTCCAAGCCTGACAAGTACCAGCTGCACCTTCACGAGAGCTGTGTTCTCTCTCTCAAGTTTGCATACTGTGGTAAGCACACACACACACACACACATTTCTGTCCTTGTGTGTTAAAGCAGCGGTGTGTGTTTTTTTTCCAGGCAAGTGGTTTGTGAGCACAGGAAAAGACAACCTGTTGAATGCCTGGAGGACCCCGTATGGAGCAAGTATTTTCCAGGTGAGCGTCTTGTGTACCGTCCTTTTTCACTCGCCGCATGGTACATGGAAACGTGCGTATTGATAACGTTTGCCTCCGTGCCCCATTCTTCCACCAACTCCGTAGGCGTCTTGTTTGGCTGAAAGACAAAACATCCCAAAGTTTGTAAAGGATCAGTTCCAATTTGTGCTGGCAGCGAACACGAACGCAGCAGCACTTAGTCAACTAACGCCATCCTAAAGCTGTTTGCTTGGATATCATTTGAAACGCTCTTAGAAGTGGAGCAATAAAACCTGAGCATACAAAGCCAGGCCATCCAAAGTAGGGCAGGGTATTGATTGCATGTCCTCAGGTTCCAGGGCTTACACGGTGACCAAACAATGGAAAACATTTCTCCAAACAATACCTTTTGATTTATATGGAATTATGAGACATGCAAGCTGAACAGAATAGTCATATGGAAACTAACATTCACTTTAAGACTTTAAGGACGCTGTTTTTTCTGCACTATGAGGAAAAACCCCGTGGGGCACACAAAAAACCTCATCAGGCACCTGAAACACCACATCGCATGCTGCGTTTAAAAAGTGTGAAAGCTTTCTCAGAGCGGTCACACCGGCTGCTTGGAGCATGTGCCCGAATACAGTGCACCTTGATCGGCCACAGCAGGTGTCTGCTCCCCCTCTATCCTTTGGTTCTCCTGCTAGTAGTCATGTCATGATATTTCATTAGGACTCATTTCATCCATCCAATCCTCATTTCTTCCTGTCCTTCTTACCTCCAGGGGTGCACCAACTACACTTACATCTACATTGGAAAAGTAGATATAAAGATATTACTATTATACTATTACTATTACTATTATATTGTTATAAGTATCATATTGGTATTGCTGATAAATACTATTAAATAATACTGCTGTATATAAATAGTAATTAGAGAAGCACTCTGAGAGTCCTCTGGAGAATTTTGTGTGGAGTATATGCACAAATGATAAAAATTAAAAAAAAAAAACCTGGATCCAGACGGTGATCAGAATCACCCGCAAAAGTGATCATTTTTCCATATTCCATTTCCCACATTTCATCCAAATCCATTCAGTACTTTAAGTTCTTTTGAATACAAACTGACAAAGTTCAGAAGTAATAAATGCTGTTATATACTACATGTAGTCATATAAAAAGTACAAAATACATCATAACTATTACATATTTTAAATAATGTACTTAATACTTTATAAAAATAGTATATGGCCTTATTGTGTGAAAATATGGGCTAATAACTATAAAAGCAATCTTCACTCGCTTAATGTACTGCAAAAAAGGTCAGTAATGATAATTCATAATGCCGCCTACAGAGAACATACTAACTCCTTATTTCTAAAATCACAAATACTTCAACTTGCTGATATAGTTAATTTTCAAACAGCTAAAATAATGCATAAGGCTAAAAATAAGCAATGAGCTAAAAATGTCATCCAATAAAAAAAATATTTTTTAGGAAAGCAGGAAGTGAACAAATGTAAGAGTTAGTGATTGTAAAAGTACCAGATGGAGGGGTAGGATTTAATAAGCTTTGCTTCTTCCTACTCCTTTTGGACATGTGGAACTGGGAACTGATTATGGGATGCACTCAATTGGAATCTGATGCATGTTCAAATGAAATTAAACCATTACTATGGTAATATGTGTAAACATCAGCTTTACAGATGCCACATGTGCTTGTACTAACCTGCATCCTTGGAAGTTTGTGTTAGCAGGAAGTATTGATTGTGATGCTGAGGTCACGGCATCACACATACTCAGCTGGAGGTCATGCAGAGCATCACACTTGTGTTGCCTCCAGAGTGTGTGTGTTGTATAATAAGTGATGATTCATGTCTTTTTATCCGACATGTGTATCCCTGCCCGACAGTCCAAGGAGTCGTCGTCGGTGCTGAGCTGTGACGTCTCTCCGGACGACAAGTACATCGTGACGGGTTCCGGGGACAAGAAGGCCACAGTGTACGAGGTGGTGTACTGAGAGCCTCTGGACGGGAAGAGACAGTGCGGCGACTCCGGGATGCTTTTCTTTTGCTTTTATACCAGAAGGGGTGGAGAGGGCAGCCAGTTGCCTTGACGACCGCATCAGCAGCCCCGTCCTCTCGACCCTCACACGTCACACCTTCTTCACTCACGCAGCCTAAAGATAGCGGAGGAGCGTGTGTGCGGATAGAATGTCAATAGAATTGGGAGGGTGGGTTTGCTAATTAGGGTTCTTTCCTGCTTAAGAGCTCAGCTGGAAGTGGGTGGGGGGGTGCTGCTGATGGCGAGCCAGCCAGGAGCGCTGATAGCACACAATCGATTCATTAGGCAGACAGAGGAGGCTTTAATGAGGATGATGCCGAGAGGTGTCACGAGCCGGGGGAGGGGGGGGAGGGGGGGAGGGGGGAGGGGGGCAGCACACACCAAGGTGCACGCCACCAGGCTAGAAAACACTCCCACTCCCCTGCAGGTCATTGAGGGAAAACACACACTAATTAAAGAGCGAGCACAGCATCCTTACTTAATATCTCTTTTATTTGCTCGTGACAAAAGGCGGCGTCTAATGAGCTGCGGCGTCTCCCAGGACACACAAGGACATCACACGGGCCTCTTAATTCCTCCGGATTGTTCTCCTGACAGCCGCAACACGGCACACGCGCTCATTAAAGGCTGCCAGACGAAGGCCGGCCACACGCCCGAACCCACCACAACATGAAATGTTATGCAACTTGTGGCTGTGTGTGTTTTTCTTGGCATCATTAGCCTGCTCGTGTGAACCCAGTCAGTATTTCTTTGATACTATTTTCTATTGATTGACAAGTGTACATCTGTGCTTCATGACTAACACGCTTTTCTTTCTCTTTAAAAGGCCTGCCTGTCTAACGTACCTTTTATGTATTCAAGGTTGCCTGCCGCGCTGCTGCAAAAAACAAGCAAGGTGTAAAAATATAAAAAGAGGACTTTGAGTCTTTGGTGATGGTGGCGGGTGGGGGTTGGAAGAGAGGGGGGGAGGGGCGGGTGTACAGTACAGCATCAACACAACATTTTCTTGCTTTGTTGTGCTTTCCATTCTCGCTTTTTCATCCTGAGCTTCACCTCACGACGATCTAGTAGGATTTTTAACAAAAGCTGATGTACTGTTTCTACTACAAGGAAATACAGCACCTCATGGACCTGGACGTGGTCAATGAATTTCCATGATATGCCAGTCAATGTTAATGAAAGCGCTTTATAACTCCAGATTTTAGATTGATTAGAGCTCTGTTGACATGAAATAACAGCCCTATAGTCACTTCTATAGTCCTTATTGCTCAGGCTATGGGATCACTGCAGGGATGAAGGGCAAAAACTGAGGTACCGCTATGTTGATACTGTAATGACCTGATAGGACAGCCCTCTTCAACTGTGTGTCCACTAAAAAAACAAAAACATAATACGATAAAAAGTTTTTTGTGGATCTTGTAACAGACAATGTCATCAGAAATAATGAAACTTGATATACCATATCAACCTGATAGGATGACCGCTTTCAACTGTCATACTGTCACTTATATAATCCTCATTATGAGATTGAAATTATGACCAAAATTTTTTTTTTTTTTTTTGGTGCACTGGTGCGCCAAGATGCGCCATCTCGGCGCACCATGGGAGGTGTCCACATTTTCTGCTTGGTGCAGCGACAATGTCGTGACAAGACATTGCGTTAAAGGTGCACTGAAAGCTCGCCGGCTCTGACCTAGTCTATTGTCGGCGCAGGCGAAGCGCACCTTGCGCAGTGGTAAATTGGCTGACAGGTACTCAGTGTACACACATCACCAAACCCCCCAGGCGGGTTTTTCAGGGTGCATTGTTCAGATTTCAGTGGAATGAACAATGACAGCAACCACTATTTAATGCATGATGCACATGGTGGCCTCTAATGGCGGCCCAGTTGGTCCGGCGCATTTAAAGGCAATGAGAGGCCTTCATTTGATTGGTTAAGATGACACTCGGCTGTGTTAAACCCTCTCACGGCCTCTGTCCTCCCTCTTTGCCACTTGCGCCGGTGGGAAAGATGGAGGCGTGGGTGCGCTGTGCTGCGCTGCTCGCGAAAATTGCAAAGTGCGCTGGCCACACCCTGTTGGCAGAGCACAGGCACCTGGACTATGAAATTAGAGCCCTTTAAGTGCAAGTGCAAAAAGAAGTTAGGCACCCTGTCATAAAAGTCAGATTTTTACGTGTCGCGTTTAAGAAGAATTTAAGCGCTGGACAATGGAATTGTACAAACATTGTACTGAGCAGCCAGGACAAAGACGCTCGCGCCACTTTTATTGCCGTGTCATTGTTCGCTAAACAATAGAGCTGACGGTGTCACTCCAAATTCCAAGTTGAGTTCCTGAGGTGCATCCTAGGTTTTTGTATGATTTCCTACTAAATTCTTGTGAGTTCGTCACCATCAAAGGGTCCCGCTTGGGAATGCTCATGTTTCCTTTTTCCTTTCAAAGGCCGAGGAAGCCCTGTCGCCCACTGCACTGCCCCCCCCCCCTTCCCATGTGCTGTAAAAATACTGTATGTGGAAAATAAACCTAACTTGTTCGCTGCATTTCTTGCTTGTAAAAGTTATTATTTTGGGGTGGGTGGGGGGTGAAATCAGCAGTAATTTTATAAGAATAAAGTCAAAATATTAAGAGAAAAAAATTGGAATAAACAAGGAAAAGTTGTAATTTTATGAGCTAACGTATTATGAGGAAAAATAACACTGCACACATTTGAAATATTGAATGAAAATCTTAAGGTCATGACCTTTGAGTAGTGAAAAGACAAGATGGCGGGTCCAAGCGGCCAAAATTAGTGGCTGGGCTCTCCCTTAGAGACTCGGGAGAGACTCGGAGTAGAACCGCTACTCCTCCGCTTTGAGGGGAGCCAGATGAGGCGGCTTGGGAATCTGGACAGGATGCCTCCTGGACCCCCCCAGTCCAACTGGTAGGAAAACCCAGGACGCGTCGAGAATTTTGAATGTGGAAGGGTCTGAATCGGCTGAGAAATGTGGATGCATGGAAAATGGATGAAAAGGTTACTATGCTCATGTTAGCATGCTAATACCTGATGACATACGATAGTGTCAAGTGTTTATACATTTGTATAGCCATGAAAATGAGTTAAAATACCGCTATGCTGACGTTATGCTAGCAATGCCAACATTAGAATGCTAACACCTAGCATGATTGCAGAAGTCTTTACAATAAGTGTCTAACTATGAAAATGGCTAAAAATGCTACTATGCTAATGTTAACATGCAAGCATTGCTAGTATGCTAACATGATGCTAGCATGATGACACAATGTACCGAGGAAGTTTAAATGTCTCGAATGAGTTGAGAATTTTGACTGTGGAAGGGTCTGAATCTGCTGAGAAATGTGGATAAATGGATGAAAAGGTTACTACGCTCATGTTAGCATGCTAATACCTGATGACATATGATAGTGTTAAGTGTTTATACATTTGTATAGCTATGAAAATGGGCTGTAGCTCCATATATACATATACACGTATTTATAGCTCCATAGTAGCTGTGAAAATGGGTTAAAATGCTATGCTGGCATTATCTTAGCAATGCTAACATTTAGCATGCTAACAACTAGCATTATTGCGCCTGAATGAGTTGAGAATTTTGACAGAATGGGTTGAGTAATGTGGCACTAGTAGCGGGTAATTTGTTTTCGGGGAACGGGTGAATTTGGGCAGAATTTTGACTTACTTAGAATATTGGCTCACCATCGATATTTCATCAGTTCTTTCATAACCCGTTTTTCGACAATGACTGAAATTTTCAGCAAAATTCGTTCAGAACTTGAAGTTATTTTGAACACATAAAAAACATAAAAACAGATAAAAAAAAAAACAGAAACACCAACAAAAACATAACCTCACATGGCAGAGGTAAATTTGAAGAAATACTACAAGAATGAAAAATCTATCAATCCACGCGCTTCCATGTACGATTGGTCAACAAACGTTACCTCCAATGACTGAAGTATGGAGAATTGAATTGAATAATCCCATTTGTATGAAAAGTTGGGATCGGAAGCATCACCAGGAAACAACTAAAAGTCAAACCTGACCAAAAATAGAAGCTTTGTGCCTTTAGAGAATTTTATTTACACATCCATGTACTGTAGAAGCAAAGCTGACAAAGCGCTTGTGAAAGCAGTGCGCCCACGTGGTCTAACAAAGACGATAGAAAAACAAGAAAGCAGCAAATCAATAGGATTCTTGCTGGAATACGTCGCATTCCGTTCCAGCTTTGCTCTTGGAAAGTAAAAAAAAAAAGCCAGCAAAGTCAACGCTTCAGTGTGATGGAGATGATACAATCATGTTGCTGCTCGACTGAAGCTCAAAAAAAGTCCAGCTGGAATAGAGCAGACCTTGTCGAGACCCAAGCCAAGACCATCAAGAGTCTCGGATCCAGCTTGATCCTGTCCTCGTCCCACCTCCTTACGGTCCAGAAAAACAAATAAAAAATACTAAAAAAATATGTTTTTTTTTGCTAATTTCTTGTCCACTACAGAGGTTTTATTTTGTTAAAAAAAGCAAAAGAACAATCTTTGGAGGAATCCCACAGTTGCACAGCTACCCACTAACCAGCGTTACGCTCCTCTTTCTCCTCATTCTTTCACAAACAAAACAAAGTAGTTGACTTGAGCGTCTTGTTTCCAAAACCGCCACCATGACGACGACGCGCTGTACAGTCACTCATGCGGCGGGGAGGGCCTGAGCCCCGCCCACTACTTTTAAAGTGGTCCCTTCAGTAGATGACTTCATACACCGTGGCCTTCTTGTCTCCTGAGCCCGTCACGATGAACTGGTCATCCGGCGAGATGTCGCAGCTCAGCACCGACGACGACTCCTTAGACTGAACACACACACACTTCTTAGAGACAAGGTCCCGTCGTCCTGGAGGTGATGGTTGTCAAGGTTACCTGAAATATGCTGGAGCCGTAAGGTGTCCGCCATGCGTTCAGCAGGTTGTCTTTGCCCGTACTTACAAACCATTTACCTGCAGGGGGTGCCCATTAATAAGACTCAAACTCATGCTGTGTTCAAGGAAACGACAAAATCAGACATTTCAGTGGTGGGAAAGGTGCTTACCACAGTATGCAAACTTGAGAGAGAGAACACAGCTCTCGTGAAGGTGCAGCTGGTACTTGTCAGGCTTGGAGACGTGCAGGACTTCCACGTTGCTGCTCTCCATTCCCACAGCCAACCACTCGCCGGTGGGACAGTATCCCAGAGAGAAGATCTGGACAGGATGGAGGCAAAATATTTCAACATTATCATCATCCTGACCCTTAACCAGGACCCTAAAGCCCAGTTCTTACCCTAGAGCAAACCCTAACCTTAGTCCAAACTCTAAACCTATCCTTGGAGCAAACACCAACACTAACGCAAACCTTAACCAAACTTGACTGGGACAAAACCCTAACGCTAACCCTGGAGCACTTGTCAGGAGATATGCAGGACTTCCATGTTGTTGTTCTCCATTCCCACGGCCAAACAGTAATCCAGAGAAAAGATCTAGATCTGGCAAAATATTACAACATTAACCACAACCCTAAAGCTTAACCCAGACCCTAACCCTGGAGGAAAAGCCAACCCCAAGTAGCCTAGACTGTGGGTTGCCAGAGGAAAAAAAACAACCCCAACCCTGGTCTATACCCTACGCCTAAACCTACACCAACTCCAACCCTGGAGCAAACCCAGGCCTTAACTCCGAGCCAAGTCCCAGCCATAACACTGGACAAAACCCAAACCTGAATCCACGACCAAACAGTAATCCGGAGAAAAGATCTGGATCAGATGGAGGGCAAACCTTCAAATGCGTGGCCTTTGAACCATATGCAACCCAGAGGCAATTCCCCAAGTAGCCAAAACTGGGGGTTGCCAGGGAAGGAAAAAAACCCACAAAACCCTAAATGTAGACTAAACTCCAACACCTATGTCAAAGCCCAACTCAAATGTTAACCATGGAGCCTGACTGCAACCCAAATTCTAAACCTAGTCCTAAACCCTACACATCACTCCAACCTGTATCCTGGAGTAGACCCAACCTGAACCCTAACCCTGCACCAAACTCTAAAACTAACCTTAACCCAAATCCTAACCCTGGACATAACCCAACCCCTAACGCAAACTTTAACCCTGGAGGGTTTCTAAGTGTACCTGTGAGGTGAAGTCATGCTGCTGCAGCTGGCGCCCCTCTCGAAGGTCCCAGCAGCGGACCGTGTTGTCCAGTCCTCCCGTCCACAGCTTGGTGCCATCATTGGAGATGTCGATGCAGCTGGCTCCGTCCGTGTGGCCCTGGAACTGCCTGCAGGGAAGAAGACACAATAGAGGACTCGCTTAGACTTCCATCGGTCGCCACTTGGGGTGCCTCCACAAAAAGACAGGTTCATCTGGACTTAGATCCCACCGTAAGCTACAAACCTGCTCTTAATTCTGCCAAATCCACCTAGAATTCCAACACTGTGATGGAATTAATACAAGAACCTTATTCTCCACTGTTGGGAAACCACTCAATCCTCAACCTTCAACCTGCCAACCGCCTTAGTTAAGGACTCTCCTCTCTCAAAACCGCCTCAGTCACTCCAATACTCCCAATACTAAAAAACCTGGTCTTGATCCCCATGTTCTAAAAAACTACCGACCAATATCGGGACCTATGAGAGTGTATTGTAGTCCCTCAAGTCCAGGACCATCTACTATCAATCTCTTGGAGCCCTTTCACTCAGGTTTTCGGCCCGATCACAGTTCATCTCATTCATATGACCAGTGACCTCCTCCTTGACCCTGGCCTTCTCCAGACTCTCTTTGCGCAGCTTTGCGATGCCAGTTCCCATCCTGTCCTCCTGGATCGTTTAGCCTCCATTGGGGTCTCTGGCACCGCCCCCCAATGGTTTTATTCCTACTTGTTCACCCTTTATTCAAGGTAATAATGTCAAATCCTGATGCTCACCAATCGTTCACGGTGTCCCACAGGGTTCAGTCCTCGGTTCCCTTTTTATCATTTACCTTCTTCTCCTTGGTAACTTCTCCTTGGTATTATTTTGGCATTCATTTTCATTGCTATGCTGATGACCCCCAGATCTATATCCCCTCCTCGACAGCCCCCCCACCGCCCTTACTGACTGTTAAGGACTTACCTTCATCCATCTTGGCAACATCTCCCGACTCCAACCCTCTCTCTCTCAATGTTCAGCAGAAATCCTCATGAAAGTGTTGGTCACTTCCTGTCTCCATTCCTGCAACGCCCTTCTGACTTTCTGCCTGGTCTTCCACAAACTCACCAATCAACTTCAGCTGACTGAAAACTGGGCTGCCAGAATGATCACCAAGACTAAACATCCTGACCACATTTCAACCATTTTCTTGAACCTCCATTGGCTTCCAGTCCAACAACACATTCCGTTCATCTTCTGCTGCCTTGCTCAAGCTGACCTTGCGTGCTTTGAAAGGCTCAGACAAATAAAATGTATTATTATGATTTCCGTCTTGAAAGTAGGAGGTGCTTGATGGCTGCCCTCTCTTACCTGACCAGGGTCTGGTTGGGTTTTAGCCGACCAGGGTCTGGTCGGGTCTTACTTGACCAGGGTCTGCTTGTGTCTAAAACGCTGACCAGGGTCTGGTTGGGTTTAACCTGACCTGGGTCTGACTGTCTATGGTTGGGGTCTGGTTGTTGTCTGGTACCTCACCAGGGTCTGGTTGTTGTCTGGTACCTCACCAGGGTCTGGTTGTTGTCTGGTAACTAAACAGGGTCTGGTTGTTGTCTGGTAACTAAACAGGGTCTGGTTGTTGTCTGGTACCTCACCAGGGTCTGGTTGTTGTCTGGTACCTGAGCAGGGTCTGGTTGTTGTCTGGAACCTGAACAGGGTCTGGTTGTTGTCTGGAACCTGAACAGGGTCTGGTTGTTGTCTGGAACCTGAACAGGGTCTGGTTGTTGTCTGGAACCTGAACAGGGTCTGGTTGTTGTCTGGAACCTAAACAGGGTCTGATTGTCGTCTGGTACCTAAACAGGGTCTGATTGTCGTCTGGTACCTAAACAGGGTCTGGTTGTCGTCTGGTACCTAAACAGGGTCTGATTGTCGTCTGGTACCTGACCAGGGTCTGATTGTGTCTAAAACGCTGACCAGGGTCTGGTTGGGTTTATCCTGACCTGGGTCTGACTGTGTCTATAGTTGGGGTCTGGTTGTGTCTAAAACACTGGCCGGGGCTGGTTGTTGTCTGGTACCTGAACAGGGTCTGGTTGTTGTCTGGAACCTGAACAGGGTCTGGTTGTTGTCTGGAACCTGAACAGGGTCTGGTTGTTGTCTGGTACCTAAACAGGGTCTGGTTGTTGTCTGGTACCTAAACAGGGTCTGGTTGTCGTCTGGTACCTGACCAGAGTCTGGTTGTGTTTAACCTGACCTGGGTCTGCTGTGTCTATGGTTGGGGTCTGATTGTTGTCTGGTACCTGACCAGGGTCTGGTTACTGTCTCGTACCTGACCAGGGTCTGGTTGTGCAGGTCCCAGACCACGATGTTGCCGTCGCTGCAGCAGGAGAAGCAGACCTTGTTGTCGGGCGAGATGGCCAGAGCGTAGCAGGCCGGGGCCGACGACGTCAGCTCCGCCTTGATGCGAGGCGTGGGCGTGGCTAAATCCCAGATGGACAGCGTGCTGGCCTCGCCGCCCACGATCAAGGTCCGCCCGTCAGACAGCAGCTTGCAGGAGCGGATGTAGTTGTCCCTGTTCTGATTGGACACGCCCACGAGAGAGTTAGCAAAACCTGCTTGCTTTCCATAATTCACGTGTGGAAGGAAGGGTGAAGAAGAAGAGGAGGTACCAGACAGTCCAGCTGGGCCATGGGAGTCTTGCTGCCGGGCTGGCTGATGTCCCACACCTTGACGCAGCCTTTGCCGCCCGTGTAGACGTGGCGGGTGGAGGCGCTGATGGTGACGGCGCACACCACCTCGCCGTGGCTCAGGCTGTGGATCTGCCGGGCGTGGCGAGGGATGCCCGGGCCCAGCAGGGCGTCGGGGGGGAAGGGCACCGGCTGCATCTGCCCGTCTGCGCTCACGTGGAACGAGTACGCCCTGCACGGTACGACACAGCGAGACATCGATCGTCTTATCTTTACATATATCACAGGGGACACTTGATTAGGTACACTTCCTGTTTTGATTCCGAGCCTGGACTTTTAGTCATGATTTCAAACCAAAACACAGCAAAGTTTGGAAAGGAAACATGAGAAAGATGGGATTGTGTCTTGAGGAGAGTTTGCGGTGCAGAGTAAAGATTTGGAGGCGAGCGACGCGCCAAGAAAAGGAAACTTACGGTTTACCAGAGGCGGCTGACTGCAGGCTGGCGGGCAGCCCGGGGACCCTCATGTGCGGGTGAGGGGATTCATAGCCCACCTGGAAGGGGAGTAGAGGGTACACAGAAAAAGATGATAAACGCGGTGACATGAAAGTAGAGCTTAATGAGCCTGCTGATAAATATTCTTTATTTGCGTGGGTCAGGCAGCTTTATGGGCGGAGTTATTCCAAATGACAGGAAGAGAGCATCACTCACCACCGGGGAGCGTCCATAGCCCGCGGCCGCCGCCGCCGCCGCTGCTGCTGCGGCCGCAGCCGCCGCTCCATTCATCTGAGGGGAAACTAGGTGTAGGCCGGCGCCGTAGCCCGCCGCCCCGGGCAGGTCCCCGTTGACCCCGGGTGGGGGCAGACCAAAAGCACCCGGGGGATACGCTCCCTGCACGGCCAGGGGGTTCCTCAGACCGAGAGCTGAGTGGGAGAAGGAAGACATCATCATTAATGCTCCGTGTATTGCTAGCAATGACGGATGCAGCACTACTGCCCCCTGCTGGCTACCGCGGCTCCCTGCAGGGACAGCCAGCTGCCTTGCTGCTGTTGCTCATGTAACACACACACACACACACACACACACACACACACACACACACGTGGACTATTTATACTACACAAACTAATACACAAATCTTGATTTTTAATTTTTAATAAGACAAATGTTTACTATTAAACTTTGCAGTGAATATCACGAACATCAACAAAATCATTTTCACTCACTGTGTTAGAGATCGGCATTTGATTACATTTCCTGGATTGATTCATGAAGAAAATTGATGTCAAATAAAATGATGATTAAAAATACCAATATTTAGTCCGTTTTGATGTTAAAGTATATGTTTTTACATTGAAATTGTATTTTACTACTGATTTAGAGCTGATCAATCAACAATTCCACTCAATCATCACAATCCTTATGGCCCATTTTCTTTTTTATGATTGATTGATATTTTTCTTTGGAATTCTATGCATTTATATTAAATTTTATTTTTAAGGTGTTATTGTATTTTTACATTGTTTTTAGATCCAATATTGTATTTGTAATTATTTTAATATTGTACTTTTCTTATAATTATACAACATTTTGAAGGTTAAACATTTTCATTTAATGTAATTTTTGTACATGTACATGTAATTTTTATGTTACATTTATGGCTATTTTTTTAAATTAAATATATCTTTTTATTTTTTCATTGCATATTGAATTAACTCATGTTGTACTTTTATTATAGTTCTGTATTCTATTTTTATACTATATTGTTTATTGTCTTCTGTTCTATCTGTATATTACATTTGAATGTTTTGCATGGTGTATTTAAGTCACTTAGCTCCATGCGCCACTCCTGTTCATTCTCACGTGCCTGATAGGGTATTGTTGCTGCTGCTATTATTATGCTAATTATTATTATTATTATTATTAGAGTGATTATATAAGAGTGTTTGAATAAGGATCTATTCGGTGAGAAAAAAAAGCAAAGTGTCCAACTGGTCCGACCTAGGGGGTCCACGCCAGTCTTTCCAGGGATGGGCCGGAACTGAGGTGGTCCGCTGGGTCCGGGGGTGTTGGAGTCTTGTGACAGGGGGGTCCCTGGCTTCATACCAGGGGTGCTGGACTTCTCCCTCTGCAGGCCAAGCACAAGGAGCAAATATTAAGATGAGAGAATTTTCTGCTTCGGAAGGTCACAGCAGATGATGGAATTCTCCACCCCCCCAAGCCAGTTCCGGTTGGCACCTGCATGGGCTCCTTGCCGCGGGACGGTGAGGTAGCGCTGCTGGATGAAGCCAGGGAGGTGGGGCTGGCCTGCGGAGGGCCTTCCTTGCGGGAGGGCGCCATCTTGTCCAAACCATTCTCCCTGGAGGAGTAGGACTGGACGCTGCGGGGGGACGACGGGTCCTGCATGTCGGGAGGAACACGGAGGCAATTTAGCACACGGGTGGCGACGGCGTGTCAAAGTAAACACTCATCACCTGACCTGTGTGTGTTTGCAACCATAGCAACCACACACACACTCCGCCACAACACAACACTCGGGTATCCATTCATCACTATGTTAGCATACTGCTAACATTCATACCTCCGCTAAAGCTGCACCTAATGTTTGGACTGGGTGAGCCAGCCTGGATGTTGACATAACGTCGGCAAATAAAGGCTACGCACCTCGTCCACCACCAAGTTATCATCGCTTTTATCTGCATCGCTGCCCTGTGAAGAGAAAGACAATTCCATCAATTCATCAGACACCCTCCATACAGTGGTGCCCCCCCCCAATTTCTTATTTTTGCATGTTTGTCACATTTCAAATGTAAATATTAGTCCATGACAACACAACTCAACACAATTGAGATCGATCACTCTGGAAAAGGTTATGAAGCCATTTCTAAAGCTTGGGGACTCCAGCTAACCACAATGAGAGCCATTATCCACCAAATGGCCAAAACATGGAATAGTGGTGAACCTTCCAGTGTTCAAGACTCCGCCATAAGAAAGACGCTGGGCAAAAGCAGATTCCCAGACCAAAAGCACTACTGAACAAAAAGAACATTAAGACTGACTGATCTCCATTTGGCCAAAAAACATCTTGATGATCCCCAAGACCTTTGGGAAAATACTCTGTGGTTGAACCTTTTGGAAGGTGTGTGTCCCATTCCATCTGGCATGAGAGAAAAAGAATCACGAGCGTTGCAACCATCATGAAGGATGAAGATGGTGTCCTTGAACATGTTAAAGGTTAAGCTCATATGAAATAGACGGTGATAACTCAGCAGGGTCTCTCCCTCCGTTGCAACGCCCCTTCCCGTGTGCAAGACAACCACAGAGTTATCAGTTAAGGACTTTCACTTCCATTCTATTTATTATTTCCTTCCAACTTTCACTAATATTGTCATATTGTCAGGAATATTATCGTATTATCAAGTACTTGGCTACAGTTTCATTTTCTATGATTTAGTGCCAACTACCATGAGATGTTTTCATTGGCCAAAAATAACCCAGGATGAGTTGGAAAGGCGGCTCACATAGTCTGTCATGAACTCCTTCTCCTCGGCTTTCCTCTTCTTGCCATTGCTGAGGTAGTCGGCTGGCCGGCCTTTGTCCCCGTTGGACAGCGAGCTCTGCAGAGGAAGAGGACATTTTTATTTAGGTTTTACACTCTGGTAATGGTTCAAAAATGTCAAAGAACGCTCTAATAAGGCGAGATAGCCCCACCCTGTGCAGGTGAGCAAATCAAGTTCTCCCTTTTTCCCTGCCTGTGACGTTGACGACCTGTCTTAACGTCCCCTGACCGCCACAAACATTCAGAGGAAGGATGCTGTAACAAATGCTCCCTAATTGGAGCTTCCCAAATGGGAAAAAACATCCAACATGTTCTCATCTAGAGAGCTCTTGTGCCCCCCGCCCCCCATGTAATGTATGTACTTATGTACTGTATATCATGCGGAGCTGTTGCTACTCACTGGTCCTGCTTCCCGGTCTGTTCCAGGTGATGAGAGGTCATGTGACAGAACAGCAAAAAGCACACAAGAGAAAGACATATTTGTTAATAGAATATATTCCTAGACCTTTTGGTTACATAATGACATGGTTGTTATTAGTCACAGTAGAAGTAATAATGAGATCATTCTGTTCTTGGGTGCAGAGGGAAAATAGGTTTTCCTTCCATTTGTAGGCATATTTATTGCATATGAAAATAGACTAAACCTTTCAAGGTCTCGTTAGCACATTAAAAGATGGAAATGACAAATAAATTCAATTAGCTGGCAAAAATACATTTCTTGGCCTTATATTGGACATTTGAGAGGAAAACAGAAGAAAAAGAGGAGTACACAGGAAGGATGAAGACCCCCAACAGGAAGTCATCCCTGTCATAGATTACCTCTGTGATGCTCGGCAGCAGCGGCGGCGGCGGCGGCGGCCTCCAGGTGAGCCCTCTCATCCTTGGCGGCCAGCTGGGCCCCCAGAGCACCGGACAGGGCCAGCAGACCCGAGCCCCCGCCCAGCGCCAGGCCCGGGTGGGGGAGTCCTGACGGGTGCGGGCCCAGCGGGAGACCCTGTGCATGCTGGGAGAGGTGCTGGGCTTGAAGCTGCTGCTGCAGGGGAGGAGGAGGAGAGATGCGGGTGACTTCTAGGCGCTTAGAGGGGGAGGTGCCTCCACTGGAGGAGGTCAAGAGGAGGAAAGAAGTGCAACAGGAGAAATACGGGGCAGTGGGTGTGGCCTGTCCAAAGGTGGTGAACGCGTATGGGACGACTTTAGGTCCAATCATACGGAGACGGCCAATTGGTTGCGGGGGCTGAAGGATGCCTCAGTTTAACAAAAGGAAGAAATGAAAAGCAACAAATGGGAGGATAAGGTACACACGCTATGAGGCAGAGGGGGGGGCCCACGTACCCCTATCGAAGCATTTAACTCCCCCATGGTCACCTGTTTGGCGCGCTCCATGGCTTGGACCACTTGTTGTTGGTGCTGTGGGGGACAAAACAGGGGGGGTGGGGGGGTCACACCTCATTAATAGTCATCAGGTTGATGGATTGGCATGTCTTCAGCGGGAGGGGGCACATAGGCGCCACCCTCAGTCTGTGGACACCTCTGTTTGACATGAACATGAACATAGGATGAGATAATGTGTTCCCCTATTAGACTCTGTGTGTGTGTGTGTGTGTGTGTGTGTGCGACCCACCTCCTGTGACAGGAATGGGATGAGTTGAGCACAGATCACATTCAACCGCTTGGCAATCTCCGTCTGAGGGTGGTAGGGAGGAGGGAAAAAAGCTATAGTTACTTTGATGAATAAATACATACAGTACACATGGACGCGTGCACACACACACACACACACACACACACACAATGCACACTGTGTCGCTGTGGCCTGCTTCCTCTTCCCCAGGACCAGTGTGGTAAATATTTCAGCCTCTTACATCTGGTCCATGCAAATGGAACCCTTGCCAGGGAGTTGGACTAAAATATTCATGGCGAGCATCTGCTGTGGCCGCAGCTAACCCCCCCCCCCCCCCCCCCCACACACACATACAGTCTGCGTGTGTGTGTGTGTGTGTGTGTATGGAAGAGAAATGCCTGTTTTCCTGTGTGTGCGCGTCTCCTATGGCTGCCTGAATGCATGTTTTGTGTGTGCGTGCTTCCTGCTGGGGGGGTCAATGACTACAGAGTGTGTGTGTTTTTCTCCTACATGGCTAACTTTCCTTCCACCTGCCCCCGTGACCCCCCCATCTGATTAAAGGTACGCTGGGAAGACAACATGCAGGAAGTCTATTTGTGTGGAATATTGGGCATCATCCATCAACGTGCATTCTTTGTGTGCTTGATGTCCGGTGATGGGAATAATTATGGGAATAGTGACTTTTTTCAGTAACGGGTAATATAACTAATTACTGTTACTGTCAGCATAACGCTGTTACCATTTTCGACACCCCATTACCGCACGTTACTGAAGCCGCCTAAAAATATATCACCGACTTCATTACTAAGCCGCAGCGCAGTGAGTGACAAGCTAAGCGTTGAGATAACCACATAAGCAATGAGGATTGGCTAAGGTTTAGTCAAATTGGCCAATCACATAACTTGGGTGGACGGGTGTTTAGAGCACGTCCAAAATGCGATACAGCATATTATCACATACTACAGTATTAATTGTCCCTGTACCCTAGAAACCGCCCATGAATGATACGGGAAAAGGCCGAAATGATACTGTGTCAAAGCCCAGGGCAGTGATACTGATAAAATATAGAGTTTAACCATGTCTGGTATCAGACCCCGTAGCTGTCCACTCAGAGCGCGCTGCTCTGGTATCGTGCCCGTGAATCAACCAATCAGAGAACAGCACACAAGTGCTTAGTGCCTAGTGCTTCTCCAGTCACCAAAAAACCCAAACTTGATTAATGGAACTTTGATAAGATAAGACTGTTGATAAAATATTATTGTTGAAATATTTTTGCAATTGTTGTGTTTACACTGTTTATATAATATATACATGTCATAAACTGAACATTTTCTGGAAACGAAATGGTCTTTTGATTAAATAGTACGTGATAATAAGCTCATGATTAAATAGTATGTGATAATAAGATCATCACATGGTTTGTCTGGTATCAGGCCCAGTATCATGCCCCCAAGTGTCAGTATCAGCCCGAGACCGAAGGTTCTGTGATAACCTATAAGCGAGACATGGCGAGTGAGGAGAACTCTAGTGAGAAGACAGCGTTTGCCAAATGGAAGTACAGACACTACTTTCACCTCGTTGATGTCAAAGGTAAAATATACATTATGCCCCCCCCCCCCCCCCCGAATACAGTACATCTTACTGTATGTGGTGTCACATCTTACCAAAAGTGGTGTCATCCATCAGTAATCAATCCAACAATAACGCCGTTAAAGACACTCTCACTGGCCTACTTTGAACTCAACAGCAATGAATCGGTAATTATCGGTTCCATATCGGTGTGGATCGGTAGGGGTTTGAAAACAGAGAAATCAAGCATCTCTTCTAATAGGGTCTATCTCTGTCTCTGGGAAAGGGTGTGTCACTCTAGTCCAAGACTTATGGAGTTTTCTCACGTTTGGGTTTGGTGCTGTTAAAGATGCTGGAGGTAGACATTACTGTTAGAACATCTTTAACATGTACTGACTGCACAGATGCACAGAGTGAACTCTGAACATATAAAAGGGGACCTATTATGCTCATTTTCAGCCCTTTGTATTGAGTTGTGGACTTCTATAGAGCAGCTACACACAATAACCCTTCCAGAATATGCACCTATTCAGCTGTATTTCTTTGGATTTCATGGTTGCTGCCAGTTTTAATGGATTCCACCCACAGCCCGCCTCCAGGCACACCCACCTTGCCGTGGTTGGTCATACTGCCAAGTGCATATAAACAGTTCCGATCTGTTTTTCTTATGTCAGCTTTTAACATCCAGCCTCTATATGTTGGCTCCACAGTCCCATCCAGAAGTAGAGACCGGACAGTCCCAAGTTTCTCAAGAAAAGAGGTTACTTCAAGACATCTCTCAATGCTAAGTAGCTTTAGCATTTTAACATTAGGTTTTCTACAGCGTGGGTAACGTCTAATGTGTTTTGGTCTATGCTATAATGCTACTGCTGGCCCTTCTGACTCTTCCACACCACCAAGTAACGTTGGAAAGGCGTAGGGCTTCAGCTAGTTTGTGGGCTAGTCCAGCTGCATAGTGGCCCATGTTCAAATGCCCTTGACAGATTAAAATGAATTTCTTTTGCTGGTAGGGAATCAGGAACTCCAACCACTTGGGGCTGATGGTGGCGTCTTTAGGAGTTGGAAACAAATGTGCCTTTCCATTTCGAGGCTAGCAAGTAAACAGTGAAGCAGCGCTTGGGGGAGGGCGGGGAGTTTACATATAAGGAAGTCCTCCCCTCTGTGACATCACAAAGGAACAGTTTTACCACGCCTTCTGAAACCGAGCGTTTTGAGCCATCCCAAACTTCTTTCAGGGCTCATTTCCAAATGCACAAACCTCATTATCTGAACCGTTAGCATGGTTTAACACCAGAATACAACATCCTAACATTTATAGGTCAGAAAAGTGGAAAAAGCATCATAGGTCCTTTTAAGGTTCCTTCATTTATTGTGTGATTCATTGAAATGTTTATTTATTGTCATCCCGTAATGTTTTGATCTCGCCTGATCTTGTCAAACCCCGAATTGGCACTTCAAAAAAAAAAAAAAGAAAAGAAAATGTGGTTGCGTGTTGAAAAATGTTGCAAAATAGGATGGATGTTTTTAACCGCTTTCAGTCGGGGAAATAGTCCCTCTTGTAGCAAAGTCTGCCTCGGTCTGTTGCTGCCTTGTCAATGTTATTGATTGAAGTTAATGGCTGTGGTGCACGCACGCACACATGCACATGCACGAACATGCATTCATTGCACATGCACATAAACATGCGGATGCATGCACACGCACGTTTAGCAACAAGGCCTGTAATGATATGCACGCAGAGATTATGACAACATCATTACAGCTGCAGGCTCTTTGTTTTCTTGACAGCCAGCCTGTGCTGAGGTGTGTGCGTGTACACGTGCACTTGCACACAAGCGCGCACACACACACACACACACACACACACACACCCCATTCCCTCCTAAGTGATTTATTGATGCCGGACTGAACTCCCACCCCCTCCTCTTTTCCCCTTCTTCTTCCAACCCCCACACCATCCTCCTCCTAATCCATCATCCCCCCCCCATCCCTTGGCCCCGCCTCCCCAGGGGAGACACAATGATTTCTTGTTAGAGAACTCCAACTACTAAATGACATCTTGAGGAGAGAGAGCGAGCGAGGAAAGAAGAGGAAGAGGAGCAGCGGAGAAAGAGGATGCAGGGATGGGGAGTGGGGGGGTATTGGTTGGGGGGGGGTGCAGAAATTGAAGAAGGGGTGATGAAAAGTGGAGGCGGGAGGAAGAGGAGTGGATTGGGTCGGGCGGAAGTGTGACGATGTGGCGAGGACGGCTAGACGGTGGGGGGGGTGGGGGGGGGGGGTCGGTGTGTGTGTGTGTGTGTGTCACGTCCAAGGAAGAGGAGGCATCAGGAAGGCAGTGACCTGATTTCAAGGAGCAGAGATGAAGAGGAAGCAGGAATGGAGATTGGGTGAAAAAAATGAAAGCGGGAGCAGCGACAGGATGATGATGATGGTGATGATGATGATCTCATGTGTCGGCTATTAACGCCCCGCCAAAAAGACACAGGGCGAGGAAGTCACATGCCAAGGGAACAAGGAAGGGAGGAAGGATAGTTGACTCACCTGTTTGTGCATTTCGATGTTAAGGCCGTAGGACATCTCATAGTACTGCAAAACAACACAGTACTGATTACACTCACATTTTACTACAATACTTAGTAAGCCTGTCACCAGAACACATTTTGCTGGATGATGATTGTCACATTGCCAATAAATCATACTGCCAATATATATATTTTTTTAATTTTTTGTCTCTTCCAGCTGTGGAGGAATTGTTGTCGTTCAGCCACATTGGAGGCTTTTCCAGCATCAAGGCCTTTTGAAGGTCATGCCACAGCATCTCAATAGGATTCAGCTCAGGACTAGGCCGCTCCAAAGTCTTCATTTGCTTTGGTGGACTTGCTGCTGTGTTTTGGATCATTGTCCTGCTGCACAACCCAAGTTGCTTTCAGCTTGAGCTCACCCACAGATGGCCGCACATTCTCCTTCAGCACAATTCATGCTTCCCTTGATCACAGCAAGTCTTCCGGGTCCTGAAGCAGCAGACCATCACACTACCACCACCATATTTTACTGTTGCTATGAAATGCTTTTACACCAGACCACAGAGTATTTTCCCAAAGGTCTTGGGGATCATCAAGATGTTTTCTGGCCAAATGGAGACCAGCCTTAATGTTCTTTTTGTTCAGCAATGCTTTTGGTCTTGGAACTCTGCCATGCAGGCCGTTTTTGCCCAGTGTCTTTCTTACGGTGGAGTCATGAACACTGACCTTAACTGGGGCAAGTGGGGCCTGCACTTGTTCGGATGTTGTTGTGGGGTCTTTTGTGACCTCTCGGATGAGTTGTGGTTGCGCTTTTGGGGCCATTTTGGTTGGCCGGCCACTCCTGGGAAGGTTCACCACTGGTTCACTGCTTAAGTTTTGAAAAGGGGGGGGGGGGGGGGGCAATCACTTTTTCACACGGGGCCATGAAGCTTTGGATTTGTTTTGTCCCTTAATAAAATGTTTCATTTAAAAACTGCATTTTGAGTTAAGTTGTGTTGTCATGGACTAATATTTACATTTCGTCGATGATTTGAAACATTGAAGTGTGACAAACATGCAAACTAACAAATGTGTCATGTGTCATAAGCTAGATGATGGAAAAACATCCCCCCACCCCTTTTCCTTTAGCTGTCATAACCTCAGGAACCTGGTGGAGAAAAAGAGCTCAAGTCCTCCAAAATGTGAACAGGATCCAAATGAAATGAAACAGAATCCAGCATAAAAAGATGTGCACTGAAAGGACAAATCCATTCCACCTTGGATGCTGCAGCACTTAAATGTGACCCTGAAGAGCTTTGGGGGGCACAAAGTGAGCAGCGGCGAGGAAGGAAGGCGGGAACACGCTCATAAGTCAGACGAAGGTGTGAGAGCGCCGCCGTAATCACGTCTAATTTCAGCTATTTGACCCTGGCGTCTTTTAAGAGGTGCTGAGTGGAGCACAGGAGGGAAAGAGACAGGTGGCGCTCTCTCTTTCTCTCTCTCTCTCTCTCTTTCTCGTTTTAAAGTCAGATGCTTCACAAAGTGACAGGCTGACATTTGCTTTTCAGAGTGGAGATTGGCAAGTTGGAGCGCCGGAACATTCTGGCAGGATGGGAGGAGAGGAGATGGGCAGGGGTTGTCTCCCTGCAGATTTCTTTCTTGGCAGCGTGTGTGTGTGTGTGTGTGTGTGTGTGTGTGTGTGTGTGTCCATAAAAAAGATGCCTTTCCTGGCAGCTGGCAGCTCTGCTCCACAGTCGCAGTGCCAAGTTTTGACTGTTGCTTAGCAACATCCAAACTCCTCCAAATCAGCCGCCAGGAGAGGAGACCTCGCCTGTGCTCGGTGCCAGCTTGCTAACACCCCCAACCCACCCCCATTTTTCGAGCAAGAGCCAACCCCCCCCCGTCCTTTCCAGTGCCAGGAATGCCACATAGCATTTTTGGCAGGGTCCAAGTGGACTCTTGGCATCTTGCACTCGCTCAGCTGTGGATGCGAGCGTTGTGATGGCAGGTGAATCAATATGTCCGGATGGCTGCGCTGCACGCGTCACAAAACACATGCAACCCAAAGTGTTCCAGCTATTATTTGTTTCTGGATGACAAATGTCGTACTTCTCTGACCATTCATGGTCGCAGTAATCACATCCACAAGTACAACAATCCATCTACTTATTAGCTACATCTGGACAGAACAAGAACGTCTCTGTGATCAATCAGCTCATCATACTGTTGTTTTTTATTCAGTCCACTTGGTAGAGCTTTATTCAGTCCACTTGGTAGAGCTTTATTCAGTCCACTCGGTAGAGCTTTATTCAGTCCACTCGGTAGAGCTTTATTCAGTCCACTCGGTAGAGCTTTATTCAGTCCACTCGGTAGAGCTTTATTCAGTCCACTCGGTAGAGCTTTATTCAGTCCACTCGGTAAACCAGCGCTTTAACCGTCTCAACCGTGTCACCACAATGTATCAGGGTTTTTCAAAAGATTATTGAATGAATGATGGCTGTTTCAGAGTCTACTATGGCCTAGTATTCATCAAAAAGAATTGAATTGTGCTCGCTGGGCACCAGCAGAGCCCAGCCCTCATGCCAAGACCCAGTGGGGGCACGCCATGTCCGAGACCCAGTGGGGACACGCCATGTCCGAGACAGAGACCCAGTGGGGACCCGCTATGTCCGAGACCCAGTGGGGACCCGCTATGTCCGAGACCCAGTGGGGGCACGCCATGTCTGAGACCCAGTGGGGGCACGCCATGTCCGAGACCCAGTGGGGGCACGCCATGTCCGAGACCCAGTGGGGGCACGCCATGTCCGAGACCCAGTGGGGGCACGCCATGTCCGAGACCCAGTGGGGACACGCTATGTCCGAGACCCAGGGGGACACGCCATGTCCGAGACCCAGTGGGGACACGCCATGTCCGAGACCCAGTGGGGACACGCCATGTCCGAGACCCAGTGGGACACGCCATGTCCGAGACCCAGTGGGGACACGCCATGTCCGAGACCCAGTGGGACACGCCATGTCCGAGACCCAGTGGGGACACGCCATGTCCGAGACAGAGACCCTGTGGGGACACGCCATGTCCGAGACAGAGACCCTGTGGGGACACGCCATGTCCGAGACAGAGACCCTGTGGGGACACGCCATGTCCGAGACAGAGACCCTGTGGGGATACAACATGTCCGAGACAGAGACCCTGTGGGGATACAACATGTCCGAGACAGAGACCCAGTGGGGACACGCCATGTCCGAGACCCAGGGGGACACGCCATGTCCGAGAGCCCGTATTTAGAAATTGAATTCCCTTATCTTGATTGGGTCTGGACCAAAATGTTGCAATAAATGAGGACAATATTGTATTCATTTGGTAATAAAGTGGAACACAAGTGAGCATTCACACATTTTTTTTTTTACTTGTGGGACAACCCCCCATTTTTGCTCTCTGGAAATGGGTGTTCGTTTTTTTTTTTTTTAGCAGAAAACATCTAATTCATACATATTCATAAATACATTATATATTTTTTTGTTGTTCTATTCCTTTGAAACAAGACCTATAGCCTACGGCATTTAAACAGTGAATTACATTTTGTAAATCCAATTACAAAAATTTCAATACAAAATGAAATTATAATATACATATGTATAAATATATATATATATATATTTACTTTACATTAGAATTTACATTTACTTTCCACAGGGCAATTTATTAAAAAGAGTTACTAGCATGCAGTCTTCTTCTACTGCTGCTTCATTGTGATGTGTACAACCCGCTGTTGCCCCCCGCAGAGCAGAGGAAGTACTGCACAAGGAGTGCTTCTCTAGGCAGACTGAATGCTTTATTAGTTCTTTATTAGTTGGGTGATGCTTGGAAGACCAAATGCGGGCCGCCAATTGAGGACCACCTCTCTAGAGGCTTTTTCTTGCAGTTAAACTCCACAATTTTAGGGAGAACCATCTCCTTGGGGTAAAAAAAAACAGTAGTGCCTCGGTTAACATTCACCCCAGTTAGCGGCTTTTTCGGTTAACATCCAAAATGTTTGCTAAAATTTTGCCTTGGTTTGCTCTTAACCGAAGACCAGTTTCAGTGGCAAATTACTATCACCGTCCAGCTCCATTGCAAGACGAAACAGATTATTCCGTGATGGAAAGGAGCCTCCTCAGTGTCCTTTCATTGATGTTTTTGTGGGGGATTTTTCCCAACAAACTTGCCTTGTTTAAAGTCGTTTTGGTTAAAGTGGGACCTTCTGGAAAGGATTAATGATGTTAACCAAGGCACCAGTGTAGTTTTTGGCGTTTTAAAGGAACAACAGCAGCCAGTGTGTGAAATACTCATCTCAAACTGGCGGTGTGTGTGCTGGCTGCAGCTAACCAGGTGTGTTCAGCCGGACAATAACTACAAGTGTTGTTTACCTTCTTGTGGAGCATGTGTGTGTCTTTAAGTGTGTGTGTGTGTGTGTGTGTGTGGTCTTTGCATGTGGTTTGTGGTGGGTGTTTAGCAGCTGTTAGCAGATGAAGGATGGAGCCCACTTGGCAGCAGTGTGTTGTTGGCTCACCATAACGTAGTGTCTCTGGATCTCTGTCTTCTCTGTGGCCAGTTTCTCACATTCCAGCTTCAAACTGCAACAACAACAAAAGACAGCCATGAGAGAAAAGTTCATCAAATTGAAAGCGTTATTTGCGTTATAAGCGTTATTTCGCAGTGAGCAATCACTCCATCATCATCATCATCACCACCCAGCACTGATGGGAAAGTCACACAACCTGGCAAAGTGTGCAGGGGGTCACGCTCTTTTTTTGGAGCATTTTTGATCTACCCGTCCTCCAATGCTTGTTATTTTGTCCACAATGTATTTAAAAAGCATCCCTAATCGGTAGAAAATGTAAATGTCCAGCATAGCCTTCAGCAAATACAAGAATAAAACTAAATAAGTCGATTTTCTTGCTGAGATTTGAGACTACATTATATAATAATACTGTCATTATTATTATTTTACTATCATGCTATCTTCATGGCAGGTCCCAGAAGGACAGTTGACGGGGGACAGCCATTGTTCAAAAGACAACCCCTTTAGCAGCGACCATTTTAGACCATTTTGACTGATCTTTCAAGGCAAACAGAATTGTGTTCTATGGTTGTATAATCATGGTACAGTAAACCTCGGATATATCGGACTCGGATATATCGGAAATTCGCTCACAACGGACAGATAAAAAAGAACCAATTTTTCTGTAATGCATTTCCAATAAAAATTCATTGCATATATCGGATTTTTTATAACGGATTTCGCCTATTTCGGACAAAATCTCCAGTCCCGTTCCAATGCATTTCCATGAAATTTCCCTCGCATATATCGGATATAAATCCCATTTATTTTTCGCTTATATCGGACAAAACCAGTGGGAACAATTGAATCCGATATATCCGAGGTTTACTGTATATACCAAAAGGGTCAGAAAAAGGTTTGCGTCTACCTTTTTGTGTTTTTTTAGTAATCAGCAGTAGAACGTAAGCAAGTTTCGGGAAAATATCAGTTCCCGACTAGAAAAGGGAGAGCATAACGTTCAATTTGAAACAAATTGGCTTGTTTTACATGAAATAACTTTTAACAAATATAACACTATGAACTATTTACAATTTTCACATTTGGAGCTGTACTATGTGTGTGCTCACATATGTAGTATGTACGTACGTACATACCAGGGCTCTACATTAAAAACCAAAATGACTTGCCCATAGGGAATCCTTAAGGTGAGAACTACTTGCCCGAACTTGCCCCATGTAAAATGAAAAGACTGCCATAATGATATCATGTAATTTTTTTGTGGCATCACATGAGAATCTCAAATAAATCAAATAATGAAATAAATAATACTTTACACATGGAAGTCTTAGTAAGCAGTGATATTTATAAGTTGTGCACCACAATGAAACATTATTGAATAGACACATTTGTGTACTAGTAAAGTGTTTTTAATCCAGAAAAAAAGCTCAATGGTCAAACAATAATTTGTGAAGCAAAGGTGAGAAAAATCCACAGAGAAATGGAAGCGCTAGATTTTGTAGCTTGTGCAAAATCAGCACTTGGTATTGGATCTAATGGGTGGTGTTTCATTGTGACCACTTCAAATTGTCACAGCAATGTGATTCACTCACCTGTGCCATCATTTGATTTGCTGCCGCTAATAAAATACTTGTTTAGGAGGCACTGCTTCATCACTTTTTGCTGTTTCCTTCAGAATTAGACGATGTTGGCAGCGCCGCCATGACGGATGTTTTCGTAGTCAAACGATCGCTGATTGGTTGATCGCGAACAACGGGTGTGGGTAAAACGCGGACTGTGGATTACGGACCGCGGTCTAAATAAACGATTCTGATTGGTCCATTTCAAGATTTGCAAGGATTGCTTTGCAAATTACCACCGGAATTACTCAGTCCGTGTTTTACCAACACCCAACAAGAACCGCTTTAAAAAAAACTCTTGGCAGTATGGCATTCCAAAGTACACTTGCCCGACGGGAATATCACTGATTGGATTTATTTGCCCGAATTTTGTTTTAACTTGCCTCGGGCCATCGGTACATTGTTATTGTCGAGCCCTGCATACCTCTTTTTGCACAACAGATAAACATTGTTGGGATCAAGCAAATGTTATTGTCCTAATATTAAAAACGTTTATTTATTTATTCCCAAAATATTTGGACTTCTTCCCTACCTAATTTATCCTCGTAATATTACAAGATGATTTCCATGAAAATGTATTTTTTTTTTATTGTTAGATTCTGAGGTTCTTTTCATATTTTGACTTTATTCTTACATCTGTTTTCAACTTTTTCTTGTACTTTTACTTGACTTATTCCCAACCTAATTTTGCAAAAATTACAAGTTTATTTTGTTTTGTTTCCCATAATATTATGACTATTTAAAAAAAATATTTTATTAAATTCTGTCACTAAATGATTTATTATTTCCTCCCCATATGAGTCCTAATCCTAATAAAATTATGACTTTTTCCTCATTAGAATATGACTTAATTCTTATAATATTTTGAATTTAATCTCTAAAATGACGTCTGTCCTTGCCATTTCTGCTGTCTCTTTTTCCCCTCATTTTTGCTTATAAAATTACATTTTTTCCTTATCTGGCTTTCCTCTTAATATACTAACTTTATCCTCATAAAATCACATCTGTGTTGGTTTTTTGTTTGTTCTTTCTTCTTGTAGATTACGAGATACTTCTCGTACTCATGACTTTATTCCCATAATATTTGGACTTCTAGCAAATTAATTTTGCACCAGCTACAACTTTATTTAGTTTTTTCCCATAAAATGACTTAAAAAAATACAAAATACTGAACTCTATGTTACTAAAATGATTTATTATTATGAGTTTCTTCTTGTAAAAAAAAAAAAAAACATGCACATGCGTCATGGCCAATTGGGCAAATTAGACAATGATGTCATCTAGGACACCCCCTGCAAGCCACCACAAATAGATTACAGTCCTTTAGGGGACCCCTTACATTGCACATCTGCATTGAACACCTCCTCAAATGTCACACATGGCCCGAATTAAACGCTCGCCAATTGGATATGTGAATGCACCAGAGAGTCGCACGCACACACACGCACACACACGCACACACACGCACACACACGCACACACACGCACACACACGCACACACACCACAAATGAGCCAGCCAAACAGCCTCTCCCATGTGTCCCATATCTGCGTGTCTGCTTCACCACACGGCCAAACACGTCCCTGCTGTCCCCTAAAATTGGATAAGGTCTTTGGCTGCACTTGCCAATGGACACACACACACACACACCTCTGTGTTAATGCAACAGGTGCACACACACACACACACACACACACACACACACACACCCTTTCACCTCTGCAAGTCAATCACAGCTCCTCCCTGCAGCCTCCCCAGAGTAGCAGCATTTTGGGCCCATTTACGTTGATTTGTTTGCAGGCAGCAAATGGATTGATGGGGGTGGGGGGGGTGCAGGTGTGTGTAGGTGTGTAGGTGCGTGGTGAGGGAAAATTAGAATATGATTAATACGGCAACATTACCCCCCCAGCAACAACAGGTAATAACAGCCATGTCTGCTCCCCTCACACACACACACATAATTGAGTCATTTATCATTGGCAGCCAGTGGAGGAGAAAGAGAGGGAGGGAAGTAGGAGCGAGGAAGAGGCAGTGCTGATTGGAGTCCAAAGGTGGAGGGTAGTAAGGATTAACACCCCCCCACCACACCAACACCTTATAGATTTTATTACAGTGTAAGTGCCTCTCACAGCTGTGTGTGTGTGTGTGTTGATAAGGACAAAAGTGAAGCGAGGCCATGGCCGCACGTTTACGCATCTTATCATGGCTGTCCTTCACAATAAAGTATGAAATATCTACATATATTTCCTGGGCCCAATGAAATCCGTTTCACTTACAAATTCTCTTTACATTTTCGACAATTGCGTTTTTTGGCTTTGTGAATAAAATGTCCATGTCGGCATTCAACACCAAAGACTTGATACGTCGTTATAATCCCCCCCATCCCAAAGAGGTCTTTTTGTGGGAGAGGCAAGACACAGCTCCCCACTAATGCATCCCACTTCAGAGCAATGTGAAGTCATACAAACGGCCACAATCTGGCAGACGTACTTTTGACTGGGATTGTGTGTACCGTATTGGGGTAAGGCATTTATTACGCATGGGACATCTAAAACATTCTCGCCACTCCCAGTGTAACCCCTGCCATCTACTGCACAGTACTTTTTATGGCAGTACTTCTTCTTGGGGGCACAGTACTACAGAAACAGAACTTAGACATATTGGAGAGTAGTCAATGTACAGCTTGTACAGTTTTCTGAAAATTAGTTAATATGGTCTTCATAGCAGGCAACACAGGTGGTGGGAGTGTCATCATAGCCCGGGGCTGCACGAGTGCTGCAGTTCATAGGAGGAAACAGGTACGGTATAGCAGTACGTTTCTCTTAATATTTTGGCTTTATTCAGTAAAATTACTGCAGATTTTTTGTAGTTATCTTGCTGTTATATTTTTACTATGTGCCTCGGGCCAGTAAAAAGACAGCAAGTGGGCCCTAAATGACCACCGGGCTGCACTTTGGACACCACTGATGCATGGTGACTTCCTGAAGCAGAGGGAGAATGAAACTCTGACAGGAGGAGGAAATAGGAGGAGGTGGTGAGGAGGAGGAGAAAACAGCAAGGATAAAATATGATTGAAGGTGCAAGAAAATCAGAGATTTGTGTGTGTGTGTGTGCGCGTGTTCTTCCAATCTGTGCCTGCCAGCGACAAAAGATAAGGCGATCTGCTGAGCGTGCTCCAAAGGTGCAGCCTGCCGGTGTTCAGACAACGGCGTCGGTCCATGCTGTACTGCTGATGGACACACGTGCACGCTTGCATGCGCAAACACACGCACCTTGAAGCATTTGAAGCTGCATGTGTTCGGTTAGAAAACGTCCAAGTCACGTCAGCGTCTAAAGACCGCGTGTCCAAGCGTAGGCGATGGATCAACACGTTATTCATTCACTCACTCAGAAGGAAGCAACCACTCACTTGTTGACAAAAGCCATGAAAGGAGAGCTTTAGCTTCAAAGTAGGTATTTCCCATGACGTCCATTGTTAGCTACTTCATATTAACTCCTTTTTTTGCGGTAGAATGCACAAAAAAGGGAAAGAAATATGTGTTCCTATTTCAGTGATGGGCAAAACTCCAAAAAGTGCAGTTCCCCTTTAACACTCACATTTATTCATATTAATTTGACATGACAGAAATCAGTGTTAAAAATAATATAACACACTTTCTATGAAGGTCTATTGAATAATGCATTATGAGACGTATTCATAAGGCATTATAATGCATTTATAGTCCAGCTGCATAGTGGCCCATGTTCCCTAAACAGTCCAGTGTGAAATGCCCTTGACAGATGAAAATGTATTTCTTTTGCTGGTAGGGAATCAGGAACTCCAACCACTTGGGGCTGATGGTGGCGTCTTTAGGAACAGGAAACAAATGTGGCTTTGCTAGCAAGTAAACAGAGGAGCAAATCCCTTTGGGGTTCCCTCTGGGGAATTGAGCTTATCTGCTTACAGACACGCCCATAAAGGAAGTCCACCCCTCTATGACATCACAAAAAGGCAGTTTTACCACGCCTTCTAAAACAGAGCGTTTTGAGCCATCCCAAACTTCTTTTAGGGTTCACTTCCAAATACGCAAACGTCATGATCTGAAACGTTGGCATGATTTAACACTAGAATACAACATTCTAATTACATTTATAGGTCAGAAAGGTGGAAAAACCATCATAGGTCCAATTTAAGGGGTCACATTAACGGTAAGAAGTGTTTGATTGATTATTGATTAGCTTCAGTGTAACAATGTTTAACTTATTCTACTTGAAGTTGTTGGTCTTGCACACATTTCCTTGCTTTAGAAAATGTGCGTTAAAAAATATGACATGGCTCCCACGGAAATACATTTATTTATTTATCCATTTCTATATTTCTTTATTTATTGGGGACAATGAACAATGTAAATATGTCAGATTGTAGTACAACTGCTACTTTCCATCTGTAGTCCCCTGGCAGATTATGTGGCTTTCATGGCTCTCTTAGCCAAAAAGGGTCCCCACCCCTGGTCTACGGACTTATTGATCAAAAGCCCCTGAACAAAGTAAATAAATAAAATCAAATTGTTAGGTTACTCTTATTCGTCCACAATGAACCAGGAAGTCTTAAAGGGTCCCTGACATGATTCATCAACTTTACGTAAAATACGTTCTATATTATTAATTATATTATTATATAAGCGAATGGTAAATAAGCAAAAATGACATTTGGGTGACACCTTCCAGCTAAAGCAGAGTAAACAAACGCTTGTGGAGGTAGATGGTGGTCGATTTTTCATCCAAATAGTAGTCATGCCAAAATGTTGTGTTGCTGCTGGATGTTCATAGTATCCCAGTCATACTGGAAGTTTTTCTTTTCCAAAAGAGGAATCTTTAAGGCAACAATGGGCGAACACGAGACAGATGGATGCCCACCTCCATTTGTGTGATCACCTCACTGCTGACTGCTATGATGGAACACCTTTGAAAGAAGCATTTGGCTTGAAAGTACACTGTAAACACATATTGAAAAAAGATGCTATTCCACCAGTACACATGAAAAAGACAAGAAGGACCACTAGAACAGAGTAAGTCATGTTTTGTTGACATAATGACATCACTGCCATATGTTTACCGTCGGGGTGGCAAAATATATGATAAATCAGGCTATAAAGGATGTTCATTAGGTTCATTCAGAAGCTGATTTAAAAGACTAATTGAAGGATAAACAACTCCAGAGTCTTTGACTCTTACCAATCAGTGTTTGGAAGGCCACCAATCTTCATCTCCACGTCTTCACGCTTAAGTCCATGTTCAAAAAGTTCTGTATTTCATCTCCAAATGTTTCTCCCTTCTTTTCTCCTCAAACACTATTGACACTTCGTGGCTTGAATCACTGTAAACATCCTCTTTCTTGTACACCGCCATGTTTGTTTACGTTTGCGATATTACCCCGATGGCGTCACTTCCGGAAAAGAGACTCGTCGTCACGGCCGGTGCCATCAACTACTGGAGAAATGTCATTCTTTCAAAAATGGAAGAATGTAGAAGATAATTACAACCAATACATAACACATTTAAGCAAAGTTGATGAATTATGTTGGCGGCGAACCCTCCTTTGCGTGATACTACTGTGTTGTAATGCTTCTTCTTCGTTGGTGTTCACGGCTATTCCTTCCAATCAGCAAACACGGCATTGAACGTCATCAAAATTTGAAAATGTGAAAGATCCCAGGAGAATCGGAATCGGAAAGTGAGTTCCTGGTGTTCCATCGCTATAAATCATTTGTAGCAAATTAGGTCTATCAAATGTCAGCTGGGAAGAGGAGAAGATGTGGAATCGATTAATTTAAAAAAAAAAGTGTTTGCTGGATGTTGGAGCATTTAAAGGCTTTAGTGTCGCGCTGACCTTCACTTTTAAAACGATATCGTTCTGTACTGAACTCCATCGCTGCTTGTATTGATTATGACAAAACGGTCCTCTCAGATCGTTCAGCATCCCCACCTCCACGCTGGCGACCCTTCACTGTGCATCTCATTAAATATTGATCAAACTTTCTTGGCGAGTCCACTTGAAAACCCCCTGACATCTCTCCCAGAGAGACGCCGAAGCTTCACCCGTGTACCGTCATCTTTCACGCCATTGGGCTGGCTTCGGCCATCGCTCCCATCGCTCAGGTACATTTCTGTTTCACTGGGACATCTTGTAAATGACCAATTAAAAGCATCATAAAGCATCCATGACAGAGTGATGGACCAGGAAAGACATGATATCAGTTTAAGGAAGTCATGTTTACTTTGGCGTTGTACAGGTTGCCATCATGTCAGCACCTTTTTGTTTACTCCCAACCGTTGTTAAAAATGAAAAAGATGACTTTTTCCAGTCTGTGGTATCACAATGATGCTAAAAACAACACACCCCCCCATGCAGCATCTGCAGCTTGTCCTGTGCCAATAACACAAAATGCTTTGAGGCATCCAAACACTTGGAACAGGCTCAACGGTCGCTTCGTTCGAAAGTCTGTCAAATGTGTGGAATGGATTGTTGCCTAACCAGCAGAGGCGCCGTGCTTTCACTCACCAACATCACAAATGCCCTCGTTATAGTCTAGTTGCACATATTGGGACTTGGCTTACATGTCTTTACTTGCGACCTGACTTGAGACTTACACGTCTTTACTTGCGACCTGACTTGAGACTTACATGTCTTTACTTGCGACCTGACTTTAGACTTACACGTCTTTACTTGCGACTTGACTATGACCCGTGCATCTTTACTTGCGACTTGACTTTAGACTTACACATCTGTACTTGCGACTTGACTATGACCCGTGCATCTTTACTTGTGACTTGACTATGACCCGTGCATCTTTACTTGCAATTTGACTTGGACATATACATCTTTACATGCAACTTGACTTGAGACGTCCATGTCTTTACTTGAGACTTGACTTTAGACTTACACGTCCTTACTTGCGACCTGACTTTAGACTTACACGTCTTTACTTGCGACCTGACTTTAGACTTACACGTCTTTACTTGCGACCTGACTTTAGACTTACACGTCTTTACTTGCGACCTGACTTTAGACTTACACGTCTTTACTTGCGACCTGACTTTAGACTTACACGTCTTTACTTGCGACCTGACTTTAGACTTACACGTCTTTACTTGCGACCTGACTTGAGACTTACACGTCTTTACTTGCGACCTGACTTTAGACTTACACGTCTTTACTTGCGACCTGACTTGAGACTTACACGTCTTTACTTGCGACCTGACTTGAGACTTACACGTCTTTACTTGCGACCTGACTTGAGACTTACACGTCTGTACTTGCGACTTGACTATGACCCGTGCATCTTTACTTGTGACTTGACTATGACCCGTGCATCTTTACTTGCAATTTGACTTGGACATATACATCTTTACATGCAACTTGACTTGAGACGTCCATGTCTTTACTTGCGACTTACACACCTTTACTTTAGACTTACACGTTTTTACTTGCGACCTGACTTTAGACTTACACTTCTGTACTTGCGAATTGACTTTAGACTTACACGTCTTTACTTGCGACCTGACTTTAGACTTACACGTCTTTACTTGCGACCTGACTTTAGACTTACACGTCTTTACTTGCGACCTGACTGGACACATGCATCTTTACTTGCGACCTGACTTGAGACTTACACGTCTTTACTTGCGACCTGACTTGAGACTTACACGTCTTTACTTGCGACCTGACTTGAGACTTACACGTCTTTACTTGCGACCTGACTTGAGACTTACACGTCTTTACTTGCGACCTGACTTGAGACTTACACGTCTTTACTTGCGATCTGACTTGAGACTTACACGTCTTTACTTGCGACCTGACTTGGACCTGACTTTACTTGTGACTTGACTATGACCCGTGCATCTTTACTTGCAATTTGACTTGGACATAGACATCTTTACATGCAACTTGACTTGAGATGTCCATGTCTTTACTTGAGACTTGTCTTTAGACTTACACGTCTTTACTTGCGACCTGACTTGAGACTTACACGTCTGTACTTGCGACTTGACTATGACCCGTGCATCTTTACTTGTGACTTGACTATGACCCGTGCATCTTTACTTGCAATTTGACTTGGACATGTACATCTTTACATGCAACTTGACTTGAGACGTCCATGTCTTTACTTGCGACTTGTCTTTAGACTTGCACGTCTTTACTTTAGACTTACACACCTTTACTTTAGACTTACACGTCTTTACTTGCGACCTGACTTTAGACTTACACGTCTTTACTTGCGACCTGACTTTAGACTTACACGTCTTTACTTGCGACTTGACTTTAGACTTACACGTCTTTACTTGCGACCTGACTTTAGACTTACACGTCTTTACTTGCGACCTGACTTTAGACTTACACGTCTTTACTTGCGACCTGACTTTAGACTTACACGTCTTTACTTGCGACCTGACTTTAGACTTACATGTCTTTACTTGCGACCTGACTGGACACATGCATCTTTACTAGCGACTTGACTTGGACATACACGTCTTTACTTGCGACCTGACTTGAGACTTACACGTCTTTACTTGCGACCTGACTTGAGACTTACACGTCTTTACTTGCGACCTGGCTTTAGACTTACACTTCTTTACTTGCGACCTGGCTTTAGACTTACACGTCTTTACTTGCGACCTGACTTGGACATGACTTTACTTGTTACTTGACTATGACCCGTGCATCTTTACTTGCAATTTGACTTGGACTTACACATCTTTACATGCAACTTGACTTGAGATGTCCATGTCTTTATTTGAGACTTGTCTTTAGACTTGCACGTCTTTACTTTAGACTTACACGTCTTTACTTGCGAATTGACTTTAGACTGACACGTCTTTACTTGCAGCTTGACTTTAGACATACACACCTTTACATGCAACTTGACTTGAGATGTCCATGTATTTACTTGAGACTTGTCTTTAGACTTGCACGTCTTTACTTTAGACTTACACGTCTTTACTTGCGACCTGACTTGGACACATGCGTCTTTACTTGCGACCTGACTTGGACACATGCATCTTTACTTGTGACTTGACTATGACCCGTGCATCTTTACATGCAACTTGACTTTAGACTTACACGTCTTTACTTGCGACTTGACTTTAGACTTACACGTCTTTACTTGCGACTTGACTTTAGACTTACACGTCTTTACTTGCGACTTAACTTGGACCCACGCATTATAGTTTACTATAGTTTACTTGTGATTCGACTTGGTCTTTCACGCCTTTACCTGAGTCTTTACGTACTTCTAACTACCGTCATGAGGTTGCCAACAGCCACAGGTGTCGATGGTGGTTTCAACTGGAGACCCCCGTGATTTTCTTATGTCCACCGTCCACTCCACGACAGCAGTCAAGTCAAATTTGACGTGTTGGGAACATTTGCAGTAGGATTGCCGATTTTTACCAATCAGAATAATAACCTTGGTGACAGAATCAATACGGCCAGGAGGTGATTCCGCATCACGTTCAATAAGGTCACATGACAGAGTGCCCCCGCCACTCACACAGACCACCTTGCCAACATTGACTTCCATCAACCTACTGTATGCATATGTAAACGTGTGTAGAAAGCAGTAGACTAATTAAAGCTCCTTCCCCGCTGATTAGAGGCTGCTTCGTTAACGCACATGTGGACACAAACTTAAAATCAGAGCCACTGACCCACCAAAGACACTTTAATTAGCCCTTCTCTCTCTTTACCTCCCGACTAATCTCTCTCATCGCTCCATACCTACCCACGCCACCTAACCCCCCCCATCCCGCCACACACGCAGTTGTAGCTCATCAGTGCTAATCCCTTCCCTCCGTCTCTTTCCTGCCGTCTAATCCAACATCTATCGCAATCCAGCCGCCGTCTGCAGCCAAAATACACAAGTAAGCCTGCTATTTCTGGGCCGCATCTATTTGTGTGCCCAGATAATTGGGTAGCCACACACTTTGGGTGTCGGTGTGTGTATCACATCAGCACTCGGGGTGTTTGTGTGTGTGTGTGTGTGTCACATCAACAATGCGAAGACCATCAGAGGCGGTGTTGCGTCACATGGTGTGTGTGCAGCCATAGGAGGACGGTGGCCATGACATCTTAGTGGATGAAGGCCTGACATATGATGAATATTTTTATAGAAAAGAGTACTTTCACCAAGCAGGAAAAGCCCACATCTTCTAAAAGGTCCCCTATTATGTAAAATGGCATTTTAATGATGGTCAGACAGTAACGTGTGTCCCTCCAGCCTGCTTATGAGTACCAAACCTGAGAAAAATCCATCATCTTCATTTGTTTGCATGTGGGGGATAATAATTTGGGGAAATAATTTGGCAAATAGTTCCAGGAAATAGTCCTTTTCCCCCCCAACAAGAAAAACTAAAAAAAAAACATTGGCCTTTATGAAAGCTTCCATTGGATTTTTATAATAAACTTTTCCACTTGACTTCCAAACTTCCATTTCAGATGTTATGTGAATTTAGTGAATCCAAAATTTGTTGGGTGGGATTCAAAGCTTCCTGTGGGTGGTCTCATCATTTTGTTCTTCAGTGTATGTGTAATATGAGACATCCAAAGACACCAAATAATTCCCCAAGCCACCTTTGAGTCAGGCTAATGAACAGCTTCCCGTGTCCCCACGAGACCTGACAAATTTTGTTTGAGATCATGAAAGGAAATGTAAATATTATGAGTCAGTCATGGCATGTACTGTACAGACCAGGAAGTTCTACAAGATCAACAACAAGGCTACCATGTCTGTCTTTATTGTGTCTACTAATAGGGGGGCACAGGTGATTATAGGGGTGTTACTTCATGTCTAGAGGGCTCTAATGTGAAATACAGTAAACCTCGGATATATCGGATTCAATTGTTCCCACTGGTTTTGTCCGATATAAGCGAAATCTGTTATATGCGTATACCGGAAAATGTCCATTTTACGCATATATGGGATTTATATCCGGTATATGCGTAAATGGGATTTTATCCGTTATAAAAAGGCACTTCCTTGACTATGTTTCCAATGTACCTGGACGCGCAGGCAACGCTGCAAACGCTGCAAATGACGTCGTACAGCGGCCTGTCACGATTCGGCGAATCGGAGCGCCACGATGCGGCCATCCGATATACGTATGCAAGGGAAATTTCATGGAAATGCATTGGAACGGGACTGGAGATTTTGTCCGAAATAGGCGAAATCCGTTATAAAAAATCCGATATATGCAATGAATTTTTATTGGAAATGCATTACAGAAAAATCGGTTCTTTTTTATCTGTCCGTTGTGAGCGAATTTCCGATATATCAGAGTCCGATATATCCGAGGTTTACTGTACATATTGAGAAGATCAAACAGGTTTTTTAGGGTCCAACTACTGAAATATTGTGTTTGTAAATTAGGAATCCTTGATGGAAATTTATTTACCACGGTCAAATCCATTGATTGACAATTAAGCAGTTAATAGTCAATCAATCAATCGATTGGCCGATGTCTCAGTCTTCATTGTCTCCCAGAAAGGGTGTCCAAAGAGCGGCCTTTTAAGGCTCATAGCTCCTTTTTGTTGGCCTTGGGCGGAAAATGGTATTCATTTATTATGAATGAGAGGAGAGTATTAGAAGATGTTATCTGAATTTGCTTTGTCAGCTATAAGACAAAGCTTGGTAGGGATGGCTTTGCATACGTTGGCTATGTTGGGTTGGTTTTAGCATCTTCCATGTGGGAAATGTAGCAACGGTCTCAACAAGAACACACATGCACACTCACACTGTGTGTGTGTGTGTGTGTGTGTGTGTGTGTCGTAACTACAGGGGTTGAAGACTAGAGATGGGGGGGGGGGTTACAAAAGAAGTTTGGAGTGGGACAAAAGTAGAAGGCGGGGGGGGGATTTTGACCAGCTAAATCAAAGCTGGATATGAGAGTAAAGTTGAGGGGGTAAGAGGGGTATGTGAAGGTGTGCCAAGAGGTGATGAAAGAGCGGTGCCCCTGCCAGCCCAAATCTCTCATTCAAAAGGCATTCTTCACGTACTCCTGCACACCCGCCAGCTAATACACACACACACACCAACTACACAATAGGGCTGTCACAAGATCTCAAACTCGCCGGTACTCGACCCACAGGGGATGATGATGAATAAATGGATGAAAATGAAGAGGATATTCTATATAGATCATTGAACGATCACAGAACAACGTCATGAACAGAGTGAGCCCTTCTGTCAGCCATACAGTGCCTTTCTCTCGGTGGGTGGAGGCGGGGCCGCTAGCATACACACACAGTGCAGACGAAGAAATGATTGTTTTGTTCATTTGTTATTATTGATTTTTACTTATAGTGAGATGGTTCCTTTATTTTTCCTATTTATTTTCCTACATTCTTTTATTCTGAAGAAGAAATCTTCACGTTGGCACCCGTCCATTTTGAATGTTTTCATTGTACTTTGTGTAAAGTTAAAATCTGATCTGGTCCTCGTAGACCCAATCCAGTGTATCGTGACCCCCCACACCCCCACCCCCCACCCCCTACCCCCTCCTGCTACACAACCCTGCAGTGATACCAGCATCCTGTAATCCAACATGACATGCTAGTTGCAAAAACATGCAACCTGGGGGGAAAGGATTAACACAATGCCTTTGGGCAACAAACTGTCACTCACACACACACACACACACGTGCACACACACACACGTGCACACCTGTGGTACTGGGTCTGCAGGAACTGAAACTCCTCTTTGATGCGGTCCAAAGTCTCTGGGTATGTCAGCTTCAGCGACTGGGGGGTCCCCGATGCTGCTGCGGCCGCCGCTGCGGCCGCCACCACGGAGGCCGAGGACCCCGGGGGCGGCTGTAGAGGTGCCTGAGGACAGAGAAGAGACCATATTTGAATACAACACAGCGCTCTATAGGAACAATAGTAACAATTATAGCAACAATGGGGCATAAGCATGATGATGGCACTTGCATGCAGGGTGTAGAGTGGGGGGTGAGGGTTGGGGGCGGGGGGCGGGGGTGCTGGAGTGCCATCAGCAGCCGAGCCAGATGTGAACGGGTCACAAAGACTTGAAGCAGCATGAGATTCTTAGCCAAATGAGCACGCATTGTTTCACAGCTCTAAGAAGGAGAAAGAAAAATGCATAGCGGTGGGGGGGGCG